>NC_082706.1:39132284-39461341 GCF_030144855.1 Hypanus sabinus | reverse complement strand
TAAGAAGCTACGTGTGGTGGCTTACGATGACATCAATATTGAGAACATGGAGGACATCTGCCCTATTTACCAGCAGATGCAAAAAACATTGTCAAAGGCCTCCTTTATACCAAAGCCTGTGGAAGTCTATCCACATCGACTATTTTGGACCATGCTGGGGACATGTTTCTGGTTATTGCGGATGTTCATTTGAAGTGGATTGAGATATTACCCACTAATTTGTCCTGTTCTTCCATAACTAAGATCACTAAGCTACAGTCGGTCTTCATCACTTTTGGTATTTCAGAAATGATTGACAATGACCTGGCCCTGCAGAATGTATGGAGTTTATCGAAAAGAATGGTATTAGGCATCTGACAACAATACATTACACACAATATCAAATGGCCTGGTGGAGCAGAAATGAGGCCTTTCCAAACAAATACAGTTTCCACACAATGATGAAATTAAGCCATTTCCTTTTCCATTATCGGATTACTCCAAACAAACTTACAGCTACATCACCTGCCAAATTAGTGCTTAAGCACACATTATGCACCAGATTAGATCTCCTACAGCTGGCTGTCCAGGAGCAAATTTGCAGCATGAAAGAGGCCATGAAACAAAAATACGATACACACACCAGGCCGCAAATGTTTGGTGCCAGAGACGAAGTCAACAATTAATCTACTACAAGAAGAAAACTGGCTATCAGCTGATGTCTGGTATTATCATGTTCATGTAGTAGTGCTTGGGGTGACAGATGGGCAGATTGTTAGGCAACATTTGGGTCATATACTCCAGACAACTGACAGGGGACCCAGGAAAGCTACAGAAACATCCTCTGCTGATGAAGCCAGCATCTCAGCAGATGAACCCATAGACACATAATCAAGAGAAGCAGAGATTCACAGCCCACTGCCCTCGACATCAGCTAACCATAAAGTCACAGAGAGAAAGCCTGCTCACCGACAACAGTCCACAAGGGTGCAGCAGCTGGTTGACATGTACCAAGCAGGATAGATATTTTAGCATTACTTATTTATTGAGACACAGCATGGAATATCTCTTTCTGGCCTTTTGAGCGATGCTGCCCAGCAGCCCCTGATTTAACAGTAGCCTAATCATGGGACAACTTACCTACCAATCAACCTACTAACTGGGTACAGTATGTCTTTGGACTGTGGGAGGAAACTGGAACATTTGGAGGAAACCCACATACTCCATGGAGGAAGATGTACAGTCTCCTTACAGGTGACGTTGGAATTGAACTCTGAACATGCCTCAAGCTGTAATAGTGTCATGCTAGCACTAAGCTACTGTGGCAACCAGTATTACCTCTGTTTACCTCCCTTATTCCCTTCCCCTGTGTTCCCATCTATAGCAGAGGAGAATCTTTTGAATTATGTCATTGGCGAGAATGAGGCAAAAGGGCACGCACCTGACTGATTGCGCAGTGAATTGATTGGACCTCTTACCCAGGGGAAGCTCTCTCTTTATGTGTGAGTTTTCAAGTGCACAGTTTCTGTTTTGGCAGGCCATTTGTCACTCCCACACTGTAAGTTGCCCTGTATGCACCGTGACTAACATGACTCAGTAAGAAGGTTTATTCACTCTAATCTGTTCAAAACTAGAGGGTGGGAGTTTAAAGTGAGAGGGGAAAGATTTAAAAGGATCTGCGGGGGATTTTCGTCATACAGAGGGTAGTGGGTATATGGGACAAGCTGCCAGAGGAAGTGAAGCAATGGGTAAAAGTTCAAAATTTCACAGGTATGTGGATAGGAAAGGTTTACAGGGATTGAAATTACAATATTTAAAAGGTACTTGGACAGCTACACGAATAGGAAACACTTAGAGCATGGGTTCCCAACCTGGGGTTCAACCCTTGTGTTAATGGTAGAGGTCCATGGAATATAAAAGATTGGGAACCCCTTGTTTAAAAGAATATGGGCCAAGTGTGAGCAAATGAACCTAGCACAGATAGACTCTTTGGTCGGCATGGGTGAGTTGAGCTGAAAGCCATGTTTTAGAGCGTATTACTCTATGAATCTCCTGAAAACAATTGCGCCCTTCAGGAAGTGTGGTGTCATGGTATTGTCGTGGTTAGTGTGATGCTATTTCAACTCGGGGCATCGGAGTTCAGAGTTCAATTCCAGCACCCTCTGTAAGAAAGTTTGTAGCTTCTTCCTGTGTGCTCCGGTTTCCTTGCACAGTCCAAAGACGTACCAGCTTGTATGTGAATTGGTCTTTGTAAACTGTCCTGTGATTAAGTTAGGTTTAAATTTGGTGGGATGGTGGGCAGCACAGCTCAGTAAGCTGGAAGGGCCTGTTCTGCGCCGTATCTCTAAAATAAAAAAAATATATAAGTATAGAGAACATATGGGGATATTCAAAATAAATTAAGAGGGCAAAGAGAAGCCATGGATTATGAAAAGGCAGGTGATATTAAGTAAAATCTCAAAGCATTTTATAAGTGCATTATGGGGAAGTGTATCCAGAGAAAGAGGGGGACTTATTAAGGATCAAAAGGGTAATGGGTGTCTGGAGCCAGAGGGTGTGGGTGAGATCTTAATGAATAGTTCTAATCAGCTTCACTGAGAAAGAACACTTGTGTCAGGAGAATTCAGGGAGAGGAAAAGCAAAATTCAAGAACACATTTGTTGTTAAAAAAAAGTGCACGAGATGAATCAGTGGACATAAAGGTGGACAAATCCCCAGACCTGGATGAGATATTGGGTAGGAGATTGCTGGGGCCACAGGTGATATGATAGGTAACCAGAAGACAAATTGTTGTCCCTTTGTTCAAGAAGGAGAGCAGACAGAAGCCCAGTAATCAGAGGTATGTGAGCCTATCGCCAGTGAAAGGGAAGTTATAGGAAAAGACTCTGATGGAGCAGGATTAATCTACACTTGGAATGGCAGAAGCTGATGAGGAGAAAGGGCAAAGGCAGGTTATTGGCATCTTAAAACCAGTCAATTCAGGCAGATGGATCTCATCAGCCATGGTTGGCAACTCATCTAGAAGGAAAACTCTGATCTCAAAGCTCCACTGCCTTGCAGCTACACCCACTCACAGGAAAAGCTTTGGGACTAAACCCCAAGGAAAAATCCAGAACTGGAGTCCTTAAGGCAACTCCCAGTTGAGTTCAATGCTGATTGGAAGCTCCTGCAGTGCTGCGAGTCCCAAACTGTATTGGTCTCCGCCATTCCTTTGGATTCGTCAGCTGTGCAGAGAGGGGATACTGCTGCATTAGTAACAGCCTGCTCTCCGTAGTGTACTAGCTTGAGTACTAGCTTGTGTATCACATAGATAGCTAAGACACAGCGTCCACTGCTGACCCCAATCATCAGAGACCTTGATGAGGGATAGTTAGCACAGCTTTGTTGGTGAAAGATCCTGTCTGACCAATATGATTTTGATTTAGTTTGAAAAGGTAACAAAATATATTAATGAGGAATGTACAGCTGATTTTGCTCACATGGATTCCAGGAAGGCCTTGACAAGGTCCTACAGAGAAAGGTGATCCAAAAGATTAAAGCCCTTTGAAATTCGCAACAGGAAGCAGAAGATCATAGTATTGACACAAAATGCTGGGGGAGCTCAGCAGGCCAGGCAGCATCAATGGAAAAAAGTAAACAGTCAACATTTCAGGCGGAGACCCTTCATCAGGACTGGTGAGCACATGGTGGAAGAGCAGATGAGTTCTGATGAAGAATCTCGGCCCGAAACATCAACAGCTTACTCTTTTCCTTTTTGTCTGGTCTGCTGAGTTCCTCCAACATTTTGTGTGTATTGCTTTGATTTCCAGCATCTGCAAATTTTTTCTTGTTTGTCATGGTATTGAGTTGCTTTTGTGACTGGAATCCCAAGATCAGTGAAGTTCACATCCACAAGGATTGGTGCTGAAACCCTTGCTGCTTGCTATACACATTAACTACCTTGTTTGGAATGCTTTGAAAATCAGAGATTTTTAAAGATTAGTTTTATTTGTTGCATGTACATCAAGACATACATGGATCATTTTGTGTCAGATCAGATCAGCAAGGATTGTGCTTAGCAGCCTGCAAGTGTCACCATGCTTCTGGCGCCAGCACAGCATACCCACAACTCACTAAGCCTAACCGTTATGTCTTTGGAATGTGGGAGGAAAGCAGAGCGCCCAGAGGAAACCCACATGGTCACAGGGAGAGCGTACAAACTCCTTACAGAGAAGCAGTGGGAATAGAACCCTGATCTTAGCACTTGCACTGTAAAGTGTGTCACTAACCATTATGTTAATGAAAGTATTGAGGATCAATAGGACCTCAGAGTACAAATCCAGAGATCCCTGAAGGTGAAGCACAGGTAGATACTGTAAGGTACACGATTAAAATAGGTACCCTTATTTCTGTTCAGTGGCCTCCTTTTCTGCCACAAAGAGGGCACTCTCAGGTTGGAGGAGCAACACCTCATATTCTCTCTAGGTAGCCTCCAACCTGATGGCATGAACATCGATTTCTCTTTCCAGTAGTTTTTCCCTCCATCCCTCTTCTATTCCCCATTCTGGCCTCTTACCTCTTTTCGTTACCTGCCCATCACCTCCCCCTGATGCCCTCTCCTTCTCTTTCTCCCCAGTCCACTCTCCCCTCCTACCAGATTGCCTCTTCTCCAGCCCTTCGGCTTTTCCACCCCCCTGCCTTCCAGCCTGCTCTCCGTCCACTCCCCTGCTTTCTTACTCCGGCAAACACCCCCTTCCTTTCTAGTCCTGATGAAGGGCCCCAGCCTGAAGCATCAGCCGGAAATTCATCACATTCGTAAGTGATGCTGCCTGACCTGCTGAGTTTCTCCAGCATTTTGTGTGTTGCTCTGCAAATGCACTGGCCTTAATTATCATGGAGTAGCATGGAGTGTGGGGTGAGAATCAGGAGCAGGCTGCCAGTGGGGCCGGTGGAAACAGAGACTTGCCCAACCCCAAAGTATCTGGCAGAGATTTGTACCAGAAAATGCAATGAGAGTAGTGAGGCAACTGCTCTCCATGGTGAGGGGAGGAATATCTGCTCTCCAGGGAGAGAGATCTGCTCTTGGGGAGGGTATATCTGCTTACCAGAGGTACTTGTTTACCAGGGAAGACAGGTCTCACTGAGCGGGGACAGGATCTGCTTACTAGGAAGAAATCTCACCAGGGAGGAAGAACCTTTGTTCTCCAAGGAAGGGAAATCTCATCAAAGGAGAAAGAGGGGGGGGGGTTATGAGCGGGAGCGAATGGGGTCTGCTCACCATTCTCCCTGTGGTCTGTCACACACAAAACCATACCCGTGCGCCGGCCCTACTCACTGTGCGCAGGTAGTTCATCAGGCTGGTGCCGTGCTGCCAGATCTGGGAGCTGGTGCAGGAGAGGGGCCGCAGGCCAATCTCCTGGCTGCGGTTCAATTCCCGAACGGCGTTCACCACCACGTGCACGGCGTCAAACATCAGGGCTGACGGGAGCTGCAAGGGAAGGAAGACGGCATCACTGGCAGTGTGGAAGAGCCAGAGAGGGGTGAGTGGGGAATGGGTAGTGGGAAGAGTAGGGGAGACAGAGAGAGAGGTAGGGAGGGCCAAGAGAAGTGAGAATGGGAAATAGGTAGTGGGGAGACTGAGAGAGGTGGAGAGAGAATGGGTGAAAGTCAGTGGAAATGGTGGAGGGAGGAAAAGTGAAAAAAAGAGGAGGGAGATGGGAAGAGGGAGGCTGAGAGGGGGTATGGGAAGGGGAGGAGAAGGGAGAGCATGAGGGGGTGAAGGGGGAATAGATGGGGAGGGGAGGTGGAGAGAGGGTGTGGTGTAGGGGA
Source organism: Hypanus sabinus (assembly GCF_030144855.1). Classification (NCBI taxonomy): domain Eukaryota; kingdom Metazoa; phylum Chordata; class Chondrichthyes; order Myliobatiformes; family Dasyatidae; genus Hypanus; species Hypanus sabinus. The sequence goes on along the minus strand of NC_082706.1, from coordinate 39,455,554 downwards.
GGGGGAGAAGGGGAGAGGGGGAAAGAGATAAAGGGAAAAGTGAGGGGGATGGAGAGGAAGGGAATGTGGGTAGGGAAGGGCGAGAGGGTAAGTGGGAGAGGAAAAGGCAACAGATGCAGGGAGAAAAGGGGATAGGGAAATGTTTAAGGGTAAGGGAAGAAACGAATAGAGGGGAGGGATGGGGTGGGAGAGGGGGAAAGGAGGGAGGAAGAGGGGAGTAGGAGGAAGAGGAGAGTGGGAGGAAGAGGGGGGAGGGAGAGACTGGGAGGGGTGTGGGGAGGGAGAGGGAGGGAGGAGGTAGAAGGGAAAGGAATGGTAGAAGGAGGGGGGTGGAGAAGGTGTGATCAAAGAAACAGTGTTGGAGAACAACGTCACCAACATTCCCTCTAATTTTTTTGACAGCTGCGCGGACCAACTATTGCTCTGACCAGGAAATTTTTACACGGCCTGAAAACTGCACATTAGATAAAAAAGAACTCCAGCTGCACGGCAGCAAAGGCTATGTGTGCAGGAACATTTCAGCTACTGCGCGACCGAGCAGTAAGACTGAGGAAGATTGTCTGAGGCTACATCAGATGGTAAGTTGGGTGGAGCACTGGCAGGTTGAACTTGACCCTGGCAACTGTATGTGGTAGAATTTGTGGTGGAAAACAGGGCTAGGTCATATACAGCTAAGTGGAGGGCACTAAGGAATGCTGACGAACAGACAGGCTTAGGGGCCAAAGTCCATAGCTCCCGGAAGTGGCAGCATAGGTAGCTAGGGTGATGACGAGGCAGCTGGCATTCTTGCCTTCACAGGTTTGCACAGAATATAAAACACCGGGTGTGTTATGGGTCTACAAAACTCTGGTGGAGTTTGGGATATTTTTATTTATTCGAGGTACAGCGTGGAGCAAGCCCCTCTGGCCCACTGAGTCGACCTGCCCATAACCCACCAATTTAACCCTGGCCTAATCACAGGACAATTTATAATGACCAATTACCTGATAATCAGCACATCTTTGGAGGAATCCCACCCGCAGGGGGCAGAAATGTATACACTTTCTTACAGAGGACACCAGAAGTGAATTCTGCACTCCAATGCCCCGTGCTGTAACAGAGTCACACGAACCTCTACATTACCATGGTGTCCCTGTGCATTGTGCAGAGTCTTGGTCACCATACGATATGAAAGCTGTGGTTACACTTGGGAGACTGCAGGAGATTCACCAGCATGTTGGATCGAGCACAGAAGACTGTGAGGAGATCTTATAGAGGCTTATGTATTCATGAGGGGCAAAGAGAGGATGAATACACTCAATGTTTTTCCCAAGTTTGGGAAATCAAGAACTAGACAGCACAAGTTGAAGGTGAGAGGCTTAATAAGGTTTAACTCCTTTTACACAAAGGGTGACATGCACGTACAAAAAGCTGCCAGATGAAGTGTTTTTGAGGCAGGCACAATAACAATTTTTAAACGACTGCTGGACAGACATCAATAGGAAAAGTTAAACATTCTTATGGGTCAAACGCTGGCAAGTGGGACTAGCTTGGATGGGGCATCTTGGTCAGTGTGGATGAACTTGGCCGATGTTTGACTCAATAATCGGAAGACTTTATTGAGGGGCAGAGGTTGGAGAAACTGGGGAGCAGAGGAGGTTGTGGGCTAACCTGAAGGAGTTTGTGAGATTATGGGTGTAGATAGAGCAGACGCTCAGTATACTTTTCCATAGTGATGATCCCTAAAGCAAAAGGTTTTGGGTTTAAGGTGAGAGGGAGGAATTTTAAAGGAGTTGTAAAGGGAAAATATTTTCCAGACGGTGGTTAATATCTGGAACAGTCTGCCTGAGGAGACAGTGGAGTCAGATACAGTCACTGGGTTTCCGAGGCAGGGACTCAGACAAGGTAACAAAAGGTGACAGACCTAATGGATTTGGTACAGATCAGTGCAACAGCCTGCATAGATGTGATGGGCTGAATGGCCTGATTTAGTGTGGTACCACCCTGTGATTGACTAACACTGACCTCCATTCGCTGACCACCGCTCAAACAGTGACCTGACTCAATGTCCACCTTCCCTTCCTCCGTCCCCTGTAGCCGGTGTCCCACTGGGACTTACCGCAGCTCCCGGGAATTGGGATGAGTCGCAGTTTTCCCGCCAGGACATGTTAAGGCTGCGGATAAACTCCAGGAAGAAGGGGTGCCGGGGGTTGAACATGGAGAACCCGATGATGTTGGCGTGATCGTCCACGATCTCACCCAGTTGTAACACCGGGAAGTCCTGTTGAAAGAATGGAGAATGATGGTCAGGGAGTGGGGGGGGTGGGACGTCTGGGAAATGAGTGTACGCAGACAGCATACTCACCATTGTTGTGAGGATGTACTTGTAATAGGCTGAGGTCATTCTCAATTCTGCTGCCTGTAATGCGGAACAGATGTCAGCTTTGTAACAAGATACAGACATCATTACCGTAGCAGTAAGAAGTTGTCATTGTAAAAGGAAACATGTTGATGGTGTAATAGAAGACTGATCTGAGCACTGTAAGGGAAATAGATATCGGTATTGTAATGGGAAACATGTAACTGTTGTAAATGGAAACACATGTTGGTGCTGTAATGGAAAACAGGTGTCCTAATGGAAAGTGTCAGTGTTGTAATGGAAAACAGGTGTCGAATGTGTCTTTGGAAAACAGATGTCTGTGTTGTAACAGGAAACAAGTGCCAGTGTTGTAATGGGAAACAGGTGTCAATGTTGTAATGAGAAACAGGTGTTGGCGTTGTTATGGAAAATAGGTGTTGGTGTTGTAAGGAGAGGCAGTTGTCGAAAGTTAATGATGGATGTCTCAAAAAGGCAGCATCCATCATTAAGGATCCCCAATATCCAGGGCATGCCCTCTTCTCATTGCTACCATCAAGACACAACACCCAACATTTCAGGAACAACTCTACTCTTCAGCCATCAGATATCTGAAAGGACAATGAACCCATGTACACTAACTCACTATATTTTCCCTCTTTGTTTGCAGTACTTGTTTAATTTAAAATTTTATACATAATTTATACTTTATAATTATGTATCGCAATGTACTGCTGCCACATAACAACAAACTTCACAACGCATGCTACTGATCTTTAAATTGATTTTGATTCTGTCATTATGGAAAATAGATGTCAGTGTTGTAATGGGAAACAGGTCTCAGAGTCAGAGCCCAGCTTTGTGCCCTGGTTCCAGGCAAACCCTGAGTATGGATGGGATGTGTGTGTCAACTGTGCTGCCCAGTCCTTGCTGGCCGAGGTTCCCAGGATCGCCCCTCTCCTCTACCACCCACTGCAGCAGATCTTCTGCTGCCCACCCAGCCCAGCAGGGGAGGGGGGGAGATGAGAGGGCCCCACATCACCTTCTTCAGGATGAGGTATGACATGGAGGCGTTGGCATCAATGATGATGGTGGAGATTTTGTCATCGCGGATTTCCTTCAAGAGAGGCGTGGGGTCGTTGGAGTGGTCCAGCATTCGGATCGACAGTGAATCCTTGGAGATGAGGAACTGGCGAACGAGCTCCTCCAACCGCAGCAGGCCTGCATGGGACGAGGGGCAGAGTCAGGGTATAGCGGGTGGGGGCGGAGGCGGTGCAGGGGTCAGACACCCGGAAACACTGGTCAGATACCACTCGCCCTGCACAAATAGGCCCTCTCCCAGTATCAAACCTTCTTCCCCAGACATAGGGTCAGATACTCACCCAAACACACAGGGATGGACAACGCTAGACACACAGGGTCAGGCACACTGTCAGATACTCACCCCTCAACACCCAGGGTCAGGCAACATGCACAGAGACACAAGGTGAGACAACTGCCCATATACTCACCAGATCACCCGGGGACACACAGGATCAGACACTCCCCACCCACAGACACACTGGGTCAGATACCCACCCAGATATCCTCCTCAGACACACAGGATCAGTTTTACCCCCCCCACCAGATACACCCACAGACAAACCAGGTCAGACACAACTCCCCCAGACACACAGGGTCAGACAACTTCCACACAGACACACAAGATCATACATCCCCCCTCCCCACCCCAACACACAGGGTTAGATACTTCACAGGCACATGGGGTCAGATCTCCCCAGACACACAGGGTCAGATACCCAGACAGAGAGGGTCTGATTCCCCCCAGACACACAGGGTCAGTTACCCCAGACATGTAGGGTCAGATTTCCCCTCCACCCCAGACACAGAGGGTCAGATATTCCCAGATGTACAGGGTTGGACACATCTCCAGACACACAGGGTCAGATATTCCCAGATGTACAGGGTTGGACACATCTCCAGACACACAGGGTCAGATTCAACCCCCCAGGCACACAGGGTCAGACACAGCTCCAAACACACAGGGTCAGATTCCACCCTCCAGGCACACAGGGTCAGACACATCTCCAGACACATAAGGTTAGACACAACTCCAGACACACAGGGTCAGATTCAACCCCCCCCCCCCCAAGAAACAGTGTAAGATACCCCCTCCCAGACACACAGGATCAGACATCCTCCAACACACAGGGGCAGATACCCCCAGTCACACAGGGTCAAACACAACCCAGACACACATTCACACAGTCAGATTCACATGACACACAGTCAGATTCACTCCTCCAGCCATAATCAGACACCCCACCCACCACAAACATTCTCTCTCATCCTTTCTCCCATCAGGCGGAAGGCTCATAAGCCAGAGTGCATACCACTGGGCTCAAGGACATCAGAACTCCTCTTGTATGATAAGATAAAGGCTCTTAACCTCATTATGATTTTGAACTTTATAATTTACCTGCACTGAATGTTTTATACCTTTTTCTGCATTATTACTGTTTTACCCTGCATTACCTCAAGGCAGTGTACAACAATATGCAGGACAAACTTTTCAGTGTATCTTGGTACGTAAGACAATACTAAACCAGACCAAGATACTGTTTATATTCCATCCAGACACATCATTGCATACAGACAAAACTAATTTGCAGACTGTGGTAATTCACGTACAGGAAAAGTACAGTGCAGGTACACAACGTACAAGGGCCACAATGAGGTGCACCCAGAGATCAAGAGGGCAGCTTTAATGTACAAGAAGTCTAATTAATGGTTTTATCACAGTGCGGCTCTAACAAACAGAGTGCATTGTGTTCAGTGAGTTGGGGTGATGGCTACCTCCGGAGGGAACACTACAGGCAAGTGTGGGGCTTGCACGGAGGGTTACTGAGACTCCCGTCAGGTTTTGTAGAGTGGTTAAGAGGAAGGAGGTGTTTAAAAAGCAGGGGCTGTAGGGAGGAGGGGAAAGGGGTGTTGGTGAGGAGAGGGGGAGGGTGTCATAGGGAGGAAGGGAATGGTTTGTAGGGAGGGGAGGGGAAAGGGTTTGTAGGGAAGAGAGGGAGGAGAGGGTTAGGGTGTTGTAGAAGGAGGAGAGATTTTTTTAGGGTGGGGAGGGGGAAAGGTCATAGGATGGACAGCAAGAGATCATAGGGAGGGGAGGGGAAAGGGTTTGTAGGGAAGAGAGAGAGGAGAGGGTTAGGGTGTTGTAGAAGGGGGAGAGATTTTTTTAGGGAGGGGAGGGGGAAAGGTCATAGGATGGACAGCAAGAGATCATAGGGAGGGGAGCGGAGTAAAAAGCAGAGGTAGGTGATGTAGGGAGGGAAGGGTGTTGTAGGGAGGGGAGCAGATTGTAGATACAAGAAGACTGGTAGGGAGCAGAGGGAGAAGGGGTTGTAGGGAGGGGTAGGGGAAGGGGAAAGGGGTCATATGTATGAGAGAGTTTGGGGTTGGTCGGGAGGGAGGGTAATTGTATGGACCAACCGAGCTGACAGTGAGGTGAGGGTCCCAGTCCCTTTGGGCCCTGGGTACAGAGTGCCGCCCCGCCCGCAAGCCTTACATTCAGCCTTGGCACAGACGAGACTGGTAGAGGGGCAGCTGGAGAACTTCAGGATGCTGCCGACAGCCAGGCTGATGTCCTCGTTGCTTGGGTAGAGGCTGATGGAGGCAAACCTCAGGTACTGCAGCTTGGGCGTCTCTTCTGGGCCCACCTTAATATGTGGAATCTGTGGGGTGGGGGTGTAGAACAGAAAGGTGGCCAGGCAAGGATTTCATCAGAGCCAAGACATCTCATGCAGAAACCCCGGGCAGGACGCATTCCAGCCCCTTGTCCGAATCCCAGCATCCCCAACCCAACCCTAATTCCAACCCCAAATCTCACGTCCCCCCACCAGTACCCACAACCCTAACCCCAGTGTCCACAATCCCCAACCTCAACCCTAGCTCCAGTGACCATAACTCACAACCTCAACAACACATCCCATATCCCAACCCATACCATAACCCTAGCTATTGCTAATTTGGGGCAGGGCATCGATTGGAAAGGACCATGATTACAGGGTGGAAAACAGAAGCTGAGAAAATACTCAGCAGGTAAGCTGGCATCCGCAGGGAGAGAAAAATTTAAGACCCTTGACCAGGGCTCGAAACATGAGGAAACAAGTTAACTTGAATGTTAGGGCACTGAGGTCTGCTAAAGAATGAAGGGACCTGTCAATACAGATCTATAATCCCTTGAAACAAGCAGATAGGATTGCAAAGAAAGCGTTTGACGCATTGGCCTTCGTAAATCAGGAGTACAGGAGTTGGGATGTTGTGTTTAAGTTGTATAAAATGACATTGTTAGACTGTGCCCAATCGGTGAACGGAAGCACGAGACTTAGGTTCACGGATGAAGATTTAAAAAAGGCAGCACTTTGCAGCACTTTCAAATTTGCACTGCGCCCGGTGAATAGGATTCATTAGAAAGGGTGAATAAAAAAAATAAAGCAAGGGCAAGCAGAGCAGCCAGCATGTGAGTGGGCCAGTGTTGGCTTTGGCTCATCATTGTTTGGAGAGATCAGGCTCAGATGAAGTAGCTGGTAAGCTTCTTCTTCTTTATTCTTCATTTCTCGTCTGTTAAAGCACAGTTAGTACAGTGAGAATGGCTCCAGTGGCAGTGTTTTGTTCTGTGTGTGAGATGTGGGAAATCTAGGTGACCCTCCAGCATCCTGGGTAACCAGGCGTACCAAACTACGGCTTGATACGAAAGACTTAGGAAGTGATAGATAAGAGCTACAGGGAGGTAGTCACTCCTAGGTTGCAGGAGGCAGGTAACTGGGTGACCGTCAGGAAAAGGAAGAGAAACGCGCCAGTGCAGAGTATCCCTTTGGTCGTTCCCCTCAATAATGAATATACAGCTTTGGATATTGTTGAGGGGGATGACCTACCAGGGGAAGCTGCAGCGACCGGATCTCTGGCACTGTGACTCAGGAGAGAAGTGAAGAGGACTTCACTAGTGGTAGGAAATTCTATAGTTAGAGGAACAGAAACAAGATTCTGAGGGTACAATAAAGACACCTGGATGGTATGGTGCCAGGGTCAGAGAGGTCTCAGATCGGGTCCACAGCATTCTAAAGGAAGTTGGTGAGCAGCTAGAAGTCTTGCTACATATCAGCACCAATGACATAGGTAGGAATAGTGAGGAGATACTGAAGAGAGATTTTAGGGATTTGGGTAGAAAGCTGAAAAACAGGACCTCTAGGACAGTAATCTCTGGATTTCTCCCTATGCCACATGCCGGTGAGATTTGGCAGATGAATGCATGGCTGAGGAACGGGTGCAGGGGACAGGGGTTCAGATATTTGGACCATTGGGATCTCTTCTGGGGAAGTTACAACCTGTACAAAAGGGACAGATTACTCCTGAACCTGAGGGGGACCAATATCTTTGTAGGCAGGTTTGCTAGAGCTGTTTGGAGGGTTTAAACTAATTTGGCAGGGTGATGGGAACCGGAGTGACGGGGCTGTGGATGGGGTAGTTGGTTTATAAACAGAGGGAGTGTGTAGTGAGAACACTAGCAAGGAGAAGTTGCTGAAAAGAGGACAAAATGGAAAAGGGTGATAAATATAGGACTAAAAGTGTTATACCTGAATATAGTAGAGGAACTTGTAGCACAGTTATAAATTGGCATGTATGATATTGTGGGCATGATTGAGTCGTGGCTGCAAGAAGAATACAGTACAGCTCAGAACGTAACATCAAAGGATACACGTTGTATCAAAAGAACAAGCATGTAAGCAGAGGAAGTGGGGTGCCTCCTTTGGTAAAAAATGAAATGAAATCATTAGAAATAAGTAACATAGGATCGGAAGGTGTAGAACTGGGGATGGAGCTAAGAAACTGCAAGGATAAAAAGGCCCTGATGAAGTTATAAACAGGCCTCTGAACAGTAGCAAAAGATGTGGCTGAGACATAGAAAATACACGTCAAAAGGGTAATGTTATGATAGTCATGGGGGATTTCAATATGCAGGTAGATTGGGAAAATCAGGTTGGTGCTGGATCCCAAGAGGGGGAATTTGTAGAATGCCTGTGAGATGGCTTTTTAGAGCAGCTCATGGTTGAGCCCACTAGGGGATCAGCTATTCTGGGTTAGGTGTTGCGCAATGAACCAGAATTGATTAGAGAGCTTAAGATAAAGGGACCCTTAGGGGCCGTGGATCATGATATGATAGAATTCACCCTGCACTTTGAGGAGGAGTAGCTAAAGGCAGATGAACCAGTATTACAGTGGAGTAAAAGGAATTACAGAGACATGTGAGAGGAGCTGGCCAAAACTGATTGGAATGAAACTGTAGCTGGGATAACAACAGGACAGCAATGGCTAGAGTTTCTTGCAGCAATTTAGAAGGCACAGGATAGATAAAGCCAAAGAAGAGTAAGTATTCTAATGGCAGGATGCCAAGAGAAGTCAAACCCAACATAAAAGCCAAAGTGAGGGCAGATAATAGATTAAAAATAAGAGGATTGGGAAGCATTTAAAAACCGACAGAGGGCATCAAATTCTTTAAAGACACTTCAGATATATAAAGTGTAAAAGCAAGTGGAAAATGATGCTGGACAGGTATTACATAGGGGCAAGGAAATGGTGGACCAACAGAATAAGTATTTTGCATCAGCCTTCATTGTAGAAGACACTAGCAGTATGCCAGAAGTTCGAAAATGTTATGGGGCAGAAGTGAGTGAAGCTGAAAGGTCTGAAGGTAGATAAATCACCCAGACCAGATGGTCTACATGCCAGGGTTCTGAAAGAGGTGGTTGAAAAGATTGTGGCGGTATTAGTAATGATCTTTAAAGAATCAATAGATACTGGCATAGTTCGAGAGGACTGGAAAATTGCAAATGTTACTCCACTCTTTAAGAGAGGAAAGAGGCAGAAGAAAAGAAATTATAAGCCAATTAGACTGACCTTAGTGGTTGGGAAGATTTTGCAGCTGATTGCTAAGAATTTGGTTTCAAGTTACTCGGCAGCACATGATAAAATATGTCAACATAAAAAGTCAACATAGTTACCTTTTGGGAAAATCTTTTGGGAAAATCTGTTGGAATTCTTTGAAGAAATAACAAGCAGGATAGTCATTGGAGAACTGGTGGATGTTGTATAGTTGGATTTTCAGAAGGCTTTTGACAAGATGCCAAACAAGGGGCTGTCAGTAAGTTAGGAGTCCATGGTATCATAGGAAAGTTATTAGCATGGCTAAAGCAATGATTGATTAGAAGGATGCAAAAAGTGTGAATAAAGGGAGCTTTTTCTGGCTGACTGCCAATGACTAGTAGTTTTCCAGAGGGGACTGGGACCACTTCTTTATATGTTATATACAAAGATTTGGATGACAGATTTGATGGCTTTGTGGCTAAGTTTGTGGACAGTACAAAGATTGGTAGAGAGGTCGTTAGTATTAAGGAAGTAGAGAAGCTACAAATGGACTTGGGCAGATTAGGAGAATGGACAAAGACATGGCAGATGGAATACAGTATCGGGACATGTATGGTCATGTACTTTTGTAGAAGAAATAAAAGAGCAGGTTATTTTCTAAATGGATAGAAATGCAAAAACCTAAGGTTCAAAGAGACTTGAGAGTCCTCATGCAGGATTTCCTAAAGGTTAATTTGCAGGATGAGTTGGTGGTGAGGAAAGCAAATGCAATGTTAGCATTCATTTTAAGAGAATGGGAGTATTTAAAAAAAAAGATATAATATGGGGCTTTTATAATGCACTGGTGAGGCCTCACTTGGAATACTGTGAGCAGTTTTAGGCCCTTTATCTTAGAAAGGATATGCTGACATTGGAGAGAGTTCAAAGGAATTAATGAAAATGATTCCGGGATTGAAAGGCTTATCATATGAGGAGCATTTGATAGCTTTGACTCCCTACTCACAGATATTCAGAAGAATGAGGGGGGATCTTACTGAAACCTATTGAACGTTGAAATGCCTCAACAGAGTGGATGTGGAGAGGATGCTTCCTATGGTGGGGGAGTCTAAGACCAGAAGACACAGCCTCAGAATAGAGAGACATCCATTTAGAACAGAGAAGAGGAGAAATTTCTTTAGCGAGAGAATGGTGAATCTGTGGAATTCTTTGCCACAGGCCAAGTCATTGCATATGTTTAAGGCAGAGGTTGATAGATTCTTGGTTAGTCGTCATGAGTGGATACGGGGAGAAAGCAGCAAGATTGAGGCCTGGAGGGAAATGGATCAGCCATGTGAAATAGTGAAGCTAACTCGATGGGCCAAATAGCCTACTTCTGCTCCTATATTTAATGGTCTTATGTTGGTGAGGTTAAGTTTGGATGTTATGTGCGGTTCTGGTCAGGAAAGATATCAATAAAAGTGAAAGAGTGCAGAGGTCACAGAGGACTGGAGAGTAGTTAATGGTGTTCTATTATTCAGGAAGGGAACTAGGAATAATCCTGGAAATGATAGACTGGTGAGTCTCACGTCAGTGGTAGAGAAGCTTCTGAAAAGGTTTCCTAGACATAGAATTTATGATCATTTGTTAAGCCATGGCCTAATTAGGGAGAGCTTTGTGTGGAGCAAGACTTATCTAATTAATTTGAAATGAATTTTTTGACAAGGTGACAAGGGTGATTGATGAGATAAAGCTGTGATGTTGTCTTACGGATTTTAGTAAGGTGTTTCACTAGGTCCCAGAAGATTAACATGCATGGGATTGATGGGATTTGGATTCAGAACTGGCTTGCCCATTGAAGACAAAGAAGGTAGTCGAAAGGACTTATTCTTTTTAGAGGGATGTGATTAGTGGAGTTCTGCCGGAATCTGTGCTGAGACCTCCACTATTTGGGTTGTATATAAATGACCTGAATGGAAGTGTAGATGGATGGGTTCGTAAGTTTGCAATTGGTACAAAGATTGGTGGTGTTATAGATAGCGTAGACGTCTGGCAAAGTATACAATGGGATATAAATTGGTCGGAGATTTGGGTGGAGAAATGGCAGATGGAGTTAAACCCAGCCAAATGTGAAGTGCTGCACCTTTATAGGTCAACAGTATACTGTTAAGGGCAAGACCCTTAATCGAGGTACTAAGCTCAAAAATCGGGAAGTTATGTTGCAGCCTTTTAGGCCACATCTGGAGTATTGCATATAGTTCTGGTTGCCCCATTATAAGAAGGTTGTCAAGGCTTTGAAGGGGATGCAGAAGAGGTTTACCAGAGTTCTGCCTAGATTAGAGGGCATGAGCTATAACAAGAGTTTAGACAAACTTGGGTTGTTTTCTGAGGAGCAGCAGAGGCTGATAGGAATTTATAAGATTATCAGGGGTATAAATAGAGTAGAGAACTAGTATCTTTTCCCCAGGGTTGAAATGTCTAAAACCAGAGGGCATGCATTTCAGTTAAGGGAGGGTAATTTTAAAGGAGATGTGAGGGGTAAATTTTATTACACAGAGAGTGGTGGGTGCCTGGGGTGGTGATAGAGGCAAATACATTAGAGACTTTTAAGTGATGTTTAGATAGGCACATGAATAGAAGGATATGGACATTGTGTAGGCAGAAGAGATTAGTTTAGTTGGTCATTTGATTACTAATTTAATTGAACTGGCAGAACATTGTGAGCCAAAGGGCCTGCTGGTCCTCTTCTGTCCTTTTCTATGTTCTAAACCAAACTACGTGACAACAAAACCCGAGGGAATGTGAAGAGCTGTTCCCTACACCACAGCCTCACTGCATCGTAGACAGGGAGATCAGGGTGTGGAAGAGTTAAAGTGGCAGTGGACAGGAAGCTAATTGTTGACTCCATGGACAGAATGTGGTGGCCACCCAATCCATATTGGATTTTCCCGAAGTACAGAAGACCGTTTTATGATCATTAGATGTAGTGGACCTCCGGTGGAGGTGCCGGAAAATCTCTGCTTCCATCCACGTGCAGGGATGGTGGGAAGAGAATCAGTGAAAGGTCTAAGGACGTGTATCTCCTGCCACGAGAAAAGGGTGACTAGCTGTGAAAGAGCGGAGAAGGCAATGGCAAAGTGAACACTCCTTCAGAATGCTGAGAGGGAGGAGAAGGTCCGTATGGTGTGGAAGAGGAAGGAAAAAGGCCCATCTGGTGGGGAAGAGAAGGGAGAAGCAGAAAAGGGAAGGGGAAAGGAAAGAGGAAAGGGAAGGGAAAAGGAAGGGGTAAGGGAAGTGGAAAACAGATGGGGAAAGAGCAGGGGGAAAGGGGAAAAGGGAAGGGGAAGGGAAGAGGAAAGGGAAGGGGAAAAAAGAAGGGGGGAATAGGAAAGAGGAAAGGAAAGTGGGAAAGGAAGGGGGAAGGTCCACCAAGTGGGGAGAGATCAAAGATCTTTCAGTTTTGATGAACAGAAATTGTGAAGGAAGATTTGCTCAGTATAGAAGTCAATAGGGTGGAGGTGAGGAACAGGAAGTTCTACCCTTACCCTGCCTAGAAGGAGTAGGGGGCAAAAGCAGAGGTGTAGAAAGTAGAAAATAGGAATCCAAAAGCTTTATCATTAATGGGAGAGGGCAAGCCAGGGTTAAAGGAGCCATCTGTGTGGAAAGCCACAATAAAGGCAGTGGAGTTGGGATTATTGGGAAGAAGAAATGGAGGTGGGCTGAGAGGAAGTATAGTCCATATCACTGGGACCCTGAAGTGGGCATAGGTTACCAACTCCAGAGATGGAGACATAAGGATCTGTAAAGAATGGGAAAAATTGGGAACTGTGCGGTAAGGTGCAGGGAGCGACACCAATGTAACCTCCTAAAGAGCTGAGGAAGGGGTCCAAATAGAGCTGAAACAAAGACCATCCTCACATCCCACGGAGACAGAAGTGGTCCGGGACTATGCACGTGCCCTGTGGAGACACCATTGATATGGAGGAGGTTGAGTGGAGCTGATGGTTTAACCAGGTGAGTGAGTGTGTGGTGGTGGGGAACCATCCAAGGAGGATGTGGAGGTCTCTCCCAACATGGAGTGGAGGGAATGTGAACCCATGGTGAAGGCAAAAAAAGCAGAATTGAGGAACTGGCAGCTGAACGGATGGTGGACAGAGAGGTATCATGGACGTAAGTGGGAACGGACAGGACCAAGCTGAGAGAGGGAGCAGTGGAGGAAGGAAGGAATGGATCAGAGGGGTTAAGAGCAGAGTGAAATGGTGGATTTTCCCCCAAACAATCCTGTCTGTTAATCTTGGGCAGGAGGGAAAAATGGGCTGTGTGGGGTCCAGGAGCTGTGAAGGAATGATTTCCCCATCCCCTGAGGAAATGAGGCTGAGGTTGGGGTGTGACGCAAGGGTTTGATGTCCGTTGGCTGCTATGTGCTAGGCCACAACAGCATCATCCAATCATCGACTGGTCAGATGGTGAGACCGGGATCCAGAGCAACATTTGGATGGGGCTGATGTGAAGATTGCTGATGTCACGTTGGAAGGGGAAGAATGATCCAGAGGGGATCAAAGGGGCATATTAGCATTGATATTGGTTTGTTATTGTCACATGTACCCAAGGTACAGTGAAAAGCTTGTCTTGCATACTGTTCATACAGATCAAATCATTACACAGTGCATTGAACTGGAATAAGGTGAAACAATAACAATGCATAATAAAGTGAAAAAGCTACCAAAAAAGTGCAGTGGTGGTAAATGATAAAGTGCACGTTCAAGACAAGGTAAATGGTGAAGTCCATCTTATGGTACAAGAGGACCATTTAGGAATATGATAAAAGTAGGATAGAAGCCTGGTGGTATATGCTCTCAGGCTTTGGTACCTTCCATCCGATGGGAGAGGGCGGAAGAGTGAATGTCCAGGGTAGGTGGGGACTTTGAGAAGTCCAGGTGGATGGAGACTTCTAGAGATGGACTGAAGGACCTGCAGTCTGGGGTGAGAAATGGTTATGGAGGATGGGGTGTAAGGGGAACGCAAGTGTCACAATCAGACGGCCAGTGGTATAGTGGCATCCACACCTGACTTCAAGGCCAGTGGTTCTGGGCTCAAATCCAGCCGGCTCCTTGCATGCTTTCCATCCGTGCTGGGTTGAGCATCCAACTAGCAATTTGGCCACGTAAAACAAACAGACAAGTGCTAAATAAAACAGCAAGGTTGCCGCCCGACAGAGGAACAGCGAACTACTGTCACACTGGACTGAGGATTCACTGAGGTGGGAAGGCGGTGGGCTGAGTACAAATCAATTGGGATTAGAGAGGAAAGATCATGGGGAGGGAAAGATGGGATCACAGGGAAGGAGATGGGGCAGAAGGTTATATAGGAGAACTGGAATTTGAGATTGCGATCAATTCTGCTGCGAGGTTAACCTGTTCTGTCTCTCTCTACTGAGAACTGCTGGAAACATCCAACGTTCTCCTTTAAGTGTTAAGAATTATGACAGGCATAGATAAATGGACAGTAACAGTATTTTCCCCAGGGTGGGAGAGTATAAAACTTGATTAAGGGTGAGAGGGGTAGGATTTCAAAAGGACATGAGGGCAAGTGTTTCGAACAGGGTGGTGAATGTATAGAATGAGCTGCCAGAGGAAGTGGGTGAGGCAGGTACAATATTATCTTTAAGAAGCACTTGGAGGAGGTACATACAGAAAGGGGGAGCCAAGGAGGAGGTACATACAGAAAGGGGGGGCCAAACACATGAAATTGGGACTAGCTGGGTGGGCACCGTGGTTGGTACGGACTGGTTGGAAGGAAGGCCTGTATCCATGCTGTGCTGCTCTGTGACTCCATGACTTTCCTGCACTAAACATTAATTATTTCTCTGCCTGGAGATGTTGCCTGACTGACTGAGTACCGTGGTTAAAGGGCATTGACCAAAATCAGCACTGATTAAAGTGAGTGACAAGAAAGATGATTGATCACAAATGCCATCAATCATATGGGCTATGGATTGCAAGGTCATCGAGAGAAGTAACAAGGCAAAAAGGGTAAATAAAACAATCTGCTGGAGGAACTCAGCGGGTTGAGCAAGGTCGGTTCCAAGAAAGAAAAGGTCGGTGTTTCAGGTCAAGACACCACATTGGGCCTGAGGGGAGATGGCTGGTATAAAGAGGTGAGGTAGCGGCTGGAAGGTGACAGGTGAAACCAGGTAAGGAAACCCCTTTTCTCTCTCCTTCTGCCACCCCCCACCCCCAGTTTCCTTCCTCTCCCCCACCCAGTTCCTCCTGCCCATCCACAATCCCTACTTGATCTCTTCCAAACCAGATCCAACAACCCCAACTCTCTGTTTATCTTGTTCCAGGTGTTACCTTCTTTACTAATTAGAATTCTGGTATCTACCACCTCTTGTCTCCACTTACCAGTTTCCAGCCTCTGTCACTATCTGTAACCCACAATTATTTGCCCCACCAGCACCCTGGCTCCATCTGCCCCCTTTTGCACCTGTCTCTATTGATCACCCACCACTGCCCTGACTTCACCCCTCCCCTTCCCCCACACAGCTCCATCTGTCCATCAACTCTCTCCTCCTATAGTTCCACCCTTCCTCCTGCCAGACCCTTCCACAACCATCCACATCACCTTTCTATACTGGCTGTCTGCCCTCCACATGCTCAGTCCTAACGCAGGGTCTCCAACCAAAATGGCTACTATCCCCTCTTCCTCCATTCATGACTCACTGAGTTCCACCTGCAGATTGGTTTTGCTTCCAGATTCCAACATTTGCAGTCCCTTGTGTCTCAGTGTTCAGAGGGTCATTGATAGAAGATCAATGCTGGGAGGGTCATTGATAGATCAATATTCATTGGATAGCTGATAGAAGATTAATGTTGCAAGGGTCATTGGTAGAAGATCAGGGGGTCAAAGATGGAGGGTCGATGATAGAAGATCAATGTTCAGTGGACCACTGACAGAAGATCAGAGATTCATTGATAGAAGTATCAATGTATAAAAAATCATTGATTGATCAGTATTTGAAAGGTCAGTGACTCATGGCATGATGATTTAAGGGTGACGGGAAGTGGCTCACTGATAAAGGGCCACATAAGTATGGCACACTTGTAAAGGAATCCCTGCCTTGCACCAGTCTCTCCCACTCAAAGCCACACCTTCACTATACCCAACTCCCTCAGCCCAGACCTTGGCATTCCCGGACGCCCCCGCATGTACCTCTTTCTCCCCGCAGATGTGACTGACAAAGGACCCCGATGCCGGGCTGGAGGAAGGGCCCAGGATGGCTGCCACACCTTTGGGCAGAATTTGACACACTGCAGAGGAAGAGCACAGTAAGATTGGTTGTGTGGTAGTGGTGATGATGGTGGAAGGCGGGGGTGTGGAAGGTTCAGGTGATGTAAGTCAGGGCGGAGGGTGACATCACTGCGGAGAAGGTGGATACAGTCATGGCCAAGTAGGGATTTAGTGGAATAGGGTAGAACTGTGAGCACCTTTTCAGTGTCAACAGCCAACGCTGATGACACTAACTGTGACATCCTGTTAGGTCCTGTGACCTGTTGCCCTGCAAACCCTGACAGCACAGCTCAAAGACAATCATAGCTCTGTGCTGGCTCCAGGTTGTTTAATGCCATCAGTCCCACTTCACACAATCCAGCAAGTCATTTCAGCCCTCTAGTGTCTCTCCAGCTCGCTAAACTTCCAGATCTCCTTAACATGTTGGAGGCCATCAAGACCAAGTCACCCCACAGAGAAGTCCCATTCTCCTTCCCAGCCCTAATTTTCCCTGTAACCTATTCTCCCACATTCCCACCAACTTCCTTCTGATTGTCCTACTCATCAACATGGGGTATGGGGGGGGTTACAATTTACAGCTACCAATTAACCCACTGATCCACGCACCTTTGGGATAAGGGGGGAAGCCCAGTCGGTCACAGGGAAAACATGCAAATGCCACATGAAGAGTGCCGGAAGTTGGGAACAAACTCAGGTCTCGGGGGGTGGGGGTGGGGGCTGCTGTGGGGCAACAGCTCTACCCCCTAAACTAACCGTGTTGCCCTCGCCCTGAGGGGAAAGAGTTCCAGACCGGCATCACTCAGCATGATGTGGTGTGTTAAAACAATACAGGGAGTACAACATTGGCTGATTATGGTATGGTTCGGTCACAAATCTAGTAACAACACAGACGGACTGCTTCTGAGGATTGAGGGGATCGTGCACAGAAGTGGTGTGGAGGTAGAATACCAGCCCTGCTGGTGACAAAGGAGGAAGTGGGTGGAAGAGAAAGAGAAGGGGCAAAGGAGGAGAGAGAGGAAAGAGCAGGTAAGGTGGGTGGAGGAAAGACGGAGGGACTTTAGGTGGAAGAGAGAGGAGACCATGGAGAGCAAGTTGAAGACGGGGTAAAATGAGGAGGGAGAAAGGGAACAGAAAGGTGAGAGGGGTACAAAATGAGGGAGAGGGGAGAGTGACGTGAGAAGTGAGAGGAGTGAGGGGAATTTGGAAGGGGTGAGAGGGAGAGAGGGGAGGTAAGAGGGGCGAGGGTGGAGAAACATAGGAGAGGAGGGGAAGGAGAGGGAAGAGAGTGCAGTTAGAAGGTAGGAAAAGGAGGTAGAGGGAAGGAAGAGAGGAGGAGGAGGACAGAGAGAAGAAGCATGAGAGGAAAGGGAGAAGGTAATCAGAAAGAGGACAGGGAGGAAAAGAGGAGAGGGAGTGAAAAGAGGAGGAAAAGGTAAGGGAGAGGTAAAAGGAGAAGAGGAAAAAGATACAGAGAAGAACAGATGTAGATGGAGGAGAGACACAAGACAGGAGAGAGCAAGTCAGAAAAATGGAGAAAGAGAGTAATAAGAGAGATGAAGATGGGGAAAGATGGAGAGAGGGAATGGTGGACTGATGCAGATGGGGAGTGAAGGAGAAATGAAAGGGGACACAGAAAGGTAACAAGATATGGAGGTATAATAAAAAGCCAGGCAGAGAAAGGAATACAGAGAGAAAGGAGTAACAAATTTGGTCTCCCATAACCTCCTTGACGTTATTAGTCAGACAGGATTGACCCAAATCTTCCCCCCCCCACCCGGTTACCTGTCACTCTTCTCAGCCCTACAACCCAAGATCTCTGCTTTTCCTAATGTGACCTCTTTGCCCACATACAGTGAGTCTGCAGATTCATCCTGGGCTCTCCCACTCCATACCTGAGTGTGCCTTCTCTCCTCTAGTGGAAGGAATCCCAAGTCCTGACACTTAGCCTGGCCTGGACGGGCAGCACTCTCTGCTTGTTGCCATTCCACGCATTCACGATCTGAATGGTATGGGTAAAAGACAATGGGAAACTGCCGCGGGAGAACACCCACCCAACGTAGAAAATGGAATGTTGGAATGGACGGGATGAGAAGAAAGGATCCTGTTGGACTTTGAGGACATCTGGCACGCAGAAATCCAGAGGTGGTGCGGGGGGATTGGAGGAATGGGCAGCAGACTCCTAGAGATGGCAGGGGGGTGGCGGGGTGCAGGGACCCAGAGATAGTGGAGAGGGGCAGACACGTACTCATGTCCGTCGTCTCGTACTGGCTGTCTTGCTGTAGCTCGAAGATGTCGACCTCGACGCGAGCCCGCGCGGGCACCTCGATGATGCTGTTGATCTGCTCACGGGCCAGAGCCAGGGCCAGGCGTTCCCCTCGGCCACACGTGGTGTGGTCATCCAGGATTGAGGCTGCAACACACAACGTCCCTCAGTGGCTTGGCCACTCACAAGGGAGTGGGAGAAGGGTGCAGGGAGGAGGGGGTGGTGGTGTGAATGGGACAGAGGAGGAAGTAGTCAGTGAAGGGGAGGGCGAAGAGTGATGAGTGAAGGTTAGAAGGAGAGAGGAGGGAGTGGTGAGTGAGGGGAATGGAGGAGGGGCAGTGAGTGAAGGAGATGGAGGAAGGATGGGGAAGGGATGTATGGGGGAGGTAGCAAGATGCAGTGAGTGAGGGAGTGACGTGTCAGGAGGAGGAGGGGGAGGGGATTGATGTGTGAGGGATAGAGAGGAGGGTATTGATGTGTGAGGGGAGGAGGGGATTGATGTCTGAGGGGAATGAGGGGATTGATGTGTGAGGGGGAGGGAGGAGGGGTTTGATTTGTGAGGGGGAGGGAGGGGAGGTTGAACAGGGAGGGGGGATTAATGTGTGATGGCGAGGTAGGACGGTACCGTGAGTGAGGGAGTGGTGTGCGAGGAGGGTGGAGGGGCAGTGAGTGAGGGGGAGAAAGGTATGGGTGATGAGTGAGAGAGAGAGAGGAGGAGCAATGAGTGAGGGGAAGGGTGAGGGCAGAGGGCGAGAGTGACTGAGGGGTGTTTCAGGGATTTAGAGTGAGTACGGAGAGTGAAGTGGGATTTACGCGACAGTGTTCAGTCGTATTGTTAGCAACTGCAGGTGTCAATGGGTTCTCTGACAGCTGGTATTTCAGGGAATTATTACAGAGTGATGGGGTATTGTGTAGTCACTGACTGAGGCGGTGTTTCAGGGAGTTACTAGTGAATGACCATGTTTATGTGGGGTTAATTAACGGACACAGTATTATTAGTGAGGGACTCCAGGAAGTTATTAGCAAGTGACAATTAGTACGTGGGATTCATTCAAATAGGCAGTATTTCAGTCGTGTTGTTAGTGATGATATTATGTGAGGCGAATTGACTGAGGCAGAGTTTCAGAGAGTTTTTTTAGTAAGTGACAATGTATTTGCAGCATTAATCAAAATAGGCAGTATTTAGGTCATGTTATTAGGAAGTGATGCTGTACCTGTGGTTTTAAGAAACAGAGGCAGTGTTTCAAGGAGTTATTAATGAGTGTCCATACTTATGTGAAATTAATTGACCGAGACAGTTTTGGGAGCGTTGTTACTGAGTGATAATGTATCTGCGGGTTCAATGACCGTGGCGGTGTTTCAGGAAGTTATTAATGTCTGATGATATTCATGTGAGGTTAATTGACCAAGTTGGTGTTTTAGGAGTTATTAGTGAACGACAATATATCTGTGGAATTAATCGACCGAGACGCTGCTTTGGGAACGTCATTCACGGATGTGAGTTATCCCGCGTGCCCCGTCACTGTCGACTGAGCTCACTGACCCATGCGCAGTGTGGAGAACAGCTGTCGGCTCCGTCTGGTGAACATTAGCAACAGAAGCAGCATGGCTGGCAGCAGCTGCATCTTCGTCCGCTCCTCATGGAAAAGGTTTGGTTCACAGTCCCACGACACCCACCTGCAAGAACACGAGACCTGGCACTTCACTGGCACAGCAGCACTCTGTGCAAAATGTGAACAGACAAGTTCCATGCTGGCATGTTGTCAGAGATGGTACCCTGCGAAAACCTGGACAAATAAACACCCCCCGTCAATTGTTTGTTACTGTCACATGTACTGAGGTACAGTCAAAAGCTTAGCTTGCATACTGTTCATACAGATCAGACCAAAGATGCATACATCAAGATGGTCTTCATGGACTACAGCTCAGCACTCGATACCATCATCCCATCAAAACTAATCAATAAGCTCCAAGACCTTGGCCTCTATGCCTCCTTGTGCAATTGGATTGTGGGTTACCTCACTTGTAGACCCCAGTCAGTTTGGATTGGCAACAACAGCTCCTCCATGATCTTCATCAGCTTAGGTGTACCATAAAGCTGTGTGCTTAACCCCCTGCTCTACTGGCTTTACACCTATGACAGTGTGGCTTATCACAGCTTCAATTCCATATTCGGGTTTGTTGATGACACCACAGTTGTGATGAATCAGCATATGGGAGATTAAAAATCTGGCTGTGATAACAACCTCTCACTCAATTTCAGCAAGACCAAGGAACTGATTATAGACTTCAGGAGAGGGAAACCAGAGGTCCAAGGGCCAGTCCTCACAGGAGGAACAGAGGTACAGAGGGTTAGCAGCTTTAAATTCTTGCGTGTTACTATTTCAGATGAGCCGTCATGTGCCCAGTACGTAAGTGCAATTGCAAAGAAAGCACAGCAGCGCCTCTACTTCCTTAGGAGTTTATGGAGATTCGGCATGACATGTAAACTTCAACAAACTTCTATAAATGTGAAGTGGAAAGTTTATTGACTGGTGCAGCCTGGTATGGAAGCACCAATGCCTTTGAACATAAAATCCTACAAAAAGTAGGAGATTTGGCCCAGTACATCATGGCTAAAGCCCCCTCAATCATTGAGCACATCTATGAAACACTGTCGTAGGAAATCAGCATCTGTCATCAGCGATCCCCTCCACGCAGGTTATGCTCTCTTCTAGCTGCTGCCATCAGGTGGCGGGTACAGGTCGACTATATTGAATCCAGTAATCAGCAATCCGGTTCCACAACTGGTTCATACATAATTTTCACCAGCCTAATTTCAAATTTTGAGCGTCACCACACCAACCCATCACCACTTTTTTGATGTCCCTATTAGCAGAATCAGCTGTTGCTATGTTCTATAAAGAAGCAAGTCATTCCTCCATGTTATTCTGTATTTATTTTAATAACCTGTGTTTATCTACCCCAGTCATGTCTTCATTGACGAAGGAAGTGCTTCTCATAAAGTACAAACACCATACGTTATCTATACAAGATCATGTGGAAAAAACTTGACAGCGGTGTGTCTGTGAAAAGCATATGCAACTTGTATAACATTGGCTTCCACAGTTTATGATATAAAGAAACAAAGAGAAAAGCTGGTCTAGTTCTTTGCTGATAGCAAATCAAAAAATAAAAAGATGTGCATAAGGAAAGTAATGAAAGATGGAGGATGTTCACAACTAGATAAAGCAGTTTAAACACCGCATCAGCGAAGGTGTAGAACTGTCAGGAGAGATGCTGAAGGAACAAGCAAAATTATTTCATGTAGAGTTAGGACTGGATGATCAGTGTGATTACAGTGAAGGGTGGCTTCAGCATTTCAAGCAGAAAAATGACAAAGTTTCATGCAGTGTGTGGTGAGAAACAGTCAGTAGACAAGAAAGCAGCTGCTGAGTTTATTGATGAGTTAGTTTCTAATGAAAAATTAAGTCCCAAGCAGTGCTACAATGTGGATGAAACCGCTTTACATTGGCATTGTACTCCGAGATGAAGATTGACCACAGAGAAAGCAGAATCTCCAACAGGTTATAAAGCACCAAGAGACCATGTCACTGTGTTGGGCTGCTCTAATGCTGCAGGAATCCATTGGCAAAAGTTTATGTCCCAGAGCTTTCAAAGGTATGAAGCAGTTTCCAGTAATATACAGTGCCAACAAAACAAGGATGGATTACAATTGACGTTACATTGGAATGGTTTGAATATGACTTTGTTCCAGAAGCGAGAGCACACTGTGACTCTGTTGGTCTGGACAAAAATTGTAAGATAATGCTGATTTTAGATAACTGCTCTGCACATCCAAAAGCAGAACTCTTGAGAAAGAATAATGTTTACGATATCTACCTGCCACCTAACTGTACGCTATTAATTCAACCCCTAGACAATGGTACATTACGTTCTTTGAAGATTAAATATTGCTCCATTTATGAAGTGGCTAATGATTGTAGTTGATCCTGGCAGACCAGTGCATTAATTTGTGAAAGAATTGCTTTTCATTTGTCATTTCTTTTTTCTTTATTATTTAGGGATGAGGTGATCATAAGACATGAGCAGAAATAGGCCATTTGGCCCATCAAGTCTGCTCCACCATTCAATTACGGCTGATCCTTTTTCTCCTCCAATAAGACACAGGAGCAGAATTAGGCCATTATCAAGCGGGTTAGAGGTTTTATTTATTTAATCCTAACCCAACCACCTATGATTTGGCAAAATCACTAATCTGGCACTGCACAGGTCCCAATCAATCTGGATTTGTGGTGGTTACCCTGTACAAGACCCTCAGGACTTGCACCACCAGGCTTAGGAACAGTTACTACCCCTCATCATCAGGCTCTTGAACATACAGGGATAACTACACTCAACTTCACTTGCACCATTGTTGCAAGTGTCAATGAAATCATTGAAATGTTCCCACAACCAATGATTTCACTTTCAAGGGCTCTTTATCGCATGCTCTCACCATATATTGCGATTTACCGTAGGGTATTTATATTTGCGTTTGCAGTTTGTCATCTTCTCCGCTCTTGTTGATCTTTCATTGTTCCTGATATAATTACTATTCTATAAATTTGTTAAGTATGCCCACAAGAAAATGAATCTCAGGGTGATATATGGTGACATATATGTACTTTGGTAACGAACTTACTTTGAACTTTGAATCATTAGACCGTATATTAAGGCAAACAATGTAAAAGAATAACAATTAAGAATTAAGTGCAAAAGCTACCGGATAATTGCAGTGCTGGTTAATAACTAAGTGCAGTTTCATAATGAGTTAGACAGTGAGGTCAATGGTCCAGCTTATCATGCAATAGTTCTGTTAAAGAGTCTTATAACAGTGGGGTAGAAGCTGTCCTTGAGCCTGGTGGCATGTGCTTTCAGGCACTGTATCTTCTGCCCTATGGGAGAGGGGTGAAGACAGAATGTCTCGCACTAAATCTGCCAAAAATTAAATACAGTGAATCAGAGTCAGAGGTTATTGCTGAACAGTTTCTAGCTAGCATCAGTCATGTGCACTTGTGTGGGTGTTACACTCCAGGTGCTTTGAGTGAACAGTTTTTATATAGTGTCAGTGACATGTGTTTGTCTTCAAACAACACCGATTTTTATCACCGATAGTTGGCGAGAAATAAGCAGTAAGACAATTCAGAACTGTTTTCCTCACTGCAGTTTCAAGCAATCAGGCTTGGAGATGCCAAAACTGACCAGGAGTAAAAACGAAACAATTTCACTATTGATCAAATTAGAAACTACAAAGCATTTGAAGATATTGACCATCATCTTGAATGTTACAATGATAACAAAGGTTTAAAGGGTGCAGTCATTAAAAGTATTGTATGAAGGCAGTCCGAAGTATGCACTAGGTAGCCTGCACTGATTTTGTTCATTTATAATCAATCAAAAGAACATGGCAGTGTTTGCTGGATGAATTCCTCTATTGATAACTATTAGAAAATGATACACATTTTCATAGTACTGAGTAGTATTAGTAGTATTCTAATTTGTATTTCATTTAAGTAAATTTGTTACTGTTAAGCAGTAGTCTGTCTTTTTCTATACTATTATTTAACTATTTCCATGAAAGTTTGGCTAACTGAGGCAGCTGTTTAATTGAGTCATAATATACTGCTCCTGACGTGTCCCAATTAACTGTAATCCCAGTACATCTTTAAAGGAAAACTAGATTACTTGAGACGTTTATTAGATTCATAGCATCATACTACATGGAAACAGGCCCTTTAGCCCACTGCGCCCATGCCAGCCCTGAGTACTATCAGTGCATCCATTAAGTATCATCACCATTCAGAAGTAGACGTGCTGGACTTCATCAGTCAGGGTAACTGAGTGGAGGAGTAGGGAAGTAATGTTGCAGTTAAATGAGTAATAGAGTATCATGTACAACGTTAGTCATCCTGTTACAGAAAAGATGTTATTTAACTAGAAAAAGTGCAGAGAAGATTTACCAGCACATTGCATGGACTTGGAGGCCCAATCTACAAAGAGATGTTGTGCACAGTTGCACTTCAATCCCCAGAACGTAGGCAATTGAGTGGTGGCTTGATAGAGGTATATAAGTTCATGAAGGGCATCGACAGTGAAAGCACAGTCTTTACTCGGGGAAGAGGAGAGTACTAAATATAAGGGAGCTAAAGGTTTAATAACATAAGGAAGAAATTTAAAAAAGGACAACAGGGGCAGCTTTTTCATGCAGAGGGTGGTGCATATTTGGAATGAGCTGCCAGAAATAGAGGCTGAAGAGAGCACATTAGCAATATTTAAAATTCATCTAGATTAAGTACATGGAGAGGAGAGGTTTAAAGAGCTATAGACTAAACATGAGCAGATGGGACTAGTCCACTAGGCAGCACAGTTGGCATGGACAAGTTAGGTCAAAGGGCATGTTTCCATGCTGTATGACTGTCTCTATCAATCTACATTGTGCTCCAATCAAATGCCAGTTTTGTCTACGCACGAGGGACAATATATAGAGGGCAATTATGCTATCTACTGGAGGTGGTGGGGGTAAAGCAGTCACAGAGAGAACACACACACAGACACACACACAACCTCCACTTGCCCCCACAACCCGGATCAAACACATGTCTCTGGGACGAAACTAAATTAGTGGTCCCCCAACAGCTGGCCTCTCAGCCCCGTTCACAGGTAAACCTGCAATATCCTCATGACACAAAATGTGCAGTGCGGGAGGCAGAGAACTGGTAGAACCTCACACAGCTCAGGCAGACCCTGAGGCTCCAGTACACTGCCCAGTTTGGCTAGTGTACCAGAAAAGGACAGCTGTACTGAACCAACCTGGTGCCTTACACTGGGTATGATCTATGAAGAAAATGGGGTGCTTCATGTCAGGACTGTACTGTTATAGCAAAACTACAACAAAAGCTGTGATAGAGAAAATACACTGAGAACACAGTGAATAAGCACACCGGGAACACTGTGAACAAGCACACTAGGAACACGGTCAACAAGCACACTTGGAACACTGTGAACAAGCACACTGAGAAAACTGTGAGATCAAGCAAAGAAGGAACACTGAGATCAAGCACACTAGGAACACTGTGAACAAGCACACTAGGAACAATGTGAGATCAAGGACACTAGCAACACTGTGAGATCAAGCACACCAGGAACACGGTCAACAAGCGAAGTAGGAACACTGTGAACAACCACACTAGGTACACTGTGAACAAGCACACTAGGAACACTGAGAGATCAAGCACACTGAGAATACTGTGAGATCAAGCACACTGAGAACTCCGAGAGATCAAGCACACCAGGAACAGTGTGAGATCAAACACACAAGGAACACTGTGATGAAGCACAGTGAGAACACTGAGATCAAGCACACTAGGAACAATGTGAACAAGCACACTAGGAACACTGTCAACAAGCACACTATATGGTGAAAAAGCACACTGAGAACAATGTACGATCAAGCACACTAGCAACACTGAGATCAAGCACACTAAGAACACTGTGAGATGAAGCACACTAGCAACACTGTGAGATCAAGCACACTAGGAACACTGCCAACAAGCACACTAGGTACACTGTGAACAAGCAAGCTAGGAACACTGTGAGATCAAGCACACTAGGAACACTGTGAGATCAAGCACATTAGGAACACTATGAACAAGCACACTAGGAACACTGTGAACAAGCACACTGAGAACAATGTGAGAACAAACACACTGAGAACACTGAGATCAACCACACTAAGAACACTGTGAGATCAAGCACACTAGGAACACAGAGACATCAAGCACTCTAGGAACACTGTGAGATCAAGCCCACTAGGAAGACTGTGAAAAAGCAAACTCAGAACACTGTGAGATCAAGCACACTGAGAACACTGTGAGAACAAGCAGACTAGGAACACTGTGAACAAGAACACTGAGATCAAGCACACTAGGAACACTGTGAAAAAGCACACTCAGACCACTGTGAGATCAAGCACACTAGGAAAACTGTGAGCTGAAGCACATGGAGAACACTGTGAGATAAAGTACACTGAGAACACAGTGAGAGCAAGCACACCAGGAACACAGTGAGATCAAGCACACAGAAACACTGAGAGATCAAGCAAACAAGCAACACTGTGAGATCAAGCACACTAGTAACACTGTCAACAAGCACACATGGAACACTGTGAACAAGCACACTGAGAACACTGTGAGATCAAGCACACTAGGAACACTGAGATCAAGCACACTAGGAACACTGTAAACAAGCACATTAGGAACACTGTGAACAAGCACACTAAGAACACTGTAAGATCAAGCACACTAGGAATACTGAGAACAAGCACACTGAGAACACTGTCAGATCAAGCACGCTGGGAACACTGTGAACAAGCACACTGAGAACACTGTGAGATCAAGAACACTGAGAACACTAAGATCAAGCACACTAGGAACACTGTGAGATCAAGCACACTAGGAACACAGAGAGATCAAGCACACAGAAACACAGAGATCAAGCAAACAAGCAACACTGTGAGATCAAGCACACTAGCAACACTGTCAACAAGCACACTTGGAACAATGTGAACAAGCACACTGAGAAAACTGTGAGATCAAACACACTAGGAACACTGAGATCAAGCACACTAGGAACGGAGATCAAGCACTAGGAACACTGTGAGATCAAGCACACTAGGAACACTGTGAACAAGCACATTAGGAACACAGTGAGATCAAGCACACAGAAACACTGAGAGATCAAGCAAACAAGCAACACTGTGAGATCAAGCACACTAGTAACACTGTCAACAAGCACACTTGGAACACTGTGAACAAGCACACTGAGAACACTGTGAGATCAAGCACACTAGGAACACTGAGATCAAGCACACTAGGAACACGGAGATCAAGCACTAGGAACACTGTAAACAAGCACATTAGGAACACTGTGAACAAGCACACTAAGAACACTGTAAGATCAAGCACACTAGGAATACTGAGAACAAGCACACTGTCAGATCAAGCACGCTGGGAACACTGTGAACAAGCACACTGAGAACACTGTGAGATCAAGAACACTGAGAACACTAAGATCAAGCACACTAGGAACACTGTGAGATCAAGCACACTAGGAACACTGTGAGATCAAGCACACTAGGAACACAGTGAGATCAAGCACACAGAAACACAGAGATCAAGCAAACAAGCAACACTGTGAGATCAAGCACACTAGCAACACTGTCAACAAGCACACTTGGAACAATGTGAACAAGCACACTGAGAAAACTGTGAGATCAAACACACTAGGAACACGGAGATCAAGCACACTAGGAACACGGAGATCAAGCACTAGGAACACTGTGAGATCAAGCACACTAGGAACACTGTGAACAAGCACATTAGGAACACAGTGAGCTCAAGCACACAGAAACACTGAGAGATCAAGCAAACAAGCAACACTGTGAGATCAAGCACACTAGTAACACTGTCAACAAGCACACTTGGAACACTGTGAACAAGCACACTGAGAACACTGTGAGATCAAGCACACTAGGAACACTGTGAACAAGCACATTAGGAACACTGTGAACAAGCACACTAAGAACACTGTAAGATCAAGCACACTGAGAACACTGTCAGATCAAGCACGCTGGGAACACTGTGAACAAGCACACTGAGAACACTGTGAGATCAAGAACACTGAGAACACTAAGATCAAGCACACTAGGAACACTGTGAGATCAAGAACACTGAGAACACTAAGATCAAGCACACTAGGAACACTGTGACATCAAGCACACTAGGAACACAGTGAGATCAAGCACACAGAAACACAGAGATCAAGCAAACAAGCAACACTGTGAGATCAAGCACAGTGAGAACATTGTGAACAAGCACACTAGCAACACTGTCAACAAGCACACTTGGAACACTGTGAACAAGCACACTGAGAAAACTGTGAGATCAAGCACACTAGGAACACTGAGATCAAGCACACTAGGAACACGGAGATCAAGCACTAGGAACACTGTGAGATCAAACACACTAGGAACACTGTAAACAAGCACATTAGGAACACAGTGAACAAGCACACTAAGAACACTGTGAGATCAAGCACACTAGGAACACTGAGAACAAGCCCACTGAGAACACTGTCAGATCAAGCACGCTGTGAACAAGCACACTGAGAACACTGTGAGAACAAGCACACAAGGAACATTGTGAGATCAAGCACACTGGAAACACTGTTAACAGGTACACTAGGAACACTGTGAGATCAAGCACACTGAGAACACTGTGAACAAGCACACTAAGAACTGTGAGATCAAGCACACTAGGAACACTGTTAACAGGTACACTAGGAACACTGTGAGATCAAGCACACTGCGAGATCAAACACACGTGGAACACCGTGAGATCAAGCACACTACGAACACAGTGAGAACAAGCACACTGAGAACACTGTGAGATCAAGCACACTACAAACACTGTGAGATCAAGCACACTGAGAACACTGTTAGCACAAGCAGAGTAGGAAAACTGTGAACAAGAACACTGAGATCAAGCACACTAGGAACTGTGAACAAGCACACTGAGAACACTGTGAGATCAAGCACACTAGGAACACAGTGAAAAAGCACACTCAGAACACTGTGAGATCAAGCACACTAGGAACACTGTGAACAAGCACACTAGGAACACTGAGAACAAGAACACTGAGAACACTGAGATCAAGCACACTGGAAACACTGTTAACAGGTACACTAGGAACACTGTGAGATCAAGCACACTGAGAACACTGCGAGATCAAACACACGAGGAACACCGTGAGATCAAGCACACTACGGACACAGTGAGAACAAGCACACTGAGAACACGGTGAGATCAAGCACACTACAAACACTGTGAGATCAAGCACACTGAGAACACTGTTAGCACAAGCAGAGTAGGAAAACTGTAAACAAGAACACTGAGAACACTGAGATCAAGCACACTAGGAACACAGTGAAAAAGCACACTCAGAACACTGTGAGATCAAGCACACTAGGAACACTGTGAGATGAAGCCCACTACGAACACTGTGAAAAAGCCCACAAGGAACACCGTGAACAAGCACACTAGGAACACTGTGAGATCAAGCCCACTAAGAATTCTGTGATTAAGCCCACAAGGAACACTGTGAGATGAAGCAGACTGAGAACACTGTGAGATCAAGCAGACTGAAAATACTGTGAACAAGCACACTAGGAAAACTGTGAGATCAAGCACACTAAGAACACAGTGAGACCAAGCACACAGAAACACAGAGATCAAGCAAACAAGCAACACTGTGAGATCAAGCACAGTGAGAACACTGTGAACAAGCACACTGAGAACACTGTGAGATCAAGAACACTGAGAACACTAAGATCAAGCACACTAGGAACACTGTGAGATCAAGAACACTGAGAACACTAAGATCAAGCACACTAGGAACACTGTGACATCAAGCACACTAGGAACACAGTGAGATCAAGCACACAGAAACACAGAGATCAAGCAAACAAGCAACACTGTGAGATCAAGCACAGTGAGAACACTGTGAACAAGCACACTAGCAACACTGTCAACAAGCACACTTGGAACACTGTGAACAAGCACACTGAGAAAACTGTGAGATCAAGCACACTAGGAACACTGAGATCAAGCACACTAGGAACACGGAGATCAAGCACTAGGAACACTGTGAGATCAAACACACTAGGAACACTGTAAACAAGCACATTAGGAACACAGTGAACAAGCACACTAAGAACACTGTGAGATCAAGCACACTAGGAACACTGAGAACAAGCCCACTGAGAACACTGTCAGATCAAGCACGCTGTGAACAAGCACACTGAGAACACTGTGAGAACAAGCACACAAGGAACACTGTGAGATCAAGCACACTGGAAACACTGTTAACAGGTACACTAGGAACACTGTGAGATCAAGCACACTGAGAACACTGCGAGATCAAACACACGAGGAACACCGTGAGATCAAGCACACTACGAACACAGTGAGAACACGCACACTGAGAACACTGTGAGATCAAGCACACTACAAACACTGTGAGATCAAGCACACTGAGAACACTGTTAGCACAAGCAGAGTAGGAAAACTGTGAACAAGAACACTGAGATCAAGCACACTAGGAACACTGTGAACAAGCACACTGAGAACACTGAGATCAAGCACACTAGGAACACTGTGAACAAGCACTCTAGGAACGCTGTGAGCAAGCATACAAGGAAGACTGTGAGATCAAGCACGCTAGGAACACTGTGAACAAACCTACTAGGAACACTGAGATCAAGCACACCAGGAACACTGTGAACAAACCCACTAGGAACACTGAGATCAAGCACACTAGAAACACTGTGAACAAACCCACAAAGAACACTGTGAACAAGCCCACTAGGAATACTGTGAGATGAAGCCCACTACAAACACTGTGAAAAAGACCACAAGGAACACCGTGAACAAGCCCACTAGGCACACTGTGAGAACAAGCCCACTAGGAATTCTGTGATCAAGCCAAAAAGGAACACTGTGAACAGCCCCATAAGGAACACTGTGAGATCAAGCAGACTGTGACCACTGTGAGATCAAGCAGACTGAGAACACTGTGAACAAGCACACTAGGAAGACTGTGAGATCAAGCCCCCTGAGAACATTGTGCATTAGTCCACAAGGAACACTGTGAACAAGCCAAATAGGAACACTAAAATCAAGCCAACCAGGAACACTGTGAGAACAAGCCCACTCGGAACAATGTGAACAAGCCAACTAGGAACTCTGAGATCAAGCAGGCTGAGAACACTGTGAGATGAAGCAGACTCAGAACACTGTGAGATGAAGCAGACTCAGAACACTGTCAGAGCAAGAAGACTCAGCACACTGTCAGATCCAGCAGACTAGGAGAACTGTGAAAAAGCAAACTAGGAACACTGTGAACAAGCAGACGAGGAACACTGTGATCAAGCAGACTAGGAACATTGTGAACAGGACTACAAGAAACACTGTGAGATCAAGCAGACTGAGAACACTGTGAGATCAAGTGGACTGAAAACACTGTGAGAGCAAGCAGACTAGTAATACTGTGAACAAGCAGACTAGGAACACTGTGAACAAGCCAACTAGGAAATCTGTGAGATCAAGCACACAAGGCACACTGTGAGGTCAAGCACACTAGGATCACTGTCTGATCAAGCACACTGAGAACTCTGTGAACAAGCACACTAGTAACACTGTGAACAAGCATACTAGGAGGACTGTGAGATATAGCACACTAGGATCACAAATGAACAAACCCACTAGGAACACTGAGATCAAGCACACTAGGACCACTGTGAACAAGCTCACTAGGAACACTGTGAACAAACCCACTAGTTACACTGAGATCAAGCACACTAGGACTAATGTGAACAAGAACACTAGGAACACTGTGAACAAATCCACTAGGAACACTGTGAACAAGCCCACCAGAAACACTTGTGAGAACAAGCCCAAAAGGAACAATGTGAACAAGCCAAATATGAACACTGAGATCAAGCAGACTCAGAACACTGTCAGAGCAAGAAGACTCAGAACACTGTCAGATCCAGCAGTCTAGAAACACTGTCAGATCAAGTAGACTAGGAGCACTGTGAAAAAGCAAACTAGGAATACTGTGAACAAGCAAACTAGGAACACTGTGAACAAGCAGATTAGGAACATTGTGAAAAAGCCCACTAGGAACACTGTGAACAGGCCCACTAGGAACACTGAGAGATAAAGCACACTAGGAACACTGTCAGATCAAGCACAGTGAGAACACTGAGAGATCAAGCACACTGTGAACTCTGTGAACAAGCACACTAGGAACACTGTGAACAAGCCAACTAGGAACACTCAGATCAAGCAGACTGAGAACACTGTGAGATCAAGAAGACTCAGAACACTGTCAAATCCAGCAGTCTATTAACACTGTCAGATCCAGCAGACTAGGTACACTGTGAAAATGCAAACTAGGAACACTGTGAACAAGTAGACTAGGAAATCTGTGAGATCAAGCAGACTCAGAACACCGTCAGATCCAGCAGACTAGTATCACTGACAGATCAAGCAGACTAGGAGCACTGTGAACAAGCAAACTAGGAACACTGTGAACAAGCAGACTAGGAAAACTGTGAACAAGCCCACTAGGAACACTGTGAACAAGCACACTAGGAACACTGTGAGATCAAGCCCACTAGGAACACTGAGAACAAGCCCACTGAGAACACGGTGAGATCAACCCCATGTGGAACACTGTGAACAAGCCCACTAGGAACACTGTGAGATAAAGCACACTAGGAACACTGTCAGATCAAGCAAACAAGGAGCACTGCGAACAAGCAATCTAGGAACTCTGTGAGATTAAGCACACTCGGAACACTGTGAGATCAAGCACACTAGCAAATCTGTGAGATAAAGCACACAAGGCACACTGTGAGATCAAGCACACTAGGAACACTGTCAGATCAAGCACACTGACAACTCTGTGAACAAGCACACTAGGAACACTGTGAACAAGCACTCTAGGAACGCTGTAAACAAGCATACAAGGAAGACTGTGAGATCAAGCACACTAGGAACACTATGAACAAACCTACTAGGAACACTGACATCAAGCACACCAGGAACACTGTGAACAAACCCACTAGGAACACTGAGATCAAGCACACTAGGAACACTGTGAGATCAAGCACACTAGGAACACTGTCAGATCAAGCACACTGAGAACTCTGTGAACAAGCACACTAGTAACACTGTGAACAAGCATACTAGGAGGACTGTGAGATATAGCACACTAGGATCACTATGAACAAACCCACTAGGAACACTGAGATCAAGCACACTAGGACCACTGTGAACAAGCACACTAGGAACACTGTGAACAAACCCACTAGTTACACTGAGATCAAGCACACTAGGACTAATGTGAACAAGAACACTAGGAACACTGTGAACAAATCCACTAGGAACACTGTGAACAAGCCCACCAGAAACACTTGTGAGAACAAGCCCAAAAGGAACAATGTGAACAAGCCAAATATGAACACTGAGATCAAGCAGACTGAGAACACTGTGAGATCAAGCAGACTCAGAACACTGTCAGAGCAAGAAGACTCAGAACACTGTCAGATCCAGCAGTCTAGAAACACTGTCAGATCAAGCAGACTAGGAGCACTGTGAAAAAGCAAACTAGGAATACTGTGAACAAGCAAACTAGGAACAATGTGAACAAGCAGATTAGGAACATTGTGAAAAAGCCCACTAGGAACACTGTGAACAGGCCCACTAGGAACACTGAGAACTAGCACACTGAGAACACTGTCAGATCAAGCACGCTGTGAACAAGCACACTGAGAACACTGTGAGATCAAGCACACTTAGAACACTGTGAGAACAAGCACACTGAGAACACTATGAGAACAAGCACACAAGGAACACTGTGAGATCAAGCACACTGGAAACACTGTTAACAGGTACACTAGGAACACTGTGAGATCAAGCACACTGAGAACACTGCGAGATCAAACACACGAGGAACACCGTGAGATCAAGCACACTACGAACACAGTGAGAACACTGTTAGCACAAGCAGAGTAGGAACACTGTGAACAAGAACACTGAGAACACTGAGATCAAGCACACTAGGAACACTGTGAACAAGCACACTGAGAACACTGTGAGATCAAGCACACTAGGAACACTGTGAGATGAAGCCCACTACGAACACTGTGAAAAAGCCCACAAGGAACACCGTGAGATGAAGCAGACTGAGAACACTGTCAGATCAAGCAGACTGAAAATACTGTGAACAAGCACACTAGGAAAACTGTGAGATCAAGCACACTAAGAACACAGTGAGACCAAGCACACAGAAACACAGAGATCAAGCAAACAAGCAACACTGTGAGATCAAGCACAGTGAGAACACTGTGAACAAGCACACTAGCAACACTGTCAACAAGCACACTTGGAACACTGTGAACAAGCACACTGAGAAAACTGTGAGATCAAGCACACTAGGAACACTGACATCAAGCACACTAGGAACACTGTGAGATCAAGCACACTAGGAACACTGTCAGATCAAGCACACTGACAACTCTGTGAACAAGCACACTAGGAACACTGTGAACAAGCAGTCTAGGAACGCTGTGAACAAGCATACAAGGAAGACTGTGAGATCAAGCACGCTAGGAACACTGTGAACAAACCTACTAGGAACACTGAGATCAAGCACACCAGGAACACTGTGAACAAACCCAATAGGAACACTGAGATCAAGCACACTAGGAACACTGTGAACAAACCCACAAAGAACACTGTGAACAAGCCCACTAGGAATACTGTGAGATGAAGCCCACTACAAACACTGTGAAAAAGACCACAAGGAACACCGTGAACAAGCCCACTAGGCACACTGTGAGAACAAGCCCACTAGGAATTCTGTGATCAAGCCCAAAAGGAACACTGTGAGCAGCCCCATAAGGAACACTGTGAGATCAAGCAGACTGTGACCACTGTGAGATCAAGCAGACTGAGAACACTGTGCACAAGTCCACAAGGAACACTGTGAACAAGCCAAATAGGAACACTAAAATCAAGCCAACCAGGAACACTGTGAGAACAAGCCCACTCGGAACAATGTGAACAAGCCAACTAGGAACTCTGAGATCAAGCAGGCTGAGAACACTGTGAGATGAAGCAGACTCAGAACACTGTCAGAGCAAGAAGACTCAGAACACTGTCAGTTCCAGCAGACTAGGAGCACTGTGAAAAAGCAAACTAGGAACACTGTGAACAAGCAGATGAGGAACACTGTGATCAAGCAGACTAGGAACATTGTGAACAGGACTACAAGAAACACTGTGAGATCAAGCAGACTGAGAACACTGTGAGATCAAGCGGACTGAAAACACTTTGAGAGCAAGGAGACTCAGAAAACTGTCAGATGAAGCAGACTAGCAATACTGTGAACAAGCAGACTAGGAACACTGTGAACAAGCCAACTAGGAAATCTGTGAGATCAAGCACACAAGGCACACTGTGAGGTCAAGCACACTAGGATCACTGTCTGATCAAGCACACTGAGAACTCTGTGAACAAGCACACTAGTAACACTGTGAACAAGCATACTAGGAGGACTGTGAGATATAGCACACTAGGATCACTATGAACAAACCCACTAGGAACACTGAGATCAACCACACTAGGACCACTGTGAACAAGCGCACTAGGAACACTGTGAACAAACCCACTAGTTACACTGAGATCAAGCACACTAGGACTAATGTGAACAAGAACACTAGGAACACTGACATCAAGCACACTAGGAACACTGTGAGATCAAGCACACTAGGAACACGGAGAACAAGCACACAAGGAACACTGTGAGATCAATCACACTAGGACCACTTTGAACAAGCACACTAGGAATTCTGTGATCAAGCCCAAAAGGAACACTGTGAACAGGCCCATAAGGAACACTGTCAGATCAAGCATAGTGAGAACACTGAGAGATCAAGCACACTGACAACTCTGTGAACAAGCACACTGACAACTCTGTGAACAAGCACTCTAGGAACGCTGTGAACAAGCATACAAGGAAGACTGTGAGATCAAGCACGCTAGGAACACTGTGAACAAACCTACTAGGAACACTGAGATCAAGCACACCAGGAACACTGTGAACAAACCCACTAGGAACACTGTGAACAAGCACACTAGGAACATTGTGAACAGGCCCACAAGAAACACTGTGAGATCAAGCGGACTGTGATCACTGTGAGAGCAAGCCCACTAGGAATTCTGTGATCAAGCCCAAAAGGAACACTGTGAACAGGCCCATAAGGAACACTGTGAGATCAAGCAGACTGTGAACACTGTGAGATCAAGCAGACTGAGAACACTGTGAACAAGCACACTAGTAACACTGTGAACAAGCATACTAGGAGGACTGTGAGATATAGCACACTAGGATCACTATGAACAAACCCACTAGGAACACTGAGATCAAGCACACTAGGACCACTGTGAACAAGCGCACTAGGAACACTGTGAACAAACCCACTAGTTACACTGAGATCAAGCACACTAGGACTAATGTGAACAAGAACACTAGGAACACTGTGAACAAATCCACTAGGAACACTGTGAACAAGCCCACCAGAAACACTTGTGAGAACAAGCCCAAAAGGAACAATGTGAACAAGCCAAATATGAACACTGAGATCAAGCAGACTGAGAACACTGTGAGATCAAGCAGACTCAGAACACTGTCAGAGCAAGAAGACTCAGAACACTGTCAGATCCAGCAGTCTAGAAACACTGTCAGATCAAGTAGACTAGGAGCACTGTGAAAAAGCAAACTAGGAATACTGTGAACAAGCAAACTAGGAACACTGTGAACAAGCTGATTAGGAACATTGTGAAAAAGCCCACTAGGAACACTGTGAACAGGCCCACTAGGAACACTGAGAGATAAAGCACACTAGGAACACTGTCAGATCAAGCACAGTGAGAACACTGAGAGATCAAGCACACTGTGAACTCTGTGAACAAGCACACTGAGAAAACTGTGAGATCAAGCACACTAGGAACACTGACATCAAGCACACTAGGAACACTGTGAGATCAAGCACACTAGGAACACTGTCAGATCAAGCACACTGACAACTCTGTGAACAAGCACACTAGGAACACTGTGAACAAGCACTCTAGGAACGCTGTGAACAAACCCACAAAGAACACTGTGAACAAGCCCACTAGGAATACTGTGAGATGAAGCCCACTACAAACACTGTGAAAAAGACCACAAGGAACACCGTGAACAAGCCCACTAGGCACACTGTGAGAACAAGCCCACTAGGAATTCTGTGATCAAGCCCAAAAGGAACACTGTGAACAGCCCCATAAGGAACACTGTGAGATCAAGCAGACTGTGACCACTGTGAGATCAAGCAGACTGAGAACACTGTGAACAAGCACACTAGGAAGACTGTGAACAAGCCCACTAGGAACACTGTGAACAAGCACACTAGGAACACTGTGAGATCAAGCCCACTAGGAACACTGAGAACAAGCCCACTGAGAACACGGTGAGATCAACCCCATGTGGAACACTGTGAACAAGCCCACTAGGAACACTGTGAGATAAAGCACACTAGGAACACTGTCAGATCAAGCAAACAAGGAGCACTGCGAACAAGCAATCTAGGAACTCTGTGAGATTAAGCACACTCGGAACACTGTGAGATCAAGCACACTAGCAAATCTGTGAGATAAAGCACACAAGGCACACTGTGAGATCAAGCACACTAGGAACACTGTCAGATCAAGCACACTGACAACTCTGTGAACAAGCACACTAGGAACACTGTGAACAAGCACACTAGGAACACTGTGAACAAACCTACTAGGAACACTGAGATCAAGCACACCAGGAACACTGTGAACAAACCCACTAGGAACACTGAGATCAAGCACACTAGGAACACTGTGAACAAACCCACAAAGAACACTGTGAACAAGCACACTAGTAACACTGTGAACAAGCATACTAGGAGGACTGTGAGATATAGCACACTAGGATCACTATGAACAAACCCACTAGGAACACTGAGATCAACCACACTAGGACCACTGTGAACAAGCGCACTAGGAACACTGTGAACAAACCCACTAGTTACACTGAGATCAAGCACACTAGGACTAATGTGAACAAGAACACTAGGAACACTGACATCAAGCACACTAGGAACACTGTGAGATCAAGCACACTAGGAACACGGAGAACAAGCACACAAGGAACACTGTGAGATCAATCACACTAGGACCACTTTGAACAAGCACACTAGGAATTCTGTGATCAAGCCCAAAAGGAACACTGTGAACAGGCCCATAAGGAACACTGTCAGATCAAGCATAGTGAGAACACTGAGAGATCAAGCACACTGACAACTCTGTGAACAAGCACACTGACAACTCTGTGAACAAGCACTCTAGGAACGCTGTGAACAAGCATACAAGGAAGACTGTGAGATCAAGCACGCTAGGAACACTGTGAACAAACCTACTAGGAACACTGAGATCAAGCACACCAGGAACACTGTGAACAAACCCACTAGGAACACTGTGAACAAGCACACTAGGAACATTGTGAACAGGCCCACAAGAAACACTGTGAGATCAAGCGGACTGAGATCACTGTGAGAGCAAGCCCACTAGGAATTCTGTGATCAAGCCCAAAAGGAACACTGTGAACAGGCCCATAAGGAACACTGTGAGATCAAGCAGACTGTGAACACTGTGAGATCAAGCAGACTGAGAACACTGTGAACAAGCACACTAGTAACACTGTGAACAAGCATACTAGGAGGACTGTGAGATATAGCACACTAGGATCACTATGAACAAACCCACTAGGAACACTGAGATCAAGCACACTAGGACCACTGTGAACAAGCACACTAGGAACACTGTGAACAAACCCACTAGTTACACTGAGATCAAGCACACTAGGACTAATGTGAACAAGAACACTAGGAACACTGTGAACAAATCCACTAGGAACACTGTGAACAAGCCCACCAGAAACACTTGTGAGAACAAGCCCAAAAGGAACAATGTGAACAAGCCAAATATGAACACTGAGATCAAGCAGACTGAGAACACTGTGAGATCAAGCAGACTCAGAACACTGTCAGAGCAAGAAGACTCAGAACACTGTCAGATCCAGCAGTCTAGAAACACTGTCAGATCAAGTAGACTAGGAGCACTGTGAAAAAGCAAACTAGGAATACTGTGAACAAGCAAACTAGGAACACTGTGAACAAGCTGATTAGGAACATTGTGAAAAAGCCCACTAGGAACACTGTGAACAGGCCCACTAGGAACACTGAGAGATAAAGCACACTAGGAACACTGTCAGATCAAGCACAGTGAGAACACTGAGAGATCAAGCACACTGTGAACTCTGTGAACAAGCACACTGAGAAAACTGTGAGATCAAGCACACTAGGAACACTGACATCAAGCACACTAGGAACACTGTGAGATCAAGCACACTAGGAACACTGTCAGATCAAGCACACTGACAACTCTGTGAACAAGCACACTAGGAACACTGTGAACAAGCACTCTAGGAACGCTGTGAACAAACCCACAAAGAACACTGTGAACAAGCCCACTAGGAATACTGTGAGATGAAGCCCACTACAAACACTGTGAAAAAGACCACAAGGAACACCGTGAACAAGCCCACTAGGCACACTGTGAGAACAAGCCCACTAGGAATTCTGTGATCAAGCCCAAAAGGAACACTGTGAACAGCCCCATAAGGAACACTGTGAGATCAAGCAGACTGTGACCACTGTGAGATCAAGCAGACTGAGAACACTGTGAACAAGCACACTAGGAAGACTGTGAACAAGCCCACTAGGAACACTGTGAACAAGCACACTAGGAACACTGTGAGATCAAGCCCACTAGGAACACTGAGAACAAGCCCACTGAGAACACGGTGAGATCAACCCCATGTGGAACACTGTGAACAAGCCCACTAGGAACACTGTGAGATAAAGCACACTAGGAACACTGTCAGATCAAGCAAACAAGGAGCACTGCGAACAAGCAATCTAGGAACTCTGTGAGATTAAGCACACTCGGAACACTGTGAGATCAAGCACACTAGCAAATCTGTGAGATAAAGCACACAAGGCACACTGTGAGATCAAGCACACTAGGAACACTGTCAGATCAAGCACACTGACAACTCTGTGAACAAGCACACTAGGAACACTGTGAACAAGCACTCTAGGAACGCTGTAAACAAGCATACAAGGAAGACTGTGAGATCAAGCACGCTAGGAACACTGTGAACAAACCTACTAGGAACACTGAGATCAAGCACACCAGGAACACTGTGAACAAACCCACTAGGAACACTGAGATCAAGCACACTAGGAACACTGTGAACAAACCCACAAAGAACACTGTGAACAAGCACACTAGTAACACTGTGAACAAGCATACTAGGAGGACTGTGAGATATAGCACACTAGGATCACTATGAACAAACCCACTAGGAACACTGAGATCAACCACACTAGGACCACTGTGAACAAGCGCACTAGGAACACTGTGAACAAACCCACTAGTTACACTGAGATCAAGCACACTAGGACTAATGTGAACAAGAACACTAGGAACACTGACATCAAGCACACTAGGAACACTGTGAGATCAAGCACACTAGGAACACGGATAACAAGCACACAAGGAACACTGTGAGATCAATCACACTAGGACCACTTTGAACAAGCACACTAGGAATTCTGTGATCAAGCCCAAAAGGAACACTGTGAACAGGCCCATAAGGAACACTGTCAGATCAAGCATAGTGAGAACACTGAGAGATCAAGCACACTGACAACTCTGTGAACAAGCACACTGACAACTCTGTGAACAAGCACTCTAGGAACGCTGTGAACAAGCATACAAGGAAGACTGTGAGATCAAGCACGCTAGGAACACTGTGAACAAACCTACTAGGAACACTGTGAACAAGCACACTAGGAACATTGTGAACAGGCCCACAAGAAACACTGTGAGATCAAGCGGACTGAGATCACTGTGAGAGCAAGCCCACTAGGAATTCTGTGATCAAGCCCAAAAGGAACACTGTGAACAGGCCCATAAGGAACACTGTGAGATCAAGCAGACTGTGAACACTGTGAGATCAAGCAGACTGAGAACACTGTGAACAAGCACACTAGTAACACTGTGAACAAGCATACTAGGAGGACTGTGAGATATAGCACACTAGGATCACTATGAACAAACCCACTAGGAACACTGAGAT
This sequence comes from Hypanus sabinus, assembly GCF_030144855.1. Taxonomy (NCBI): domain Eukaryota; kingdom Metazoa; phylum Chordata; class Chondrichthyes; order Myliobatiformes; family Dasyatidae; genus Hypanus; species Hypanus sabinus. The sequence continues at coordinate 39,413,819 of NC_082706.1, read as the reverse complement.
CAAGCACACTAGGACCACTGTGAACAAGCACACTAGGAACACTGTGAACAAACCCACTAGTTACACTGAGATCAAGCACACTAGGACTAATGTGAACAAGAACACTAGGAACACTGTGAACAAATCCACTAGGAACACTGTGAACAAGCCCACCAGAAACACTTGTGAGAACAAGCCCAAAAGGAACAATGTGAACAAGCCAAATATGAACACTGAGATCAAGCAGACTGAGAACACTGTGAGATCAAGCAGACTCAGAACACTGTCAGAGCAAGAAGACTCAGAACACTGTCAGATCCAGCAGTCTAGAAACACTGTCAGATCAAGTAGACTAGGAGCACTGTGAAAAAGCAAACTAGGAATACTGTGAACAAGCAAACTAGGAACACTGTGAACAAGCTGATTAGGAACATTGTGAAAAAGCCCACTAGGAACACTGTGAACAGGCCCACTAGGAACACTGAGAGATAAAGCACACTAGGAACACTGTCAGATCAAGCACAGTGAGAACACTGAGAGATCAAGCACACTGTGAACTCTGTGAACAAGCACACTGAGAAAACTGTGAGATCAAGCACACTAGGAACACTGACATCAAGCACACTAGGAACACTGTGAGATCAAGCACACTAGGAACACTGTCAGATCAAGCACACTGACAACTCTGTGAACAAGCACACTAGGAACACTGTGAACAAGCACTCTAGGAACGCTGTGAACAAACCCACAAAGAACACTGTGAACAAGCCCACTAGGAATACTGTGAGATGAAGCCCACTACAAACACTGTGAAAAAGACCACAAGGAACACCGTGAACAAGCCCACTAGGCACACTGTGAGAACAAGCCCACTAGGAATTCTGTGATCAAGCCCAAAAGGAACACTGTGAACAGCCCCATAAGGAACACTGTGAGATCAAGCAGACTGTGACCACTGTGAGATCAAGCAGACTGAGAACACTGTGAACAAGCACACTAGGAAGACTGTGAACAAGCCCACTAGGAACACTGTGAACAAGCACACTAGGAACACTGTGAGATCAAGCCCACTAGGAACACTGAGAACAAGCCCACTGAGAACACAGTGAGATCAACCCCATGTGGAACACTGTGAACAAGCCCACTAGGAACACTGTGAGATAAAGCACACTAGGAACACTGTCAGATCAAGCAAACAAGGAGCACTGCGAACAAGCAATCTAGGAACTCTGTGAGATTAAGCACACTCGGAACACTGTGAGATCAAGCACACTAGCAAATCTGTGAGATAAAGCACACAAGGCACACTGTGAGATCAAGCACACTAGGAACACTGTCAGATCAAGCACACTGACAACTCTGTGAACAAGCACACTAGGAACACTGTGAACAAGCACTCTAGGAACGCTGTAAACAAGCATACAAGGAAGACTGTGAGATCAAGCACACTAGGAACACTATGAACAAACCTACTAGGAACACTGACATCAAGCACACCAGGAACACTGTGAACAAACCCACTAGGAACACTGAGATCAAGCACACTAGGAACACTGTGAGATCAAGCACACTAGGAACACTGTCAGATCAAGCACACTGAGAACTCTGTGAACAAGCACACTAGTAACACTGTGAACAAGCATACTAGGAGGACTGTGAGATATAGCACACTAGGATCACTATGAACAAACCCACTAGGAACACTGAGATCAAGCACACTAGGACCACTGCGAACAAGCACACTAGGAACACTGTGAACAAACCCACTAGTTACACTGAGATCAAGCACACTAGGACTAATGTGAACAAGAACACTAGGAACACTGTGAACAAATCCACTAGGAACACTGTGAACAAGCCCACCAGAAACACTTGTGAGAACAAGCCCAAAAGGAACAATGTGAACAAGCCAAATATGAACACTGAGATCAAGCAGACTGAGAACACTGTGAGATCAAGCACACTAGGAACACTGTCAGATCAAGCACACTGACAATTCTGTGAACAAGCCCACTAGGAAAACTGTGAGATGAAGCCCACTACAAACACTGTGAAAAAGACCACAAGGAACACCGTGAACAAGCCCACTAGGCACACTGTGAGAACAAGCCCACTAGGAATTCTGTGATCAAGCCCAAAAGGAACACCGTGAGCAGCCCCATCAGGAACACTGTGAGATCAAGCAGACTGTGACCACTGTGAGATCAAGCAGACTGAGAACACTGTGAACAAGCACACTAGGAAGACTGTGAGATCAAACGCACTAGGAACACTATGAACAAACCCACTAGGAACACTGTGAACAAGCACACTAGGAAAACTGTGAGATCAAGCCCCTGAGAACGCTGTGCACAAGTCCACAAGGAATACTGTGAACAAGCCCACAAGGAACACTGTGAAATCAAGCCCACCAGAAACACTGTGAGAACAAGCCCTGAAGGAAGAAAGTGAACAAGTCAACTAGGAACACTGACATCAAGCAGACTGAGAACACTGTGAGATCAAGCAGACTCAGAACACTGTCAGAGCAAGAAGACTCAGAACACTGTCAGATCCAGCAGTCTAGAAACACTGTCAGATCAAGCAGACTAGGAGCACTGTGAAAAAGCAGACTAGGAACATTGTGAAAAAGCCTACTAGGAACACTGTGAACGGGCCCACTAGGAACACTGAGAGATAAAGCACACTAGGAACACTGTCAGATCAAGCACAGTGAGAACACTGAGAGATCAAGCACACTAGGAACACAGTGAAAAAGCACACTCAGAACACTGTGAGATCAAGCACAATAGGAACACTGTGAACAAGCACATTAGGAACACTGTGAACAAGCACACTAAGAACACAGTGAACAAGCACACTAGGAACACTGTGAGATCGAGCACACTAAGAACACAGTGAACAAGCACACTAGGAACACAGTGAGATCGAGCACACTAGGAACACTATGAACAAACCTACTAGGAACACTGTGAACAAGCACACTAGGAAAACTCTGAGATCAAGCACACAAGGAACATTGTGAGATCAAGCACAGTAAGAACACCGTGAGATCAAGCACAGTAAGAACACCATGAGCTCAAACACAGTAAGAACACCGTGAGATCAAGCACACTAGGAACACGGTGAACAGGCACACTAAGAACACGGTGAACAAGCCAACTGAGAACACTCTGAGAACAAGCCCACAAGGAATACTGTGAGATCAAGCCCACTTGGAACACTGTGAGATCAAGCCCACTAGGAACACGGAGAACAAGCACACAAGGAACACTGTGAGATCAAGCAGACTAGGAATATTGTGAACAAGCCCACCAGGAACACCGTGAACAAGCCCAGTAGGCACACTGTGAGATCAAGCCCACTAGGAACACTGTGAGATCAAGCCCACTAGGAACATGGAGAACAAGCACACTTGGAACACTATGAGATCAAGCACACTAGGACCACTTTGAACAAGCACACTAGGAACACTGTGAACAAACCTACTAGGAACACTGTGAACAAGCCCACTAGGAAAACTGTGAGATGAAGACGACTACGAACACTGTGAAAAAGCCCACAAGGAACAATGTGAACAAGCACACTAGGAAAACTGTGAGATCAAGCACACAAGGAACACTGTGAGATCAAGCACACTAGGAACACCGTGAACAAGCCCACTGAGAACACGGTGAGAACAAGCCCACTAGGAATTCTGTGATCAAGCCCACAAGAAACACTGTGAAGAGGCCCATAAGGAACACTGTGAGATCAAGCAGACTGTGAACACTGTGAGATCAAGCAGACTGAGAACACTGTGAACAAGCACACTAGGAAGACTGTGAGATCAAACACACTAGGAACACTATGAACAAACCCACTAGGAACACTGTGAACAAGCACACTAGGAAAACTGTGAGATCAAGCCCCCTGAGAACACTGTGCACAAGTCCACAAGGAACACTGTGAACAAGCCCACTAGGAACACTGTGAAATCAAGCCCACTAGGAACACTGTGAGAACAAGCCCACTAGGAACAATGTGAACAAGCCAACTAGGAACACTGAGATCAAGCAGACTGAGAACACTGTGAGATGAAGCAGACTCAGAACACTGTCAGAGCAAGAAGACTCAGAACACTGTCAGATCCAGCAGTCTAGAAACACTGTCAGATCATGCACACTAGGAGCACTGTGAAAAAGCAAACTAGGAACACTGTGAACAAGCAGACGAGGAACACTGTGATCAAGCAGACTAGGAACATTGTGAACAGGACTACAAGAAACACTGTGAGATCAAGCAGACTGAGAACACTGTGAGATCAAGCGGACTGAAAACACTGTGAGAGCAAGCAGACTCAGAAAACTGTCAGATCAAGCAGACTAGCAATACTGTGAACAAGCAGACTAGGAACACTGTGAACAAACCCACTTGGAACACTGTGAGATGAAGCCCACAAGCAACACTGTGAACAAGCACACTAGGAAAACTGTGTGATCAAGCACACAAGCAACACTGTGAACAAGCACACTAGGAAAACTGTGTGATCAAGCACACAAGGAACACTGTGAGATCAAGCACACTAGGAACACTGTGAGATCAAGCGCACTAGGAATACTGTCAGATTAAACCCACCACGAACAATGTGAACAAGCCCACTAGGTACACTGAGATCAAGCAGACTGAGAACACTGAGAGATCAAGCAGACTCAGAACACTGTCACAGCAAGAAGACTCAGAACACTGTCAGATCCAGCAGTCTAGTAACACAGTCAGATCAAGCAGAGTAGGAGCATTGTGAACAAACAAACTAGGTACACTGTGAACAAGCAGACGAGGAACACTGTGAACAAGCCCACTGGGAACATGGTGAACAAGCCCACTGAGAACATTGTGAGAACAAGCCCATTGAGAACACTGTGAGATCAAGCCCACTAGGAACTCTGTGAGATCAAGCACACAAGGACAATAGACAATAGGTGCAGAAGTAGACCATTCGGCCCCTCGAGTCTGCACCGCCATTCTGAGATCATGGCTGATCATTCACTATCAATACCCAATCCTGAGAACACTGAGAGATCAAGCAGACACAGAACACTGTCAGAGCAAGAAGACACAGAACACTGTCAGATCCAGCAGACTAGTAACACAGTCAGATCAAGCAGAGTAGGAGCATTGTGAACAAACAAACTAGGTACACTATGAACAAGCAGACGAGGAACACTGAGAACAAGCACACTAGGAATAATGTGAGATCAAGCACAGTAGGAAAACTGTGAGATCAAGCACACTAGGATCACTGTGAGATCAAGCACACTAGGATCACTGTGAGATCAAGCACACTAGGAGCACTGTGAAAAAGCACACTCAGAACACTGTGCGATCAAGCACACTAGGAACACTGTGAGATCAAGCACACTGAGAACACACTGAACAAGCACACTGAGAACACTGTTAGATCAAGCACACTAGGATCACTGTGAGATAAAACCCACTAGGAACAATGTGAACAAGCCCACTAGGTACACTGTGAGATCAAGCCCACTAGGAACACTGTGAACAAGCCCACTGAGAACACGGCGAGAACAAGCCCACTAGGAATTCTGTGATCAAGACCACAAGGAACACTGTGAAGAGGCCCATAAGGAACACTGTGAGATCAAGCAGACTGTGAACACTGTGAGATCAAGCAGACTGAGAACACTGTGAACAAGCACACTAGGAACACTGTGAGATCAAACACACTAGGAACACTATGAACAAATCCACTAGGAACACTGTGAATTCAAGCCCACCAGGAACACTGTGAGAACATGCCCACTAGGAACAATGTGAACAAGCCAACTAGGAACACTGAGATCAAGCAGACTGAGAACACTGAGAGATCAAGCAGACTCAGAACACTGTCAGAGCAAGAAGACTCAGAACACTGTCAGATCCAGCAGACTAGTAACACAGTCAGATCAAGCAGAGTAGCAGCATTGTGAACAAACAAACTAGGTACACTGTGAACAAGCCCACTGGGAACACGGTGAACCAGCCCACTGAGAACATTGTGAAAACAAGCCCACTGAGAACACTGTGAGAACAAGCCCACTAGGAACTCTGTGAGATCAAGCACGCAAGGACAATAGACAATAGACAATAGGTGCAGAAGTAGACCATTCGGCCCCTCGAGTCTGCACCGCCATTCTGAGATCATGGCTGATCATTCACTATTAATACCCAGTCCTGAGAACACTGAGAGATCAAGCAGACTCAGAACACTGTCAGATCCAGCAGACTAGTAACACAGTCAGATCAAGCAGAGTAGGAGCATTGTGAACAAACAAACTAGGTACACTGTGAACAAGCAGACGAGGAACACTGTGAACAAGCCCACTGGGAACACGGTGAACAAGCCCACTGAGAACATTGTGAGAACAAGCCCACTGAGAACGCTGTGAGAACAAGCCCACTAGGAACACTGTGAGATCAAGCCCACTAGGAACACGGAGAACAAGCATACTAGGAAGACTGTGAGATCAAGCCCACTAGGAACACGGAGAACAAGCCCACTGAGAACAATGTGAGAACAAGCTCACTAGGAATTCTGTGATCAAGCCCACAAGGAACACTGTGAGATCAAGCAGACTGAGAACACTGTGAGATCAAACAGACTCGGAAAACTGTCAGATCAAGCAGACTAGGAACACTGTAAACAAGCCCAATTGGAACACTGTGAGAACAAGCCCACTGAGAACACTGTGAGAACAAGCGCACAAGGAACACTGTGAACAAAACCACTAGGAGCACTGTGAACAATCCCACTAGGAACACTGTGAACAAGCACACTAGGAAAACTATGAGAGCAAGCACACAAGGAACACCGTGAGATCAAGCAGAGTAAGAACGCCGAGAGATCAAGCACACTAGGAACATTGTGAACAAGCCCACTAGGAACACAGTGAGATGACCCCACTAGGAACACTGTGAAAAAGCCCACAAGGAACACAGAGAACAAGCCCACTGAGAACACGGTGAGAACAAGCCCACTAGGAATTTTGTGATCAAGTCCACAAGGAACACTGTGAACAGGCCCATAAGGAACACTGTGAGATCAAGCAGACTGAGAACACTGTGAGATGAAGCAGACTGAGAACACTGTGAGATCAAGCAATGAACACTGTGAACAAGCACACTAGGAAAACTGTGAGATCAAGCACACAAGGAACACAGTGAGATCAAGCACACTGGGAACACTGTGAGATCAAGCTCACTAGGAATACTGTCAGATCAAGCACAGAGAGAACACTGAGAGATCAAGCACACTGAGAAGTCTGTGAACAAGCCCACTAGGAACACGGTGAACAAGCCCACTGAGAACTCTGTGAACAACCACACAAGGAAAACTGTGAGATCAAGCCACCTGAGAACACTGTGCACAAGCCAACTAGGAACACTGTGCACAAGTCCACAAGGAACACTGTGAACAAGCCCACTAGTAAAACTGTGAGATCAAGCCCACACGGAACACTGTGAGATCAGAACCACTAGGAACATGTGAACAAGCCCACTTGGTACACTGAGATCAAGCAGACTCAGAACACTGTCAGAGCAATAAGACTCGGAACACTGTCAGATCCAGCAGACTAGTAACACTGTCAGATCAAGCAGACTAGGAGCACTGCGAACAAACAATCTAGGAACACTGTGAGATCAAGCACACTAGGAACCCTGTGAGATCAAGTACACTAGGGACACTGTGAGATCAAGTACACTAGGAACACTGTGAGTAAAGCACACTAGGAACGCTATGAGATCAAGCACAAGTCGAACACTGTGAACAAGCACACTAGCAAAACTGTGAGATCAAGCACACAAGGAACACTGAGAGATCAAGACCACTGAGAACACTGTGAGATCAACCCCACTAGGAACACCGTGAACAAACCCACAAGGAACACTGTAAACAAGCCCACTAGGAAAACTGTGAGATTAAACCCACTAGGAACAATGTGAACAAGCCCACTAGGTACACTGAGATCAAGCAGAATGAGAACACTGAGAGATCAAGCAGACTCAGAACACGGTCAGAGCAAGAAGACTCAGAACACTGTCAGATCCAGCAGACTAGTAACACAGTCAGATCAAGCAGAGTAGGAGCATTGTGAACAAACAAACTAGGTACACTGTGAACAAGCAGACGAGGAACACTGTGAACAAGCCCACTGAGAACAGTGTGAGAACAAGCCCACTGAGAACACTGTGAGAACAACCCACTAGGAATACTGTGAGATCAAGTCCACTTGGAACACTGTGAGATCAAGCACACTAGGAACACTGAGATCAAGCACACATGGAACACTGTGAGATCAAGCACACTAGGAACACTGAGATCAAGCACACTAGGAACACTGAGATCAAGCACACTAGGAACACTGAGAGATCAAGCACACTGAGAACTTGGTGAACAAGCACTCTAGGAACACTGTGAGATTAACCACACTAGCAACACTGTGAACAAACCCACTAGGAACACTGTGAACAAGCACACTAGGAAGACTGTGAGATCAAACACACTAAGAACACTATGAACAAACCCACTAGGAAAACTGTGAGATCAAGCCCCCTGAGAACACTGTGCACAACGAACACTGTGTACAAGCCCACTAGGAACACTGTGAATTCAAGCCCACCAGGAACACTGTGAGAACAAGCCCACTAGGAACAATGTGAACAAGCCAACTAGGAACACTGAGATCAAGCAGACTGAGAACGCTGTGAGATCAAGCAGACTCAGAACACTGTCAGAGCAAGAAGACTCAGAACACTGTCAGATCCAGCAGTCTAGTAACACTGTCAGATCAAGCAGACTAGGAAAACTGTGAAAAAGCAAACTATGAACACTGTGAACAAGCAGACTAGGAACACTGTGAACAAGCAGACTAGGAATATTGTGAACAAGCCCACTAGGAAATCTGTGAACAAGCACACTAGGAACACTGTGAACTAGCACACTAGGAAAATTGTGAGATCAAGCACACTGAGAACACTGAGAGATCAACCCCACTAGGAACACTGTGAACAAGCCCACTGAGAACAGTGTGAGAACAAGCCCACTAGGAATACTGTGAGATCAAGCCCACTTGGAACACTGTGAGATCAAGCACACAAGGTACACTGTGAACAAACCCACTAGGAACACTGTGAACTAGCACACTAGGAAAATTGTGAGATCAAGCACACTAGGAACACTGTGAAAAATCCCACTAGGAACACTGTGAACAAGCACACTAGGAAAACTGTGAGATAAAGCACACTAGGAACACTATGAACAAACCTACTAGGAACTCTGTGCACAAGCACACTAGGAAAACAGTGAGATCAACCACACAAGGAACATCATGAGTTCAAGCACAGTAAGAACACCGGGAGATCAAGCACAGTAAGAACACTGTGAGATCAAGCACACTAGGAACGCTGTGAACAAGCACACTAAGAACACGGTGAACAAGCCCACTAGGAACACTGTGAACAACCCCACTAGGAACACTGTGAACAAGCCCACTAGGAACAAAGTGAGATGAAGCCCAGTAGGAACACTGTGAGATCAAGCCCACAAGGAACACTGTGAGATCAAGTCCACAAGGAACACTGTGAGATTAAACACACTAGGAACACTGTGAACAAGCACACTAAGAACACGGTGAACAAGCCCACTAGGAACACTGTGAACAACCCCACTAGGAACACTGTGAACAAGCCCACTAGGAACAAAGTGAGATGAAGCCCACTAGGAACACTGTGAGATCAAGCCCACAAGGAACACTGTGAGATCAAGTCCACAAGGAACACTGTGAGATTAAACACACTAGGAACACTGTGAGATCAAGCCCACAAGGAACACTGTGAGATCAAGCACACAAGGAACACTGTCAGATCAAGCCCACTAGGAACACGGAGAACAAGCCCACTGAGCATACTGTGAGAATAAGCCCACTAGGGATTCTGTGATCAAGCCCACAAGGAACACTGTGAACAGGCCCACAAGGAACACTGTGAGATCAAGCAGACTGAGAACACTGTGAGATCACGCAGACTCAGAATACTGTCAGATCAAGCAGACTAGGAATACTGTGAACAAGCAGACTAGGAACACTGTGAACAAGCCCACAAGGAAGGCTGTGAGATAAAGCACACTCGGAACACTGTGAGATCAAACACACCAGGATTACTGTGAGATCAAGCACACTAGGAATACTGTCAGATCAAGCACAGTGAGAACACTGACAGATCAAGCACACTGAGAACTCGGTGAACAAGCACTCTAGGAACACTATGAACAAGTCCACAAGGGACGCTGTGAAAAAGCCCACTAGGAACACTGTGAAAAAGCCCGCAAGGAACACGGAGAACAAGCCCACTAGGAACACTGTGAGATCAAGCCCACTAGGAACACTGTGAGATCAAGCACACAAGGAACACTGTGAACAGGCACATAAGGAACACTGTGCACAAGCACACTAGGAAAACTGTGAGATAAAGCCCACAAGGAACACTGTGAACAAGCACACTAGGGAAACTGTGAGATCAAACACACTAGGAACACTGTGAGATTAAGCACACTAGGAACACTGTAAACAAACCCACTAGGAACAATGTGAACAAGCCCACTAGGTACACTGTGAGATCAAGCCCACTAGGAACACTGTGAGATCAAGCCCACTAGGAACACCGTGAACAAGCCCACTGAGAACACGGTGAGAACAAGCCCACTAGGAATTCTGTGATCAAGCCCACAAGGAACACTGTGAAGAGGCCCATAAGGAACACGGTGAGATCAAGCAGATTGAGAACACTGTGAGATCAAGCAGACTGAGAACACTGCGAGATCAAGCAGACTGAGAACACTGCGAGATCAAGCAGACTAGGAACACTGTGAACAAGCCCACTTGGAAAACTGTGAGATAAAGCCCACAAGGAACACTGTGAACAAGCACACTAGGAAAACTGTGAGATCAAGCACACAAGGAACACTGTGAGATCAAGCACACTAGGAACACCGTGAACAAGCCCACTGAGAACACGGTGAGAACAAGCCCACTAGGAATTCTGTGATCAAGCCCACAAGAAACACTGTGAAGAGGCCCATAAGGAACACTGTGAGATCAAGCAGACTGTGAACACTGTGAGATCAAGCAGACTGAGAACACTGTGAACAAGCACACTAGGAAGACTGTGAGATCAAACACACTAGGAACACTATGAACAAACCCACTAGGAACACTGTGAACAAGCACACTAGGAAAACTGTGAGATCAAGCCCCCTGAGAACACTGTGCACAAGTCCACAAGGAACACTGTGAACAAGCCCACTAGGAACACTGTGAAATCAAGCCCACTAGGAACACTGTGAGAACAAGCCCACTAGGAACAATGTGAACAAGCCAACTAGGAAAACTGAGATCAAGCAGACTGAGAACACTGTGAGATCAAGCAGACAGAAAACACTATGAGATCAAGCAGACTAGGAACACTGTGAACAAGCCCACTTGGAAAACTGTGAGATAAAGCCCACAAAGACCACTGTGAACAAGCACACTAGGGAAACTGTGAGATCAAACACACTAGGAACACTGTGAGATTAAGCACACTAGGAACGCTGTGAACAAACCCACTAGGAACAATGTGAACAAGCCCACTAGGTACACTGTGAGATCAAGCCCACTAGGAACACTGTGAGATCAAGCCCACTAGGAACACCGTGAACAAGCCCACTGAGAACATGGTGAGAACAAGCCCACTAGGAATTCTGCGATCAAGCCCACAAGGAACACTGTGAAGAGGCCCATAAGGAACACGGTGAGATCAAGCAGATTGAGAACACTGTGAGATCAAGCAGACTGAGAACACTGCGAGATCAAGCAGACTAGGAACACTGTGAACAAGCCCACTTGGAAAACTGTGAGATAAAGCCCACAAGGAACACTGTGAACAAGCACACTAGGAAAACTGTGAGATCAAGCACACAAGGAACACTGTGAGATCAAGCACACTAGGAACACCGTGAACAAGCCTACTGAGAACACGGTGAGAACAAGCCCACTAGGAATTCTGTGATCAAGCCGACAAGGAACACTGTGAAGAGGCCCATAAGGAACACGGTGAGATCAAGCAGATTGAGAACACTGTGAGATCAAGCAGACTGAGAACACTGCGAGATCAAGCAGACTAGGAACACTGTGAAAAAGCCCACTTGGAAAACTGTGAGATAAAGCCCACAAGGAACACTGTGAACAAGCACACTAGGAAAACTGTGAGATCAAGCACACAAGGAACACTGTCAGAGCAAGAAGACTCAGAACACTGTCAGATCCAGCAGACTAGTAACACAGACAGATCAAGCAGAGTAGGAGCATTGTGAACAAACAAACTAGGTACACTGTGAACAAGCAGACGAGGAACACTGAGAACAAGCACACTAGGAATAATGTGAGATCAAGCACAGTAGGAAAACTGTGAGATCAAGCACACTAGGATCACTGTGAGATCAAGCACACTAGGATCACTGTGAGATCAAGCACACTAGGAGCACAGTGAAAAAGCACACTCAGAACACTGTGCGATCAAGCACACTAGGAACACTGTGAGATCAAGCACACTGAGAACACACTGAACAAGCACACTGAGAACACTGTGAGATCAAGCACACTAGGATCACTGTGAGATAAAACCCACTAGGAACAATGTGAACAAGCCCACTAGGAATTCTGTGATCAAGACCACAAGGAACACTGTGAAGAGGCCCATAAGGAACACTGTGAGATCAAGCAGACTGTGAACACTGTGAGATCAAGCAGACTGAGAACACTGTGAACAAGCACACTAGGAAGACTGTGAGATCAAACACACTAGGAACACTATGAACAAACCCACTAGGAACACTGTGAACAAGCACACTAGGAAAACTGTGAGATCAAGCCCCCTGAGAACACTGTGCACAAGTCCACAAGGAACACTGTGAACAAGCCCACTAGGAACACTGTGAAATCAAGCCCACTAGGAACACTGTGAGAACAAGCCCACTAGGAACAATGTGAACAAGCCAACTAGGAAAACTGAGATCAAGCAGACTGAGGACACTGTGAGATCAAGCAGACAGAAAACACTATGAGATCAAGCAGACTAGGAACACTGTGAACAAGCCCACTTGGAAAACTGTGAGATAAAGCCCACAAAGACCACTGTGAACAAGCACACTAGGGAAACTGTGAGATCAAACACACTAGGAACACTGTGAGATTAAGCACACTAGGAACACTGTGAACAAACCCACTAGGAACAATGTGAACAAGCCCACTAGGTACACTGTGAGATCAAGCCCACTAGGAACACTGTGAGATCAAGCCCACTAGGAACACCGTGAACAAGCCCACTGAGAACACGGTGAGAACAAGCCCACTAGGAATTCTGTGATCAAGCCCACAAGGAACACTGTGAAGAGGCCCATAAGGAACACGGTGAGATCAAGCAGATTGAGAACACTGTGAGATCAAGCAGACTGAGAACACTGCGAGATCAAGCAGACTAGGAACACTGTGAACAAGCCCACTTGGAAAACTGTGAGATAAAGCCCACAAGGAACACTGTGAACAAGCACACTAGGAATACTCTGAGATAAAGCACACTAGGAACACTGTGAGATCATGCCGACTAGGAACACTGTGAACAAACCCACTTGGAACACTATGAACAAACCCACATGGAACACTGTGAGATGAAGCCCACAAGCAACACTGTGAACAAGCACACTAGGAAAACTGTGTGATCAAGCACACAAGGAACACTGTGAGATCAAGCACACTAGGAACACTGTGAGATCAAGTGCACTAGGAATACTGTCAGATCAAGCACAGAGAGAACACTGTTCGATCAAGCACACTGAGTACTCTGTGAACAACCACACCAGGAAAACTGTGAGATCAATCCCCGAGAACACTGTGCACAAGCCCACCAGGAACACTGTGAACAAGTCCACAAGGAACACTGTAAACAAGCCCACTAGTAAAACTGTGAGATCAAGCCCACTCGGAACACTATGAGATTAAACCCACCACGAACAATGTGAACAAGCCCACTAGGTACACTGAGATCAAGCAGACTCAGAACACTGTCACTGCAAGAAGACTCAGAACACTGTCAGAACCAGCAGTCTAGTAACAAAGTCAGATCAAGCAGAGTAGGAGCATTGTGAACAAACAAACTAGGTACACTGTGAACAAGCAGATGAGGAACACTGTGAACAAGTACACTAGGAACACTGTGAACAAACCCACTTGGAACACTGTGAGATGAAGCCCACAAGCAACACTGTGAACAAGCACACTAGGAAAACTGTGTGATCAAGCACACAAGCAACACTGTGAACAAGCACACTAGGAAAACTGTGTGATCAAGCACACAAGGAACACTGTGAGATCAAGCACACTAGGAACACTGTGAGATCAAGCGCACTAGGAATACTGTCAGATTAAACCCACCACGAACAATGTGAACAAGCCCACTAGGTACACTGAGATCAAGCAGACTGAGAACACTGAGAGATCAAGCAGACTCAGAACACTGTCACAGCAAGAAGACTCAGAACACTGTCAGATCCAGCAGTCTAGTAACACAGTCAGATCAAGCAGAGTAGGAGCATTGTGAACAAACAAACTAGGTACACTGTGAACAAGCAGACGAGGAACACTGTGAACAAGCCCACTGGGAACATGGTGAACAAGCCCACTGAGAACATTGTGAGAACAAGCCCATTGAGAACACTGTGAGATCAAGCCCACTAGGAACTCTGTGAGATCAAGCACACAAGGACAATAGACAATAGGTGCAGAAGTAGACCATTCGGCCCCTCGAGTCTGCACCGCCATTCTGAGATCATGGCTGATCATTCACTATCAATACCCAATCCTGAGAACACTGAGAGATCAAGCAGACACAGAACACTGTCAGAGCAAGAAGACACAGAACACTGTCAGATCCAGCAGACTAGTAACACAGTCAGATCAAGCAGAGTAGGAGCATTGTGAACAAACAAACTAGGTACACTATGAACAAGCAGACGAGGAACACTGAGAACAAGCACACTAGGAATAATGTGAGATCAAGCACAGTAGGAAAACTGTGAGATCAAGCACACTAGGATCACTGTGAGATCAAGCACACTAGGATCACTGTGAGATCAAGCACACTAGGAGCACTGTGAAAAAGCACACTCAGAACACTGTGCGATCAAGCACACTAGGAACACTGTGAGATCAAGCACACTGAGAACACACTGAACAAGCACACTGAGAACACTGTTAGATCAAGCACACTAGGATCACTGTGAGATAAAACCCACTAGGAACAATGTGAACAAGCCCACTAGGTACACTGTGAGATCAAGCCCACTAGGAACACTGTGAACAAGCCCACTGAGAACACGGCGAGAACAAGCCCACTAGGAATTCTGTGATCAAGACCACAAGGAACACTGTGAAGAGGCCCATAAGGAACACTGTGAGATCAAGCAGACTGTGAACACTGTGAGATCAAGCAGACTGAGAACACTGTGAACAAGCACACTAGGAACACTGTGAGATCAAACACACTAGGAACACTATGAACAAATCCACTAGGAACACTGTGAATTCAAGCCCACCAGGAACACTGTGAGAACATGCCCACTAGGAACAATGTGAACAAGCCAACTAGGAACACTGAGATCAAGCAGACTGAGAACACTGAGAGATCAAGCAGACTCAGAACACTGTCAGAGCAAGAAGACTCAGAACACTGTCAGATCCAGCAGACTAGTAACACAGTCAGATCAAGCAGAGTAGCAGCATTGTGAACAAACAAACTAGGTACACTGTGAACAAGCCCACTGGGAACACGGTGAACCAGCCCACTGAGAACATTGTGAAAACAAGCCCACTGAGAACACTGTGAGAACAAGCCCACTAGGAACTCTGTGAGATCAAGCACGCAAGGACAATAGACAATAGACAATAGGTGCAGAAGTAGACCATTCGGCCCCTCGAGTCTGCACCGCCATTCTGAGATCATGGCTGATCATTCACTATTAATACCCAGTCCTGAGAACACTGAGAGATCAAGCAGACTCAGAACACTGTCAGATCCAGCAGACTAGTAACACAGTCAGATCAAGCAGAGTAGGAGCATTGTGAACAAACAAACTAGGTACACTGTGAACAAGCAGACGAGGAACACTGTGAACAAGCCCACTGGGAACACGGTGAACAAGCCCACTGAGAACATTGTGAGAACAAGCCCACTGAGAACGCTGTGAGAACAAGCCCACTAGGAACACTGTGAGATCAAGCCCACTAGGAACACGGAGAACAAGCATACTAGGAAGACTGTGAGATCAAGCCCACTAGGAACACGGAGAACAAGCCCACTGAGAACAATGTGAGAACAAGCTCACTAGGAATTCTGTGATCAAGCCCACAAGGAACACTGTGAGATCAAGCAGACTGAGAACACTGTGAGATCAAACAGACTCGGAAAACTGTCAGATCAAGCAGACTAGGAACACTGTAAACAAGCCCAATTGGAACACTGTGAGAACAAGCCCACTGAGAACACTGTGAGAACAAGCGCACAAGGAACACTGTGAACAAAACCACTAGGAGCACTGTGAACAATCCCACTAGGAACACTGTGAACAAGCACACTAGGAAAACTATGAGAGCAAGCACACAAGGAACACCGTGAGATCAAGCAGAGTAAGAACGCCGAGAGATCAAGCACACTAGGAACATTGTGAACAAGCCCACTAGGAACACAGTGAGATGACCCCACTAGGAACACTGTGAAAAAGCCCACAAGGAACACAGAGAACAAGCCCACTGAGAACACGGTGAGAACAAGCCCACTAGGAATTTTGTGATCAAGTCCACAAGGAACACTGTGAACAGGCCCATAAGGAACACTGTGAGATCAAGCAGACTGAGAACACTGTGAGATGAAGCAGACTGAGAACACTGTGAGATCAAGCAATGAACACTGTGAACAAGCACACTAGGAAAACTGTGAGATCAAGCACACAAGGAACACAGTGAGATAAGCACACTGGGAACACTGTGAGATCAAGCTCACTAGGAATACTGTCAGATCAAGCACAGAGAGAACACTGAGAGATCAAGCACACTGAGAAGTCTGTGAACAAGCCCACTAGGAACACGGTGAACAAGCCCACTGAGAACTCTGTGAACAACCACACAAGGAAAACTGTGAGATCAAGCCACCTGAGAACACTGTGCACAAGCCAACTAGGAACACTGTGCACAAGTCCACAAGGAACACTGTGAACAAGCCCACTAGTAAAACTGTGAGATCAAGCCCACACGGAACACTGTGAGATCAGAACCACTAGGAACAATGTGAACAAGCCCACTTGGTACACTGAGATCAAGCAGACTCAGAACACTGTCAGAGCAATAAGACTCGGAACACTGTCAGATCCAGCAGACTAGTAACACTGTCAGATCAAGCAGACTAGGAGCACTGTGAGATAAAACCCACTAGGAACAATGTGAACAAGCCCACTAGGTACACTGTGAGATCAAGCCCACTAGGAACACTGTGAACAAGCCCACTGAGAACACGGCGAGAACAAGCCCACTAGGAATTCTGTGATCAAGACCACAAGGAACACTGTGAAGAGGCCCATAAGGAACACTGTGAGATCAAGCAGACTGTGAACACTGTGAGATCAAGCAGACTGAGAACACTGTGAACAAGCACACTAGGAACACTGTGAGATCAGAACCACTAGGAACAATGTGAACAAGCCCACTTGGTACACTGAGATCAAGCAGACTCAGAACACTGTCAGAGCAATAAGACTCGGAACACTGTCAGATCCAGCAGACTAGTAACACTGTCAGATCAAGCAGACTAGGAGCACTGTGAGATAAAACCCACTAGGAACAATGTGAACAAGCCCACTAGGTACACTGTGAGATCAAGCCCACTAGGAACACTGTGAACAAGCCCACTGAGAACACGGCGAGAACAAGCCCACTAGGAATTCTGTGATCAAGACCACAAGGAACACTGTGAAGAGGCCCATAAGGAACACTGTGAGATCAAGCAGACTGTGAACACTGTGAGATCAAGCAGACTGAGAACACTGTGAACAAGCACACTAGGAACACTGTGAGATCAAACACACTAGGAACACTATGAACAAATCCACTAGGAACACTGTGAGAACATGCCCACTAGGAACAATGTGAACAAGCCAACTAGGAACACTGAGATCAAGCAGACTGAGAACACTGAGAGATCAAGCAGACTCAGAACACTGTCAGAGCAAGAAGACTCAGAACACTGTCAGATCCAGCAGACTAGTAACACAGTCAGATCAAGCAGAGTAGCAGCATTGTGAACAAACAAACTAGGTACACTGTGAACAAGCCCACTGGGAACACGGTGAACCAGCCCACTGAGAACATTGTGAAAACAAGCCCACTGAGAACACTGTGAGAACAAGCCCACTAGGAACTCTGTGAGATCAAGCACGCAAGGACAATAGACAATAGACAATAGGTGCAGAAGTAGACCATTCGGCCCCTCGAGTCTGCACCGCCATTCTGAGATCATGGCTGATCATTCACTATTAATACCCAGTCCTGAGAACACTGAGAGATCAAGCAGACTCAGAACACTGTCAGATCCAGCAGACTAGTAACACAGTCAGATCAAGCAGAGTAGGAGCATTGTGAACAAACAAACTAGGTACACTGTGAACAAGCAGACGAGGAACACTGTGAACAAGCCCACTGGGAACACGGTGAACAAGCCCACTGAGAACATTGTGAGAACAAGCCCACTGAGAACGCTGTGAGAACAAGGCCACTAGGAACACTGTGAGATCAAGCCCACTAGGAACACGGAGAACAAGCATACTAGGAAGACTGTGAGATCAAGCCCACTAGGAACACGGAGAACAAGCCCACTGAGAACAATGTGAGAACAAGCTCACTAGGAATTCTGTGATCAAGCCCACAAGGAACACTGTGAGATCAAGCAGACTGAGAACACTGTGAGATCAAACAGACTCGGAAAACTGTCAGATCAAGCAGACTAGGAACACTGTAAACAAGCCCAATTGGAACACTGTGAGAACAAGCCCACTGAGAACACTGTGAGAACAAGCGCACAAGGAACACTGTGAACAAAACCACTAGGAGCACTGTGAACAATCCCACTAGGAACACTGTGAACAAGCACACTAGGAAAACTATGAGAGCAAGCACACAAGGAACACCGTGAGATCAAGCAGAGTAAGAACGCCGAGAGATCAAGCACACTAGGAACATTGTGAACAAGCCCACTAGGAACACAGTGAGATGACCCCACTAGGAACACTGTGAAAAAGCCCACAAGGAACACAGAGAACAAGCCCACTGAGAACACGGTGAGAACAAGCCCACTAGGAATTTTGTGATCAAGTCCACAAGGAACACTGTGAACAGGCCCATAAGGAACACTGTGAGATCAAGCAGACTGAGAACACTGTGAGATGAAGCAGACTGAGAACACTGTGAGATCAAGCAATGAACACTGTGAACAAGCACACTAGGAAAACTGTGAGATCAAGCACACAAGGAACACAGTGAGATCAAGCACACTGGGAACACTGTGAGATCAAGCTCACTAGGAATACTGTCAGATCAAGCACAGAGAGAACACTGAGAGATCAAGCACACTGAGAAGTCTGTGAACAAGCCCACTAGGAACACGGTGAACAAGCCCACTGAGAACTCTGTGAACAACCACACAAGGAAAACTGTGAGATCAAGCCACCTGAGAACACTGTGCACAAGCCAACTAGGAACACTGTGCACAAGTCCACAAGGAACACTGTGAACAAGCCCACTAGTAAAACTGTGAGATCAAGCCCACACGGAACACTGTGAGATCAGAACCACTAGGAACAATGTGAACAAGCCCACTTGGTACACTGAGATCAAGCAGACTCAGAACACTGTCAGAGCAATAAGACTCGGAACACTGTCAGATCCAGCAGACTAGTAACACTGTCAGATCAAGCAGACTAGGAGCACTGCGAACAAACAATCTAGGAACACTGTGAGATCAAGCACACTAGGAACCCTGTGAGATCAAGTACACTAGGGACACTGTGAGATCAAGTACACTAGGAACACTGTGAGTAAAGCACACTAGGAACGCTATGAGATCAAGCACAAGTCGAACACTGTGAACAAGCACACTAGCAAAACTGTGAGATCAAGCACACAAGGAACACTGAGAGATCAAGACCACTGAGAACACTGTGAGATCAACCCCACTAGGAACACCGTGAACAAACCCACAAGGAACACTGTAAACAAGCCCACTAGGAAAACTGTGAGATTAAACCCACTAGGAACAATGTGAACAAGCCCACTAGGTACACTGAGATCAAGCAGAATGAGAACACTGAGAGATCAAGCAGACTCAGAACACGGTCAGAGCAAGAAGACTCAGAACACTGTCAGATCCAGCAGACTAGTAACACAGTCAGATCAAGCAGAGTAGGAGCATTGTGAACAAACAAACTAGGTACACTGTGAACAAGCAGACGAGGAACACTGTGAACAAGCCCACTGAGAACAGTGTGAGAACAAGCCCACTGAGAACACTGTGAGAACAACCCACTAGGAATACTGTGAGATCAAGTCCACTTGGAACACTGTGAGATCAAGCACACTAGGAACACTGAGATCAAGCACACATGGAACACTGTGAGATCAAGCACACTAGGAACACTGAGATCAAGCACACTAGGAACACTGAGATCAAGCACACTAGGAACACTGAGAGATCAAGCACACTGAGAACTTGGTGAACAAGCACTCTAGGAACACTGTGAGATTAACCACACTAGCAACACTGTGAACAAACCCACTAGGAACACTGTGAACAAGCACACTAGGAAAACTGTGAGATCAAGCCCCCTGAGAACACTGTGCACAAGCCCACTAGGAACACTATGAACAAGTCCACAAGGGACGCTGTGAAAAAGCCCAATAGGAACACTAAGAAAAAGACCGCAAGGAACACGGAGAACAAGCCCACTAGGAACACTGTGAGATCAAGCCCACTAGGAACACTGTGAGATCAAGCCCACTAGGAACACTGTGAACAAACCCATAAAAGAACTGTCAAGAAGCCCACAAGGAAAACTGTTAGATCAAACCCACTATGAATACCGTGAACAAACCCACTGTGTGATCAATCCCCCTGAGAACACTGTCAACAAGTCCACAAGGAACACTGTGAACAAGCCCACTAGTAAAACTCTGAGATCAAGCCCACTCGGAACACTGTGAGATTAAACCCACCAGGAACAATGTGAACAAGCCAACTAGGAACACTGAGATCAAGCAGACTGAGAACACTGAGAGATCAAGCAGACTCAGAACACTGTCAGAGCAAGAAGACTCAGAACACTGTCAGATCCAGCAGACTAGTAACACAGTCAGATCAAGCAGAGTAGCAGCATTGTGAACAAACAAACTAGGTACACTGTGAACAAGCCCACTGGGAACACGGTGAACCAGCCCACTGAGAACATTGTGAAAACAAGCCCACTGAGAACACTGTGAGAACAAGCCCACTAGGAACTCTGTGAGATCAAGCACGCAAGGACAATAGACAATAGACAATAGGTGCAGAAGTAGACCATTCGGCCCCTCGAGTCTGCACCGCCATTCTGAGATCATGGCTGATCATTCACTATTAATACCCAGTCCTGAGAACACTGTGAGATCAAGCAGACTCAGAACACTGTCAGAGCAAGAAGACTCAGAACACTGTCAGATCCAGCAGACTAGTAACACAGTCAGATCAAGCAGAGTAGGAGCATTGTGAACAAACAAACTAGGTACACTGTGAACAAGCAGACGAGGAACACTGTGAACAAGCCCACTGAGAACAGTGTGAGAACAAGCCCACTGAGAACACTGTGAGAACAACCCACTAGGAATACTGTGAGATCAAGTCCACTTGGAACACTGTGAGATCAAGCACACTAGGAACACTGAGATCAAGCACACATGGAACACTGTGAGATCAAGCACACTAGGAACACTGAGATCAAGCACACTAGGAACACTGAGATCAAGCACACTAGGAACACTGTGAGATCAAGCAGACTGAGAACACTGTGAGATCAAGCAGACAATGAACACTGTGAACAAGCACACTAGGAAAACTGTGAGATCAAGCACACAAGGAACACAGTGAGATCAAGCACACTAGGAATACTGTCAGATCAAGCACAGAGAGAACGCTGAGAGATCAAGCACACTGAGAAGTCTGTGAACAACCACACAAGGAAAACTGTGAGATCAAGCCCCCTGAGAACACTGTGCACAAGCCCACTAGGGACACTGTGAACAAGTCCACAAGGAACACTGTGAACAAGCCCACTAGTAAAACTGTGAGATCAAGCAGACTCAGAACACTGTGAGATCAAGCAGACTCAGAACACTGTCAGAGCAAGGAGACTCGGAACACTGTCAGATCCAGCAGACTAGCAACACAGTCAGATGAAGCAGACTAGGAGCACTGTGAACAAACAAACTAGGTACACTGTGAACAAGCAGACGAGGAACACTGTGAACAAGCCCACTAGGAACACTGTAAGATAAAACAAACAAGGAACACTGTGAACAAGCACACTAGGAACACTGTGAGATCATGCCAACTAGGAACACTGTGAACAAACCCACAAGGCACACAGTAAACAAGCCCACTAGGAAAACTGTGAGATCAAGCCCACTGAGAACACTGTGAGATCAAACCCTCTAGGATAACTGTGAACAAACAGACCAGGAACACTGTAAACAAGCCCAGTAGGAAAACTGTGATGTTAAGCCCAATGCGAACACTGTGAACAAGCCAACTAGGAACACTGTGAACAAGCCAACTAGGAACACTGTGAACAAGCCCACTGGGAACACTGTGAACAAACCCACTTGGAACACTGTGAGATCAAGCACACTAGGAGCAATGTGTACAAGCCCACTAGGCACACTGTGAGATCAAGCAGACTGAGAACACTGTGAGATCAAGCAGACTCAGAACACTGTCAGAGCAAGAAGATGCAGAAGACTGTCAGATCAAGCAGACTAGGAGCACTGCGAACAAACAATCTAGGAACACTGTGAGATAAAGTACACAAGGAGCACTGTGAACAAGCACACTCGGAACACTGTGAGATCAAGCCCACTAGGAACACTATGAACAAACCTACTAGGAACACTGTGAACAAGCACACTAGGAAAACTGTGAGATCAAGTACACTAGGGACACTGTGAGATCAAGTACACTAGGAACACTGTGAGTAAAGCACACTAGGAACGCTATGAGATCAAGCACAAGTCGAACACTGTGAACAAGCACACTAGCAAAACTGTGAGATCAAGCACACAAGGAACACTGAGAGATCAAGACCACTGAGAACACTGTGAGATCAACCCCACTAGGAACACCGTGAACAAACCCACAAGGAACACTGTAAACAAGCCCACTAGGAAAACTGTGAGATTAAACCCACTAGGAACAATGTGAACAAGCCCACTAGGTACACTGAGATCAAGCAGAATGAGAACACTGAGAGATCAAGCAGACTCAGAACACGGTCAGAGCAAGAAGACTCAGAACACTGTCAGATCCAGCAGACTAGTAACACAGTCAGATCAAGCAGAGTAGGAGCATTGTGAACAAACAAACTAGGTACACTGTGAACAAGCAGACGAGGAACACTGTGAACAAGCCCACTGAGAACAGTGTGAGAACAAGCCCACTGAGAACACTGTGAGAACAACCCACTAGGAATACTGTGAGATCAAGTCCACTTGGAACACTGTGAGATCAAGCACACTAGGAACACTGAGATCAAGCACACATGGAACACTGTGAGATCAAGCACACTAGGAACACTGAGATCAAGCACACTAGGAACACTGAGATCAAGCACACTAGGAACACTGAGAGATCAAGCACACTGAGAACTTGGTGAACAAGCACTCTAGGAACACTGTGAGATTAACCACACTAGCAACACTGTGAACAAACCCACTAGGAACACTGTGAACAAGCACACTAGGAAAACTGTGAGATCAAGCCCCCTGAGAACACTGTGCACAAGCCCACTAGGAACACTATGAACAAGTCCACAAGGGACGCTGTGAAAAAGCCCAATAGGAACACTAAGAAAAAGACCGCAAGGAACACGGAGAACAAGCCCACTAGGAACACTGTGAGATCAAGCACACTAGGAACACTGTGAGATCAAGCCCACTAGGAACACTGTGAACAAACCCATAAAAGAACTGTCAAGAAGCCCACAAGGAAAACTGTTAGATCAAACCCACTATGAATACCGTGAACAAACCCACTGTGTGATCAATCCCCCTGAGAACACTGTCAACAAGTCCACAAGGAACACTGTGAACAAGCCCACTAGTAAAACTCTGAGATCAAGCCCACTCGGAACACTGTGAGATTAAACCCACCAGGAACAATGTGAACAAGCCAACTAGGAACACTGAGATCAAGCAGACTGAGAACACTGAGAGATCAAGCAGACTCAGAACACTGTCAGAGCAAGAAGACTCAGAACACTGTCAGATCCAGCAGACTAGTAACACAGTCAGATCAAGCAGAGTAGCAGCATTGTGAACAAACAAACTAGGTACACTGTGAACAAGCCCACTGAGAACACTGTGAGATCAAACCCTCTAGGATAACTGTGAACAAACAGACCAGGAACACTGTAAACAAGCCCAGTAGGAAAACTGTGATGTTAAGCCCAATGCGAACACTGTGAACAAGCCAACTAGGAACACTGTGAACAAGCCAACTAGGAACACTGTGAACAAGCCCACTGGGAACACTGTGAACAAACCCACTTGGAACACTGTGAGATCAAGCACACTAGGAGCAATGTGTACAAGCCCACTAGGCACACTGTGAGATCAAGCAGACTGAGAACACTGTGAGATCAAGCAGACTCAGAACACTGTCAGAGCAAGAAGATGCAGAAGACTGTCAGATCAAGCAGACTAGGAGCACTGCGAACAAACAATCTAGGAACACTGTGAGATAAAGTACACAAGGAGCACTGTGAACAAGCACACTCGGAACACTGTGAGATCAAGCCCACTAGGAACACTATGAACAAACCTACTAGGAACACTGTGAACAAGCACACTAGGAAAACTGTGAGATCAAGTACACTAGGGACACTGTGAGATCAAGTACACTAGGAACACTGTGAGTAAAGCACACTAGGAACGCTATGAGATCAAGCACAAGTCGAACACTGTGAACAAGCACACTAGCAAAACTGTGAGATCAAGCACACAAGGAACACTGAGAGATCAAGACCACTGAGAACACTGTGAGATCAACCCCACTAGGAACACCGTGAACAAACCCACAAGGAACACTGTAAACAAGCCCACTAGGAAAACTGTGAGATTAAACCCACTAGGAACAATGTGAACAAGCCCACTAGGTACACTGAGATCAAGCAGAATGAGAACACTGAGAGATCAAGCAGACTCAGAACACGGTCAGAGCAAGAAGACTCAGAACACTGTCAGATCCAGCAGACTAGTAACACAGTCAGATCAAGCAGAGTAGGAGCATTGTGAACAAACAAACTAGGTACACTGTGAACAAGCAGACGAGGAACACTGTGAACAAGCCCACTGAGAACAGTGTGAGAACAAGCCCACTGAGAACACTGTGAGAACAACCCACTAGGAATACTGTGAGATCAAGTCCACTTGGAACACTGTGAGATCAAGCACACTAGGAACACTGAGATCAAGCACACATGGAACACTGTGAGATCAAGCACACTAGGAACACTGAGATCAAGCACACTAGGAACACTGAGATCAAGCACACTAGGAACACTGAGAGATCAAGCACACTGAGAACTTGGTGAACAAGCACTCTAGGAACACTGTGAGATTAACCACACTAGCAACACTGTGAACAAACCCACTAGGAACACTGTGAACAAGCACACTAGGAAAACTGTGAGATCAAGCCCCCTGAGAACACTGTGCACAAGCCCACTAGGAACACTATGAACAAGTCCACAAGGGACGCTGTGAAAAAGCCCAATAGGAACACTAAGAAAAAGACCGCAAGGAACACGGAGAACAAGCCCACTAGGAACACTGTGAGATCAAGCCCACTAGGAACACTGTGAGATCAAGCCCACTAGGAACACTGTGAACAAACCCATAAAAGAACTGTCAAGAAGCCCACAAGGAAAACTGTTAGATCAAACCCACTATGAATACCGTGAACAAACCCACTGTGTGATCAATCCCCCTGAGAACACTGTCAACAAGTCCACAAGGAACACTGTGAACAAGCCCACTAGTAAAACTCTGAGATCAAGCCCACTCGGAACACTGTGAGATTAAACCCACCAGGAACAATGTGAACAAGCCAACTAGGAACACTGAGATCAAGCAGACTGAGAACACTGAGAGATCAAGCAGACTCAGAACACTGTCAGAGCAAGAAGACTCAGAACACTGTCAGATCCAGCAGACTAGTAACACAGTCAGATCAAGCAGAGTAGCAGCATTGTGAACAAACAAACTAGGTACACTGTGAACAAGCCCACTGGGAACACGGTGAACCAGCCCACTGAGAACATTGTGAAAACAAGCCCACTGAGAACACTGTGAGAACAAGCCCACTAGGAACTCTGTGAGATCAAGCACGCAAGGACAATAGACAATAGACAATAGGTGCAGAAGTAGACCATTCGGCCCCTCGAGTCTGCACCGCCATTCTGAGATCATGGCTGATCATTCACTATTAATACCCAGTCCTGAGAACACTGTGAGATCAAGCAGACTCAGAACACTGTCAGAGCAAGAAGACTCAGAACACTGTCAGATCCAGCAGACTAGTAACACAGTCAGATCAAGCAGAGTAGGAGCATTGTGAACAAACAAACTAGGTACACTGTGAACAAGCAGACGAGGAACACTGTGAACAAGCCCACTGAGAACAGTGTGAGAACAAGCCCACTGAGAACACTGTGAGAACAACCCACTAGGAATACTGTGAGATCAAGTCCACTTGGAACACTGTGAGATCAAGCACACTAGGAACACTGAGATCAAGCACACATGGAACACTGTGAGATCAAGCACACTAGGAACACTGAGATAAAGCACACTAGGAACACTGAGATCAAGCACACTAGGAACACTGTGAGATCAAGCAGACTGAGAACACTGTGAGATCAAGCAGACAATGAACACTGTGAACAAGCACACTAGGAAAACTGTGAGATCAAGCACACAAGGAACACAGTGAGATCAAGCACACTAGGAATACTGTCAGATCAAGCACAGAGAGAACGCTGAGAGATCAAGCACACTGAGAAGTCTGTGAACAACCACACAAGGAAAACTGTGAGATCAAGCCCCCTGAGAACACTGTGCACAAGCCCACTAGGGACACTGTGAACAAGTCCACAAGGAACACTGTGAACAAGCCCACTAGTAAAACTGTGAGATCAAGCAGACTCAGAACACTGTGAGATCAAGCAGACTCAGAACACTGTCAGAGCAAGGAGACTCGGAACACTGTCAGATCCAGCAGACTAGCAACACAGTCAGATGAAGCAGACTAGGAGCACTGTGAACAAACAAACTAGGTACACTGTGAACAAGCAGACGAGGAACACTGTGAACAAGCCCACTAGGAACACTGTAAGATAAAACAAACAAGGAACACTGTGAACAAGCACACTAGGAACACTGTGAGATCATGCCAACTAGGAACACTGTGAACAAACCCACAAGGCACACAGTAAACAAGCCCACTAGGAAAACTGTGAGATCAAGCCCACTGAGAACACTGTGAGATCAAACCCTCTAGGATAACTGTGAACAAACAGACCAGGAACACTGTAAACAAGCCCAGTAGGAAAACTGTGATGTTAAGCCCAATGCGAACACTGTGAACAAGCCAACTAGGAACACTGTGAACAAGCCAACTAGGAACACTGTGAACAAGCCCACTGGGAACACTGTGAACAAACCCACTTGGAACACTGTGAGATCAAGCACACTAGGAGCAATGTGTACAAGCCCACTAGGCACACTGTGAGATCAAGCAGACTGAGAACACTGTGAGATCAAGCAGACTCAGAACACTGTCAGAGCAAGAAGATGCAGAAGACTGTCAGATCAAGCAGACTAGGAGCACTGCGAACAAACAATCTAGGAACACTGTGAGATAAAGTACACAAGGAGCACTGTGAACAAGCACACTCGGAACACTGTGAGATCAAGCCCACTAGGAACACTATGAACAAACCTACTAGGAACACTGTGAACAAGCACACTAGGAAAACTGTGAGATCAAGTACACTAGGGACACTGTGAGATCAAGCCCACTAGGAACACTGTGAGTAAAGCACACTAGGAACGCTATGAGATCAAGCACAAGTCGAACACTGTGAACAAGCACACTAGCAAAACTGTGAGATCAAGCACACAAGGAACACTGAGAGATCAAGACCACTGAGAACACTGTGAGATCAACCCCACTAGGAACACCGTGAACAAACCCACAAGGAACACTGTAAACAAGCCCACTAGGAAAACTGTGAGATTAAACCCACTAGGAACAATGTGAACAAGCCCACTAGGTACACTGAGATCAAGCAGAATGAGAACACTGAGAGATCAAGCAGACTCAGAACACGGTCAGAGCAAGAAGACTCAGAACACTGTCAGATCCAGCAGACTAGTAACACAGTCAGATCAAGCAGAGTAGGAGCATTGTGAACAAACAAACTAGGTACACTGTGAACAAGCAGACGAGGAACACTGTGAACAAGCCCACTGAGAACAGTGTGAGAACAAGCCCACTGAGAACACTGTGAGAACAACCCACTAGGAATACTGTGAGATCAAGTCCACTTGGAACACTGTGAGATCAAGCACACTAGGAACACTGAGATCAAGCACACATGGAACACTGTGAGATCAAGCACACTAGGAACACTGAGATCAAGCACACTAGGAACACTGAGATCAAGCACACTAGGAACACTGAGAGATCAAGCACACTGAGAACTTGGTGAACAAGCACTCTAGGAACACTGTGAGATTAACCACACTAGCAACACTGTGAACAAACCCACTAGGAACACTGTGAACAAGCACACTAGGAAAACTGTGAGATCAAGCCCCCTGAGAACACTGTGCACAAGCCCACTAGGAACACTATGAACAAGTCCACAAGGGACGCTGTGAAAAAGCCCAATAGGAACACTAAGAAAAAGACCGCAAGGAACACGGAGAACAAGCCCACTAGGAACACTGTGAGATCAAGCCCACTAGGAACACTGTGAGATCAAGCCCACTAGGAACACTGTGAACAAACCCATAAAAGAACTGTCAAGAAGCCCACAAGGAAAACTGTTAGATCAAACCCACTATGAATACCGTGAACAAACCCACTGTGTGATCAATCCCCCTGAGAACACTGTCAACAAGTCCACAAGGAACACTGTGAACAAGCCCACTAGTAAAACTCTGAGATCAAGCCCACTCGGAACACTGTGAGATTAAACCCACCAGGAACAATGTGAACAAGCCAACTAGGAACACTGAGATCAAGCAGACTGAGAACACTGAGAGATCAAGCAGACTCAGAACACTGTCAGAGCAAGAAGACTCAGAACACTGTCAGATCCAGCAGACTAGTAACACAGTCAGATCAAGCAGAGTAGCAGCATTGTGAACAAACAAACTAGGTACACTGTGAACAAGCCCACTGGGAACACGGTGAACCAGCCCACTGAGAACATTGTGAAAACAAGCCCACTGAGAACACTGTGAGAACAAGCCCACTAGGAACTCTGTGAGATCAAGCACGCAAGGACAATAGACAATAGACAATAGGTGCAGAAGTAGACCATTCGGCCCCTCGAGTCTGCACCGCCATTCTGAGATCATGGCTGATCATTCACTATTAATACCCAGTCCTGAGAACACTGTGAGATCAAGCAGACTCAGAACACTGTCAGAGCAAGAAGACTCAGAACACTGTCAGATCCAGCAGACTAGTAACACAGTCAGATCAAGCAGAGTAGGAGCATTGTGAACAAACAAACTAGGTACACTGTGAACAAGCAGACGAGGAACACTGTGAACAAGCCCACTGAGAACAGTGTGAGAACAAGCCCACTGAGAACACTGTGAGATCAAGCACACTAGGAACACTGAGATCAAGCACACATGGAACACTGTGAGATCAAGCACACTAGGAACACTGAGATCAAGCACACTAGGAACACTGAGATCAAGCACACTAGGAACACTGTGAGATCAAGCAGACTGAGAACACTGTGAGATCAAGCAGACAATGAACACTGTGAACAAGCACACTAGGAAAACTGTGAGATCAAGCACACAAGGAACACAGTGAGATCAAGCACACTAGGAATACTGTCAGATCAAGCACAGAGAGAACGCTGAGAGATCAAGCACACTGAGAAGTCTGTGAACAACCACACAAGGAAAACTGTGAGATCAAGCCCCCTGAGAACACTGTGCACAAGCCCACTAGGGACACTGTGAACAAGTCCACAAGGAACACTGTGAACAAGCCCACTAGTAAAACTGTGAGATCAAGCAGACTCAGAACACTGTGAGATCAAGCAGACTCAGAACACTGTCAGAGCAAGGAGACTCGGAACACTGTCAGATCCAGCAGACTAGCAACACAGTCAGATGAAGCAGACTAGGAGCACTGTGAACAAACAAACTAGGTACACTGTGAACAAGCAGACGAGGAACACTGTGAACAAGCCCACTAGGAACACTGTAAGATAAAACAAACAAGGAACACTGTGAACAAGCACACTAGGAACACTGTGAGATCATGCCAACTAGGAACACTGTGAACAAACCCACAAGGCACACAGTAAACAAGCCCACTAGGAAAACTGTGAGATCAAGCCCACTGAGAACACTGTGAGATCAAACCCTCTAGGATAACTGTGAACAAACAGACCAGGAACACTGTAAACAAGCCCAGTAGGAAAACTGTGATGTTAAGCCCAATGCGAACACTGTGAACAAGCCAACTAGGAACACTGTGAACAAGCCAACTAGGAACACTGTGAACAAGCCCACTGGGAACACTGTGAACAAACCCACTTGGAACACTGTGAGATCAAGCACACTAGGAGCAATGTGTACAAGCCCACTAGGCACACTGTGAGATCAAGCAGACTGAGAACACTGTGAGATCAAGCAGACTCAGAACACTGTCAGAGCAAGAAGATGCAGAAGACTGTCAGATCAAGCAGACTAGGAGCACTGCGAACAAACAATCTAGGAACACTGTGAGATAAAGTACACAAGGAGCACTGTGAACAAGCACACTCGGAACACTGTGAGATCAAGCCCACTAGGAACACTATGAACAAACCTACTAGGAACACTGTGAACAAGCACACTAGGAAAACTGTGAGATCAAGTACACTAGGGACACTGTGAGATCAAGCCCACTAGGAACACTATGAACAAACCTACTAGGAACACTGTGAACAAGCACACTAGGAAAACTGTGAGATCAAGTACACTAGGGACACTGTGAGATCAAGTACACTAGGAACACTGTGAGTAAAGCACACTAGGAACGCTATGAGATCAAGCACAAGTCGAACACTGTGAACAAGCACACTAGCAAAACTGTGAGATCAAGCACACAAGGAACACTGAGAGATCAAGACCACTGAGAACACTGTGAGATCAACCCCACTAGGAACACCGTGAACAAACCCACAAGGAACACTGTAAACAAGCCCACTAGGAAAACTGTGAGATTAAACCCACTAGGAACAATGTGAACAAGCCCACTAGGTACACTGAGATCAAGCAGAATGAGAACACTGAGAGATCAAGCAGACTCAGAACACGGTCAGAGCAAGAAGACTCAGAACACTGTCAGATCCAGCAGACTAGTAACACAGTCAGATCAAGCAGAGTAGGAGCATTGTGAACAAACAAACTAGGTACACTGTGAACAAGCAGACGAGGAACACTGTGAACAAGCCCACTGAGAACAGTGTGAGAACAAGCCCACTGAGAACACTGTGAGAACAACCCACTAGGAATACTGTGAGATCAAGTCCACTTGGAACACTGTGAGATCAAGCACACTAGGAACACTGAGATCAAGCACACATGGAACACTGTGAGATCAAGCACACTAGGAACACTGAGATCAAGCACACTAGGAACACTGAGATCAAGCACACTAGGAACACTGAGAGATCAAGCACACTGAGAACTTGGTGAACAAGCACTCTAGGAACACTGTGAGATTAACCACACTAGCAACACTGTGAACAAACCCACTAGGAACACTGTGAACAAGCACACTAGGAAAACTGTGAGATCAAGCCCCCTGAGAACACTGTGCACAAGCCCACTAGGAACACTATGAACAAGTCCACAAGGGACGCTGTGAAAAAGCCCAATAGGAACACTAAGAAAAAGACCGCAAGGAACACGGAGAACAAGCCCACTAGGAACACTGTGAGATCAAGCCCACTAGGAACACTGTGAGATCAAGCCCACTAGGAACACTGTGAACAAACCCATAAAAGAACTGTCAAGAAGCCCACAAGGAAAACTGTTAGATCAAACCCACTATGAATACCGTGAACAAACCCACTGTGTGATCAATCCCCCTGAGAACACTGTCAACAAGTCCACAAGGAACACTGTGAACAAGCCCACTAGTAAAACTCTGAGATCAAGCCCACTCGGAACACTGTGAGATTAAACCCACCAGGAACAATGTGAACAAGCCAACTAGGAACACTGAGATCAAGCAGACTGAGAACACTGAGAGATCAAGCAGACTCAGAACACTGTCAGAGCAAGAAGACTCAGAACACTGTCAGATCCAGCAGACTAGTAACACAGTCAGATCAAGCAGAGTAGCAGCATTGTGAACAAACAAACTAGGTACACTGTGAACAAGCCCACTGGGAACACGGTGAACCAGCCCACTGAGAACATTGTGAAAACAAGCCCACTGAGAACACTGTGAGAACAAGCCCACTAGGAACTCTGTGAGATCAAGCACGCAAGGACAATAGACAATAGACAATAGGTGCAGAAGTAGACCATTCGGCCCCTCGAGTCTGCACCGCCATTCTGAGATCATGGCTGATCATTCACTATTAATACCCAGTCCTGAGAACACTGTGAGATCAAGCAGACTCAGAACACTGTCAGAGCAAGAAGACTCAGAACACTGTCAGATCCAGCAGACTAGTAACACAGTCAGATCAAGCAGAGTAGGAGCATTGTGAACAAACAAACTAGGTACACTGTGAACAAGCAGACGAGGAACACTGTGAACAAGCCCACTGAGAACAGTGTGAGAACAAGCCCACTGAGAACACTGTGAGAACAACCCACTAGGAATACTGTGAGATCAAGTCCACTTGGAACACTGTGAGATCAAGCACACTAGGAACACTGAGATCAAGCACACATGGAACACTGTGAGATCAAGCACACTAGGAACACTGAGATCAAGCACACTAGGAACACTGAGATCAAGCACACTAGGAACACTGTGAGATCAAGCAGACTGAGAACACTGTGAGATCAAGCAGACAATGAACACTGTGAACAAGCACACTAGGAAAACTGTGAGATCAAGCACACAAGGAACACAGTGAGATCAAGCACACTAGGAATACTGTCAGATCAAGCACAGAGAGAACGCTGAGAGATCAAGCACACTGAGAAGTCTGTGAACAACCACACAAGGAAAACTGTGAGATCAAGCCCCCTGAGAACACTGTGCACAAGCCCACTAGGGACACTGTGAACAAGTCCACAAGGAACACTGTGAACAAGCCCACTAGTAAAACTGTGAGATCAAGCAGACTCAGAACACTGTGAGATCAAGCAGACTCAGAACACTGTCAGAGCAAGGAGACTCGGAACACTGTCAGATCCAGCAGACTAGCAACACAGTCAGATGAAGCAGACTAGGAGCACTGTGAACAAACAAACTAGGTACACTGTGAACAAGCAGACGAGGAACACTGTGAACAAGCCCACTAGGAACACTGTAAGATAAAACAAACAAGGAACACTGTGAACAAGCACACTAGGAACACTGTGAGATCATGCCAACTAGGAACACTGTGAACAAACCCACAAGGCACACAGTAAACAAGCCCACTAGGAAAACTGTGAGATCAAGCCCACTGAGAACACTGTGAGATCAAACCCTCTAGGATAACTGTGAACAAACAGACCAGGAACACTGTAAACAAGCCCAGTAGGAAAACTGTGATGTTAAGCCCAATGCGAACACTGTGAACAAGCCAACTAGGAACACTGTGAACAAGCCAACTAGGAACACTGTGAACAAGCCCACTGGGAACACTGTGAACAAACCCACTTGGAACACTGTGAGATCAAGCACACTAGGAGCAATGTGTACAAGCCCACTAGGCACACTGTGAGATCAAGCAGACTGAGAACACTGTGAGATCAAGCAGACTCAGAACACTGTCAGAGCAAGAAGATGCAGAAGACTGTCAGATCAAGCAGACTAGGAGCACTGCGAACAAACAATCTAGGAACACTGTGAGATAAAGTACACAAGGAGCACTGTGAACAAGCACACTCGGAACACTGTGAGATCAAGCCCACTAGGAACACTATGAACAAACCTACTAGGAACACTGTGAACAAGCACACTAGGAAAACTGTGAGATCAAGCACACAAGAAACATCGTGAGATCAAGCACAGTAAGAACACCGTAAGATCAAGCACAGTAAGGACACCGTGAGATCAAGCACACAAGGAACACAGTGAACAAGCACACTAGGAACACAGTGAACAAACCCACTAGGAACACTGTGAACAAACCCACTAGGAACACTGTGAGATCAAGCCCACTGAGAACAGTGTGAGAACAAGCCCACTGAGAACACTGTGAGAACAACCCACAAGGAATACTGTGAGATCAAGTCCACTTGGAACACTGTGAGATCAAGCACACTAGGAACACTGAGATCAAGCACACATGGAACACTGTGAGATCAAGCACACTAGGAACACTGAGATCAAGCACACTAGGAACACTGAGATCAAGCACACTAGGAACACTGTGAGATCAAGCAGACTGAGAACACTGTGAGATCAAGCAGACAATGAACACTGTGAACAAGCACACTAGGAAAACTGTGAGATCAAGCACACAAGGAACACAGTGAGATCAAGCACACTAGGAATACTGTCAGATCAAGCACAGAGAGAACGCTGAGAGATCAAGCACACTGAGAAGTCTGTGAACAACCACACAAGGAAAACTGTGAGATCAAGCCCCCTGAGAACACTGTGCACAAGCCCACTAGGGACACTGTGAACAAGTCCACAAGGAACACTGTGAACAAGCCCACTAGTAAAACTGTGAGATCAAGCAGACTCAGAACACTGTGAGATCAAGCAGACTCAGAACACTGTCAGAGCAAGGAGACTCGGAACACTGTCAGATCCAGCAGACTAGTAACACTGTCAGATCAAGCAGACTAGGAGCACTGTGAACAAACAAACTAGGTACACTGTGAACAAGCAGACGAGGAACACTGTGAACAAGCCCACTAGGAACACTGTAAGATAAAACAAACAAGGAACACTGTGAACAAGCACACTAGGAACACTGTGAGATCATGCCAACTAGGAACACCGTGAACAAACCCAGAAGGAACACTGTAAACAAGCCCACTAGGAAAACTGTGAGATCAAGCCCACTGAGAACACTGTGAGATCAAACCCACTAGGATAACTGTGAACAAACAGACCAGGAACACTGTAAACAAGCCCAGTAGGAAAACTGTGATGTTAAGCCCAATGCGAACACTGTGAACAAGCCAACTAGGAACACTGTGAACAAGCCCACTTGGAACACTGTGAGATCAAGCACACTAGGAGCAATGTGAACAAGCCCACTAGGCACACTGTGAGATCAAGCAGACTGAGAACACTGTGAGATCAAGCAGACTCAGAACACTGTCAGAGCGAGAAGACGCAGAAGACTTTCAGATCAAGCAGGCTAGGAGCACTGCGAACAAACAATCTAGGAACACTGTGAGATAAAGTACACAAGGAGCACTGTGAACAAGCACACTCGGAACACTGTGAGATCAAGCCCACTAGGAACACTATGAACAAACCTACTAGGAACGCTGTGAACAAGCACACTCGGAACACTGTGAGATCAAGCCCACTAGGAACACTATGAACAAACCTACTAGGAACACTGTGAACAAGCACACTCGGAACACTGTGAGATCAAGCCCACTAGGAACACTATGAACAAACCTACTAGGAACACTGTGAACAAGCACACTAGGAAAACTGTGAGATCAAGCACACAAGGAACATCGTGAGATCAAGCACAGTAAGAACACCGTGAGATCAAGCACAGTAAGGACACCGTGAGATCAAGCACACAAGGAACACAGTGAACAAGCACACTAGGAACACAGTGAACAAGCCCACTGAGAACAATGTGAGAACAAGCTCACTAGGAATTCTGTGATCAAGCCCACAAGGAACACTGTGAACAGGCCCATAAGGAACACTGTGAGATCAAGCAGACTGAGAACACTGTGAGATCAAACAGACTCAGAAAACTGTCAGATCAAGCAGACTAGGAACACTGTAAACAAGCCCAATTGGAACACTGTGAGAACAAGCCCACTGAGAACACTGCGAGAACAAGCACACAAGGAACACTGTGAACAAAACCACTAGGAACACTGTGAACAAACACACTAGGAAAACTGTGAGATCAAGTCCACTAGGAACACTGTGAACAATCCCACTAGGAACACTGTGAACAAGCACACTAGTAACACTGTGAACAGGCCCACTAGGAACACTGTGAACAAGTCCACAAGGAACACTGTGAACAAGCCCACTAGTAAAACTGTGAGATCAAGCCCACACGGAACACCGTGAGATCAAGCAGAGTAAGAACGCCGAGAGATCAAGCACACTAGGAACACTGTGAACAAGCACACTAAGAACACAGTGAACAAGCACACTAGGAATACTGTGAACAAGCCCACTAGGAACACAGTGAGATGACCCCACTAGGAACACTGTTGAAAAAGCCCACAAGGAACACAGAGAACAAGCCCACTGAGAACACGGTGAGAACAAGCCCACTAGGAATTTTGTGATCAAGTCCACAAGGAACACTGTGAACAGGCCCATAAGGAACACTGTGAGATCAAGCAGACTAAGAACACTGTGAGATAAAGCCCACAAGCAACACTGTGAACAAGCACACTGGGAACACTGTGAGATCAAGCACACTAGGAATACTGTCAGATCAAGCACAGAGAGAACACTGAGAGATCAAGCACACTGAGAAGTCTGTGAACAAGCCCACTAGGAACACGGTGAACAAGCCCACTGAGAACTCTGTGAACAACCACACACGGAAAACTGTGAGATCAAGCCCCCTGAGAACACTGTGCACAAGCCCACTAGGAACACTGTGAACAAGTCCACAAGGAACACTGTGAACAAGCCCACCAGTAAAACTGTGAGATCCATCCCACACGGAACACTGTGAGATCAGAACCACTAGGAACAATGTGAACAAGCCCACTAGGTACACTGAGATCAAGCAGACTCAGAACACTGTCAGAGCAAGGAGAATCGGAACACTGTCAGATCCAGCAGACTAGTAACACAGTCAGATCAAGCAGACTAGGAGCACTGTGAACAAACAAACTAGGTACACTGTGAACAAGCACACTAGGAACACTGTGAGATCATGCCAGCTAGGAACACTGTGAGATCAACCCCACTAGGATAACTGTGAACAAACAGACCAGGAACACTGTAAACAAGCCCAGTAGGAAAACTGTGATATTAAGCCCAATGCGAACACTATGAACAAGCCAATTAGGAACACTGTGAACAAGCCCACTAGGAACACTGTGAACAAGCCCACAGAGAACACTGTGAGAATAAGCCCACTGGGAACACTGTGAACAAGCCCACTGGGAACACTGTGAGATCAAGCACACTAGGAGCAATGTGAACAAGCCCACTAGGCACACTATGAGATCAAGCAGACTCAGAACACTGTCAGAGCAAGAAGACGCTGAAGACTGTCAGATCAAGCAGACTAGGAGCACTGTGAACAAACAATCTAGGAACACTGTGAGATAAAGCACACAAGGAGCACTGTGAACAAGCACACTCAGAACACTGTGAGATAAAGCCCACTAGGATCACTGTGAACAAGCCCACTAGGCACACTGTGAGATCAAGCAGACTGAGAACACTGTGAGATCAAGCAGTCTCAGAAGACTGTCAGATTAAGCAGACTAGGAGCACTGCAAACAAACAATCTAGGAACATGGTGAGATAAAGCCCACAAGGAACACTGTGAACAAGCACACTAGGAAAACTGTGAGATCAAGCACACAAGGAACACTGTGAGATCAAGCACACTAGGAACACTGTGAGATCAAGCACACTAGGAATACTGTCAGATCAAGCACAGAGAGAACACTGAGAGATCAAGCACACTGAGAAGTCTGTGAACAAGCCCACTAGTAAAACTGTGAGATCAAGCACACACGGAACACTGTGAGATCAGAACCACTAGGAACAATGTGAACAAGCCCACTAGGTACACTGAGATCAAGCAGACTGAGAACACTGTGAGATCAAGCAGACTCAGAACACTGTCAGAGCAAGGAGACACGGAACACTGTCAGATCCAGCAGACTAGTAACACAGTCAGATCAAGCATACTAGGAGCACTGTGAACAAACAAGCTAGGTACACTGTGAACAAGCAGACGAGGAACACTGTGAACAAGCCCACTAGGAACACTGTGAGATAAAACAAACAAGGAACACTGTGAACAAGCACACTAGGAACACTGTAAGATCATGCCAACTAGGAACACTGTGAACAAACCCACAAGGAACACTGTAAACAAGCCCACTAGGAAAACTGTGAGATCAAGCCCACTGAGAACACTGTGAGATCAACCCCATTAGGATAACTGTGAACAAACAGACCAGGAACACTGTAAACAAGCCCAGTAGGAAAACTGTGATATTAAGCCCAATGCGAACACTGTGAACAAGCCAATTAGGAACACTGTGAACAAGCCCACTAGTAGCACTGAGAGATCAAGCCCACTAGGAACACTGTGAACAAGCCCACAGAGAACACTGTGAGAATAAGCCCACTGGGAACACTGTAAACAAGCCCACTGGGAACACTATGAGATCAAGCACACTAGGAACAATGTGAACAAGCCCACTAGGCACACTGTCAGATCAAGCAGACTCAGAACACTGTCAGAGCAAGAAGACGCAGAAGACTGTCAGATCAAGCAGACTAGGAGCACTGCGAACAAACAATCTAGGAACACTGTGAGATAACGCACACAAGGAGCACTGTGAACAAGCACACTTGGAACTTTTAAAGACCAAGAACACTAGGAACTCTGTGAGATCAAGCAGACTAGGAACACTGTGAGATCAAGCCCACTAGGAACACTGTGAGAACAAGCAGACTAGGAACACTGTGAACAA
The DNA here is from genome assembly GCF_030144855.1 of Hypanus sabinus. NCBI lineage: Eukaryota > Metazoa > Chordata > Chondrichthyes > Myliobatiformes > Dasyatidae > Hypanus > Hypanus sabinus. Next base: position 39,374,109 of record NC_082706.1, on the reverse strand, counting down.
GCCCACTAGGAACACTGTGAACAAGCCCACTAGGCACACTGTGAGATCAAGCGGACTGAGAACACTGTGAGATCAAGCCGACTCAGAAGACTGTCAGATTAAGCAGACTAGGAGCACTGCGAACAAACAATCTATGAACACGGTGAGATAAAGCACGCAAGGAGCACTGTGAACAAGCACACTCGGAACACTGTGAGATCAAGCACAGTAGGAGCAATGTGAACAAGCCCACTAGGCACACTGTGAGATCAAGCAGACTGAGAACACTGTGAGATCAAGCACACTCAGAACACTGTCAGAGCAAGAAGACGCAGAAGACTGTCAGATCAAGCAGACTAGGAGCACTGCGAACAAACAATCTAGGAACACTGTGAGATAAAGCACACAAGGAGCACTGTGAACAAGCACACTTGGAGCTTTTAAAGATCAAGAACACTAGGAACACTGTGAGATCAAGCAGACTAGGAACACTGTGAGATCAAGCCCACTAGGAACACTGTGAGAACAAGCAGACTAGGAACACTGTGAACAAGCCCACTAGGAACACTGTGAAATAAAGCCCACAAGGAACACTGTGAACAAGCACACTAGGAAATCTGTGAGATCAAGCACACAAGGAACACTGTGAGACCAAGCACACTAGGAACACTGTGAGATCAAGCACACTAGGAATACTGTCAGATCAAGCACAGTGAGAACACTGAGAGATCAAGCACACTGAGAACTCTGTGAACAAGCACACTAGGAACACAGTGAACAAGCACTCTAGGAACGCTGTGAACAAGCATACTAGGAAGACTGTGAGATCAAGCACACTAGGAACACTGTGAACAAGCCCACTAGTAACACAGTGAAATGACCCCACTAGGAACACTGTGAGAAAGCCCACAAGGAACACGGAGAACAAGACCACTGAGAACACTGTGAGTACAAGCCCACTAGGAATTCTGTGATCAAGCCCACAAGGAACACTGTGAAGAGGCCCATAAGGAACACTGTGAGATCAAGCAGACTGAGAACTCTGTGAGATCAAACAGACTCAGAAAACTGTCAGATCAAGCAGACTAGGAACACTGTGAACAAGCCCAATTGGAACACTGTGAGAACAAGCACACTCGGAACACTGTGAACAAAACCACTAGGAACACTGTGAACAAGCACACTAGGAAAACTGTGAGATCAAGTTCACTAGGAACACTGTGAACAATCCCACTAGGAACACTGTGAACAAGCACACTAGTAACACTGTGAACAGGCCCACTAGGAACACTGTGAACAAGTCCACAAGGAACACTGTGAACAAGCCCACTAGTAAAACTGTGAGATCAAGCCCACACGGAACACTGTGAGATCAGAACCACTACGAACAATGTGAACAAGCCCACTAGGTACACTGAGATCAAGCAGACTGAGAACACTGTGAGATCAAGCAGACTCAGAACACTGTCAGAGCAAGGAGACTCGGAACACTGTCAGATCCAGCAGACTAGTAACACAGTCAGATCAAGCAGACTAGGAGCAATGTGAACAAACAAACTAGGTACACTGTGAACAAGCAGACGAGGAACACTGTGAGATCAAGCAGACTCAGAACACTGTCAGAGCAAGGAGACTCGGAACACTGTCAGATCCAGCAGACTAGTAACACTGTGAGATCAAGCCCACTAGGAACACTGTGAGAACAAGCAGACTAGGAACACTGTGAACAAGCCCACTAGGAACACTGTGAAATAAAGCCCACAAGGAACACTGTGAACAAGCACACTAGGAAATCTGTGAGATCAAGCACACAAGGAACACTGTGAGACCAAGCACACTAGGAACACTGTGAGATCAAGCACACTAGGAATACTGTCAGATCAAGCACAGTGAGAACACTGAGAGATCAAGCACACTGAGAACTCTGTAAACAAGCACACTAGGAACACAGTGAACAAGCACTCTAGGAACGCTGTGAACAAGCATACTAGGAAGACTGTGAGATCAAGCACACTAGGAACACTGTGAACAAGCCCACTAGTAACACAGTGAAATGACCCCACTAGGAACACTGTGAGAAAGCCCACAAGGAACACGGAGAACAAGACCACTGAGAACACTGTGAGAACAAGCCCACTAGGAATTCTGTGATCAAGCCCACAAGGAACACTGTGAAGAGGCCCATAAGGAACACTGTGAGATCAAGCAGACTGAGAACTCTGTGAGATCAAACAGACTCAGAAAACTGTCAGATCAAGCAGACTAGGAACACTGTGAACAAGCCCAATTGGAACACTGTGAGAACAAGCACACTCGGAACACTGTGAACAAAACCACTAGGAACACTGTGAACAAGCACACTAGGAAAACTGTGAGATCAAGTTCACTAGGAACACTGTGAACAATCCCACTAGGAACACTGTGAACAAGCACACTAGTAACACTGTGAACAGGCCCACTAGGAACACTGTGAACAAGTCCACAAGGAACACTGTGAACAAGCCCACTAGTAAAACTGTGAGATCAAGCCCACACGGAACACTGTGAGATCAGAACCACTAGGAACAATGTGAACAAGCCCACTAGGTACACTGAGATCAAGCAGACTGAGAACACTGTGAGATCAAGCAGACTCAGAACACTGTCAGAGCAAGGAGACTCGGAACACTGTCAGATCCAGCAGACTAGTAACACAGTCAGATCAAGCAGACTAGGAGCAATGTGAACAAACAAACTAGGTACACTGTGAACAAGCAGACGAGGAACACTGTGAGATCAAGCAGACTCAGAACACTGTCAGAGCAAGGAGACTCGGAACACTGTCAGATCCAGCAGACTAGTAACACAGTCAGATCAAGCAGACTAGGAGCAATGTGAACAAACAAACTAGGTACACTGTGAACAAGCACACTAGGAACACTGTAAACAAGCCCAGTAGGAAAACTGTGATATTAAGCCCAATGTGAACACTGTGAACAAGCCAATTAGGAACACTGTGAACAAGCCCACAGAGAACACTGTGAGAATAAGCCCACTGGGAACACTGTGAACAAGCCCACTGGGAACACTGTGAGAGCAAGCACACTAGGAGCAATGTGAACAAGCCCACCAGGCACACTATGAGATCAAGTAGACTGGGAACACTGTGAGATCAAGCAGACTCAGAACACTGTCAGAGCAAGAAGACGCAGAAGACTGTCAGATCAAGCAGACTAGGAGCACTGCGAACAAACAATCTAGGAACACTGTGAGATAAAGCACACAAGGAGCACTGTGAACAAGCACACTTGGAGCTTTTAAAGATCAAGAACACTAGGAACACTGTGAGATCAAGCAGACTAGGAACACTGTGAGATCAAGCCCACTAGGAACACTGTGAGAACAAGCAGACTAGGAACACTGTGAACAAGCCCACTAGGAACACTGTGAACAAGCCCACTAGGCACACTGTGAGATCAAGCACACTAGGAAAACGGTGAGATCAAGCATTCAAGGAACACTGTGAGATCAAGCCCAGTGGGAACACTGTGAGATCAACCCCACTAGGAACACCGTGAACAAACCCACAAGGAACACTGTAAACAAGCCCACTAAGAAAACTGTGAGATTAAGCCCACTGAGAACAATGTGAACAAGCCGACTAAGAACACTGTGAACAAGCCGACTGGGAACACTGTGAACAGGCCTACTAGGAACACTGTGAGATTAAGCCCACGAGGAACACTGTGAGATCAAGCACACTAGGAACACTCTGAGATTAAACACACCAGGAACAATGTGAACAAGCCCTCTAGGTACACTGAGATCAAGCAGACTGAGAACACTGAGAGATCAAGCAGAGTAAGAACACTGGGAGATCAAGCACACTAGGAACACTGTGAATAAGCCCACAAGGAACACAGAGAACAAGCCCGCTGAGAACACTGCGAGATCAAGCCCACAAGGAACACTGTGAGATCAAGAATGCTGAGAACACTGTGAGATCAAGCAGACTCAGAAAACTGTCAGATCAAGCAGACTAGGAACACTGTGAACAAGCCCACTTGGAACACTGTGAGATAAAGCCCACAAGGAACACTGTGAACAAGCACACTAGGAAAACTGTGAGATCAAGCACATAAGGAACACTGTGAGATCAAGCACACTAGGAACACTGTGAGATTAAACCCACCAGGAACAATGTGAACAAGCCCTCTAGGTACACTGAGATCAAGCAGACTGAGAACACTGAGAGATCAAGCAGACTCAGAACACTGTCAGAGCAAGAAGACTCAGAACACTGTCAGATCCAGCAGTCTAGAAACACTGCCAGATCAAGCAGAGTAGGAGCATTGTGAACAAACAAACTAGGTACACTGTGAACAAGCAGACGAGGAACACTGTGTACAAGCCCACTAGGAACACGGTGAACAAGCCCACTGAGAACATTGTGAGAACAAGCCCACTGGGAACATGGTGAACAAGCCCACTAGGAACTCTGTGAGATCAAGCCCACTAGGAATACTGTGAGATCAAGCCCACTTGGAACATTGTGAGATCAAGCACACAAGGAACACTGTAATCAAAGCCGCTAGGAACACTGTGAACAAGCACAATAGGAAAACTGTTAGATAAAGCCCACAAGGAACACAGAGAACAAGCCCGCTGAGAACACTGCGAGATCAAGCCCACAAGGAACACTGTGAGATCAAGAATACTGAGAACACGGTGAGATCAAGCAGACTCAGAAAACTGTCAGACCAAGCAGACTAGGAACACTGTGAACAAGCCCACTTGGAACACTGTGAGATAAAGCCCACAAGGAACACTGTGAACAGGTACACTAGGAAAACTGTGAGATCAAGCACACAAGGAACACTGTGAGATCAAGCACACTAGGAACACTGTGAGATCAAGCACAATAGGAAAACTGTTAGATAAAGCCCACAAGGAACACAGAGAACAAGCCCGCTGAGAACACTGCGAGATCAAGCCCACAAGGAACACTGTGAGATCAAGAATACTGAGAACACGGTGAGATCAAGCAGACTCAGAAAACTGTCAGACCAAGCAGACTAGGAACACTGTGAACAAGCCCACTTGGAACACTGTGAGATAAAGCCCACAAGGAACACTGTGAACAGGTACACTAGGAAAACTGTGAGATCAAGCACACAAGGAACACTGTGAGATCAAGCACACTAGGAACACTGTGAGATCAAGCACACTAGGAATACTGTCAGATCAAGCACAGAGAGAACATTGTTCGATGAAGCAGACTGAGAACATTGTGAGATCAAGCAGACTCAGAAAACTGTCAGATCAAGCAGACTAGGAACACTGTGAACAAGCCCACTTGGAACACTGTGAGATAAAGCCCACAAGGAACACTGTGAACAAGCACACTAGGAAAACTGTGAGATCAAGCACATAAGGAACACTGTGAGATCAAGCACACTAGGAACACTGTGAGATCAAGCACACAAGGAACACTGTGAACAAACCCACTAGGAACACTGTGAACAAGCACACTAGGAAAACTGTGAGATCAAGTCCACTAGGAACACTGTGAACAAGCCGACAAGGAACACCGTGAACAAGCCCACTAGAAACACTGTGAGATCAAACCCACTGAGAACACTGTGAGAACAACCCCACTAGGATAACTGTGAACAAACCGATCAGGAAAACTGTAAAGAAGCCCATTAGGAAAACTGTGAGATTAAGCCCACTGCGAACACTGTGAACATGCCCACGAGGAACACTGAGAACAAGCCCACAGAGAACACTGTGAGATCAAGCACACAAGGAACACTGTGAGATCAGGCCCACAAGGAACACTGTGAACAAGCCCACTAGAAACACTGTGAACAAGCCCACTAGAAACACTGGGAACAAGCCCACTAGGAACACTGTGAGATCAAGCCACCTGAGAACACTGTGCACAAGCCCACTAGGAACACTGGGAACAAGCCCACTAGGAACACTGTGAGATCAAGCCCACTTGGAACACTGTGAGATCAAGCACACAAGGAACACTGTGAACAAGCCCACTAGGAACACTGGGAACAAACACACTAGGAAAACTGTGAGATCAAGTCCACTAGGAACACTGTGAACAAGCCCACTAGAAACACTGTGAGATCAAGCCCACCAGGAATACTGTGAGAACAGGCACACTAGGAACACTGTGAGATCAAGCACACTAGGAACACTGTGAGATCAAGCACACTACGAACACTGTGAACAGGCACACTAGGAACACTGAGATCAAGCACCCTAGGAACACTGTGAAATCAAGGACACTAGGAACACTGTGAGATCAAGCACACTAGGAACACTGTGAGATCAAGCACACTAGGAACACTGTGAACAAGCACACTAGGAACACTGTGAAATCAAGCACGCTACTGTGAACTAGCACACTAGGAACACTGTGAACAAGCAAACTAGGTGCACTGTGAGATCAAGTCAACTAGGAACACTGTGTGATCAAGCACATTCGGAACACTGTGAACAAGCACACTAGGAACACTCTGATATCAAGCACACTAGGAATACTGTGAACACGCACACTAGGAACACTGTGAAATCAAACACACTACTGTTTCTTAGCACGCTAGGAACACTGCGAACAAGCCCACTAGGAACTCTGTGAGATCAAGCACACTAGGAACACTGTGAGATGAAGCACACTGAGAACACAGTGAGATCAAGCCCACTTGGAACACTGTGAGATCAAGCACACAAGGAACACTGTGAACAAACCCACTAGGAACACTGTGAACAAGCACACTAGGAAAACTGTGAGATCAAGTCCACTAGGAACACTGTGAACAAGCCCACTAGAAACACTGTGAGATCAAGCCCACCCGGAACACTGTGAGATCATGCCCACCAGGAATACTGTGAGAACAGGCACACTAGGAACACTGTGAGATCAAGCACACTAGGAACACTGTGAGATCAAGCACACTACGAACACTGTGAACAGGCACACTAGGAACACTGAGATCAAGCACCCTAGGAACACTGTGAAATCAAGGACACTAGGAACACTGTGAGATCAAGCACACTAGGAACACTGTGAGATCAAGCACACTAGGAACACTGTGAACTAGCACACTAGGAACACTGTGAACAAGCAAACTAGGTGCACTGTGAGATCAAGTCAACTAGGAACACTGTGTGATCAAGCACACTCGGAACACTGTGAACAAGCACACTAGGAACACTCTGATATCAAGCACACTAGGAATACTGTGAACACGCACACTAGGAACACTGTGAAATCAAACACACTACTGTTTCTTAGCACGCTAGGAACACTGCAAACAAGCCCACTAGGAACTCTGTGAGATCAAGCACACTAGGAACACTGTGAGATGAAGCACACTGAGAACACTGAGATCAAGCACACTAGGAACACTGTGAGATCAAGCGCACTAGGAACACTGAGAAATCAAGCACACTAAGAACACTGTGAACAAGCACACTAGGAAATCTGTGAGATCAAGGTCACTGTGAAATTACTGATCTTGAAAATCGTTCTCGGAGCCAAAATCTTCGGCTAATTGGGATTCCGGAAAAATTTGAGAATGGTGATCTTACCGCTTTCTTTTCTAAATTTCTAATGGATATCTTTGGTTCAGAAGTTCTGGCCTCTCCTCCAATAATCGATCGTGCACACTGTGTCTCTCGCTATCGTTCTGATTCAAATAAACCACGACATGTAATTCTCCGGATCCATTACCCACATACCAAAGAGCGTCTGATTCGGGCGGCTCGGAAAAAGGGTATGATTAACTTTCAAGAAATTAAATTTTGTATTATGGAAAATTATAGTCCTGAAGTTTTAAGGGCAAGAATGGCTGTTAGACCGGTTATGTCGAAGATTCACCAAGCGCTGTTATTTCCAGCACACCTGAGAGTTACTTCTGAAGATGGAACTTCTCGGCTGTTCAAATCTCCAGCGGATGCTCAAAGCTTTTTGGAACAATGACACTGTATTGGGTTGACTAATGTAATAATTAGTCTATAAATTTTGATCTTTTACAGAATGATGTTTTTTTTGGGTATGGCTTACATGTATTTTTTATATACGGTAAAAGTTTTTTTTGGTTTATTCTGACTTTATTATTTTTTTATATATATTATTAATCTATTAGCCTTGAAATAACTTATTAGGGTTCCTTTTTTTAAGTGTGTATACACTTTTTTGTATTTTTAATATTTAAATATTAAGATTTTTTAAAAAAAATAATAAGAAAATGGCGTTTCTTCTTCCCGACAGACTCTCGTGCTTGGAACGTCATATCCGTTTTGATGAGTTTGAAAGTTTTAAACTCTCATTTAAAATACTAATTTAGTATTATTTATTTATGGGTTTTATCAATTTAATTTTTTTAACCCTTTTGTTATATATATATAATACTAATTTTATATTTTAACTTTTATAATATTAACCCTTTCTTATAATATGGGTTGTTTGTATTTTTTTTCAATTTTTTTTTGTCTGAGTTGCCGTCCTGAGACACGGGGGTAATTTTAGTATTAGATTGCCTGCTTGCCTCTTTTTGGCTTTTTTCCTGAGGTTTCGAGAGTGGAGGGAGGGGGATTTTTGATTTTCTTTTTTTTCTTTTTGCTTGCTTTTTGCGTAGTTTTATTTCATGGGCCTATACGAAACTACAAAAATGGTTGCAGTGCCGTGACGTCCGGTTTCTCCTTGAACTCTCTTCCTTCTTCCGGGTTCATGAGTTCACTTTTTTTTAAACTTATGTGTTAACTGTAATAAATATTGTCAATATGGATAGGATTATTAATTTTGTTTCTTGGAATACTAATGGTTTAAATCATCCGATCAAACGGAAAAAAATATTCAAAGTATTCCATAGAAGGAATGCCAATGTTATTTTTGTGCAGGAGACTCATGTAAGGAAGGTGGATAGTCAACGTTTTTTTAGGTTTTGGTAGGGACAACAGTATCACTCAAATTCGCAAACCAAAGTAAGAGGTGTTTCTATTTTTTATAGACTCATCAACTTCTTTTATACATCATGAAACAATTTCAGATCCACAAGGTAGATTTTTGCTTATTACTGGTCTACTTTTTAATCAAAAAGTTGTTTTAGTTAATGTTTATGCTCCAAATACTGATTGTCCTGAATTTTTTAAATGCTTATTTACATCCTTTCCTAATCTGAATCAATATAGGTTGATAATGGTTGGGGATTTTAACTGTTGTTTAAACCCTTTGATGTATAGATACAAGCCCACCCAAATTCTTCCGAATAAATCGGCTTCTCTTATTAACTCTTTTATGATTGATTCAGCTATTTGTGAAATTTGGCATTTTCTACACCCTAATGACAAAGAGTTTTCATACTTTTCCCATGTTTATCATAATTACTCAAGAATTGATTACTTTTTCATTGATCACCATTTACTTACAGATGTTACTGATTGTAAATATGACTGTATTACCATATCTGATCATGCACCTCTGAAGTTAACTATTAAAATAACGGATTCATATATCAATGCTAAATTTTGGAGGTTTAATCTTATTTTATTGCAGGATTTAGACTTAGTTAACTTTATTAAACAACAAATTGATTTGTTTTTCTCAACAAATTCTACAGCAAAGACCTCTAGTGGAATTTTGTGGGATACTTTTAAAGCATATATTCGTGGACAGATTATTTCATACTCTGCTGGAGTTAGGAAATTAACTAATTCTAAAATATTAACATTAATTGATAAAATCAAAGCAATTGATAAGATTTATTCAATGACCCCTAGCAAAGAACTTTATAAAGAAAGAGTGGAACTTCAAATGGAACATAGTTTATTATTATCCTCTTTAATTGAAAGTCAGTTAATTAAATCAAAAACCCAATTCTATATGTATGGAGATAAGTCTGGTAAATTATTGGCTAACCAATTGAAAATTGTTTTGGATAAACAACAGATTACTAGGATTCGTAAACAAGATGGTACTCTGACGATCGACCACAAAGAGATAAATAAAGCCTTTCAAGATTTTTATAACTCCTTATATCAATCAGAATTCACTAAGGACTTTTCTATAATAAATGAATTTTTAAGGAAATTCAAAATTTCCAAAAGTAACTGTTGAGGATAATGTAATTTTAGATACACCTATTACGGAGTCTGAAATAGAAAAGGCTATTTTTTCAATGAATTCTGGTAAAGCTTCTGGTCCAGATGGTTTTCCGTAGATTTTTTTAAATCTTTTTCTTCTATACTTTCTCCTTGGCTTTGTAAAATTTTTAAAGATGCATTAAGTATAGGTAAATTACCACAATCTTTTTATGGAGCTTCTATTTCTTTAATTCTTAAAAAAGATAAAGACCCTACTGAATGTGCATCCTATCGGCCTATATCCTTGTTAAATACAGATTTTAAGATTTTCAGTAAAATTTTGGCTATTAGATTAGAAAATATATTACCTCAAATTATTTCTGAAGATCAGACTGGATTTATTAAAAATCACTATTCATCTTTTAACATTAGAAAATTAATTAATATTATTTATACTTCTTCATCAAAAATACCAGAATGTGTTATTTCTTTAGATGCTGAAAAAGCATTTGATAGAGTTGAATGGCCATATTTATTTACTACAATGCAACAATTTAATTTTGGTTCAAAATTTATATCATGGATTAAATTAATATACCATAAACCTTTAGCTTCGGTTTTTACCAATAATCAAAGATCCCTTTTTTTTCAGCTATTTCGTGGTACAAGGCAAGGTTGCCCTTTAAGACCTTTACTATTTGACATCGCTTTAGAACCTTTGGCTATAGCTATTCGTGAATCACCTAATATTCTGGGTATTACCCGTGGGGTGAGGACGTATAAAGTATCATTATATGCTGATGATTTGTTATTATATATATCTGACCCTGAAAGATCTATTCCTGCTATTTCGTCTTTGCTTGCTCAATTTAGTAATTTTTCTGGTTATAAATTGAATTTTAACAAGAGTGAACTATTTCCATTAAATATGCAAGTTCCAATTTATAAAAATTTACCATATAAAATTGTTACAGATTATTTTACTTACTTAGGTATTAAAATTACTAAAAAACAAAGATTTATTTAAGGTTAACTTTTTACCTTTAATTGATCAAATTATGCAACTTGCTATTAGGTGCTCTCCACTATCTTTGTCATTGGTTGGTAGAGTTAATGCTATTAAGATGATGATACTACCTAAATTCTTATATTTATTTCAAGCATTACCAATTTTTATTCCTAAAGCTTTCTTTGATACTATTGAGTCCAAAATATCTTCTTACTTGTGGCAGAACAAAAATCCTAGATTGGGCAAAAAATATTTACAGAAGCCTAAGAAGGAGGGCGGCTTGGCTTTACCAAACTTAAGGTTTTACTATTGGGCAGTTAATATACGGTATTTAATATTCTGGACACAAGAATTGACTATAGCTACTTGCCCGCAATGGGTAAATTTGGAATGTAAATCTATGCAAGATTTTTCACTGATTTCAATCTTAGGATCTTCACTTCCTTTTTCTTTATTCAAATTGAATAAACAGATAACTAATCCTATAGTCAGATATACATTACGAACTTGGTTTCAATTTCGTAAATTTTTTGGTTTGAATAAATTTATTTTATCATGTCTTATAGTATCTAATTATTCTTTTCGGCCTTCATCTATGGATCAAGCTTTTCTTTTATGGAAAACAAAAGGTATAATATGTTTTCGTGATCTGTTTCTGGATGATAACATTATGTCCTTTGAACAGCTATCTAATAAATATAATTTACCTAAAACCCATTTTTTTAGATATTTGCAAGTTAGAAATTTTTTGTATAATGAGTTACAGTCTTTTTCGAAAGAATGTCCATTGGACATTACAGAAAGAATTTTAGCCCTTAATCCTTATCAAAAGGGTTTAGTGGCCATCATTTATAAGATGATCATGAATTTACAGTCAGATGTATCAGAAAAAATTAAGAAGGAATGGCAAGAAGAGTTGCATTGTCCTATATCTACTGAGCAATGGGATAAAATTTTATTATTGGTAAATTCATCCTCTATTTGTGCTAAACATGCCCTAATACAATTTAAGGTTGCACATAGAGCTCATATGTCTAAGGATAAACTGGCTCAATTTTATTCTCATCTTAATTCAACATGTGATAGATGTCATTCTGTTGCTTCATTGACTCATATGTTCTGGTCTTGTCCTTGTTTACAAAACTATTGGAAAGATATTTTCAGTATTATTTCAAGAGTTTTAAATATTAATTTCCTGCCGCATCCTCTTACTGCAATTTTCGGTTTACTAGTGATGGATAATAACCGTTTATCTGCTTCATCTCAACAAATGATTGCATTTGTTACATTAATGGCTAGAAGATCTATTTTATTGAATTGGAAAGAAATTAATCCTCCAGCTGTATTTCAGTGGTTTTCTCTAACTATTTCTTGTTTGAGTTTAGAAAAAATTAGAAGTGTGGTTTTTGATCCTTCAGTTAAATTTGAAGAAACTTGGAGACCATTTATTCAACATTTCATATGAGTTGAATTGTCTTTTCCTAAACCTTACTTATATTTTACTTAATTATTTGGATGGAGGTTCGGAGTTATTGGCACTACTGTATATGTACTTAATATTATTCAAAGGCCCATGTTGGATAGTGTTTTTTTTTTGTTTTTTTTCTCTCTCTTTTTTTGGGGGGGTCTTTCATATTTTTTTCTTTTTACTTCTTTGTTCATTAATGTTCTGAGTTTGAGAGGTTATATATTTTTATTATTATATATCTGAATGTCTATTTAAACTATTAATTACGTACTCTCAAACACTTTGTATTCATGTTTCATTTATGTTTGTTTAAAACTAATAAAAAGATTTTTTAAAAAAAGGAACACTGTGAACAAGCACACTAGGAACACTGTGAGATCAAGCACACTACGAACACTGTGAACAAGCACACTACGAACACTGAGATCAAACACACTAGGAACACTGTGAACAAGCACACTGAGAACACTGTGAGATAAAGCACACTAGGAACACTGAGATCAAGCACACGAGGAACACTGTGAACAAGCACACTGAGAACACTGAGAACAAGCACACTGAGAACACTGTGAGATCAAGCACATTAGGAACACTGAGATCAAGCACACTAGGAACACTGTGAAATCAAGCACACTAGGAACACTGTGAGATCAAGCACACTAAGAACACAGTGAGATCAAGCACACTAGGAACACTATGAACAAGTACACTAGGAACACTCTGAACAAGCACACTAGGAACACTGAGATAAAGCACACTAGGAACACTGTGAGATCAAGCACACTAGGAACTGTGAGATCAAGCACACTGAGAACACTGTGAGATCAAGCACACTAGGAACACTGTGAGATCAAGCACACTACGAACACTGCGAACAAGCACACTAGGAACACTGTGAGATCAAGAACAGTAGGAACACTGTGAGATCAAGCACACTAGGAACACTGAGATCAAGCACACTAGGAACACTGTGAAATCAAGCACACTAGGAACACTGTGAGATCAAGCACACTGAGAACACTGAGATCAAGCACACTAGGAACACTGTGAGATCAAGCACACTACGAACACTGTGAACAAGCACACTGAGAACACTGTGAGATCAAGCACACTAGGAACACTGAGATCAAGCACACGAGGAACACTGTGAACAAGCACACTGAGAACAAGCACACTGAGAACACTGTGAGATCAAGCACACTAGGAACACTGAGATCAAGCACACTAGGAACACTGTGAAATCAAGCACACTAGGAACACTGTGAGATCAAGCACACTAAGAACACAATGAGATCAAGCACACTAGGAACACTGTGAACAAGCACACTAGGAACACTGAGAACAAGCACACTAGGAACACTGAGATAAAGCACACTAGGAACACTGTGAGATCAAGCACACTAGGAACACTGTGAGATCAAGCACACTAGGAACACTGTGAACAAGCACACTACGAACACTGAGATCAAACACACTAGGAACACTGTGAACAAGCACACTGAGAACACTGAGATCAAGCACACTAGGAACACTGTGAAATCAAGCACACTAGGAACACTGTGAGATCAAGCACACTAAGAAGACAGTGAGATCAAGCACACTAGGAACACTATGAACAAGCACACTAGGAACACTCTGAACAAGCACACTAGGAACACTGAGAGATCAAGCACACTACGAACACTGCGAACAAGCACACTAGGAACACTGTGAGATCAAGAACAGTAGGAACACTGTGAGATCAAGCACACTAGGAACACTGAGATCAAGCACACTAGGAACACTGTGAAATCAAACACACTAGGAACACTGTGAGATCAAGCACACTAGGAACACTGTGAGATCAAGCACACTAAGAACACAGTGAGATCAAGCACACTAGGAACACTGTGAACAAGCACACTAGGAACACTGAGAACAAGCACACTAGGAACACTGAGATAAAGAACACTAGGAACACTGTGAGATCAAGCACACTAGGAACACTGTGAGATCAAGCACACTAGGAACACTGTGAACAAGCACACTACGAACACTGAGATCAAAAACACTAGGAACACTGTGAACAAGCACACTGAGAACACTGAGAACAAGCACACTGAGAACACTGTGAGATCAAGCACATTAGGAACACTGAGATCAAGCACACTAGGAACACTGTGAAATCAAGCACACTAGGAACACTGTGAGATCAAGCACACTAAGAAGACAGTGAGATCAAGCACACTAGGAACACTATGATCAAGCACACTAGGAACACTGTGAGATCAAGCACACTAGGAACACTGTGAGATCAAGCACACTAAGAAGACAGTGAGATCAAGCACACTAGGAACACTATGAACAAGCACACTAGGAACACTCTGAACAAGCACACTAGGAACACTGAGAGATCAAGCACACTACGAACACTGCGAACAAGCACACTAGGAACACTGTGAGATCAAGAACAGTAGGAACACTGTGAGATCAAGCACACTAGGAACACTGAGATCAAGCACACTAGGAACACTGTGAAATCAAACACACTAGGAACACTGTGAGATCAAGCACACTAGGAACACTGTGAGATCAAGCACACTAAGAACACAGTGAGATCAAGCACACTAGGAACACTGTGAACAAGCACACTAGGAACACTGAGAACAAGCACACTAGGAACACTGAGATAAAGAACACTAGGAACACTGTGAGATCAAGCACACTAGGAACACTGTGAGATCAAGCACACTAGGAACACTGTGAACAAGCACACTACGAACACTGAGATCAAAAACACTAGGAACACTGTGAACAAGCACACTGAGAACACTGAGAACAAGCACACTGAGAACACTGTGAGATCAAGCACATTAGGAACACTGAGATCAAGCACACTAGGAACACTGTGAAATCAAGCACACTAGGAACACTGTGAGATCAAGCACACTAAGAAGACAGTGAGATCAAGCACACTAGGAACACTATGATCAAGCACACTAGGAACACTGTGAGATCAAGCACACTGGGAACACTGTGAACAAGCACACTGAGAACACTGAGAACAAGCACACTGAGAACACTGTGAGATCAAGCACATTAGGAACACTGAGATCAAGCACACTAGGAACACTGTGAAATCAAGCACACTAGGAACTGTGAGATCAAGCACACTAAGAAGACAGTGAGATCAAGCGCACTAGGAACACTATGAACAAGCACACTAGGAACACTCTGAACAAGCACACTAGGAACACTGAGAGATCAAGCACACTACGAACACTGCGAACAAGCACACTAGGAACACTGTGAGATCAAGAACAGTAGGAACACTGTGAGATCAAGCACACTAGGAACACTGAGATCAAGCACACTAGGAACACTGTGAGATCAAGCACACTAGGAACACTGAGATCAAGCACACCAGGAACACTGTGAGATCAAGCACACTAGGAACACTGTGAGATCAAGCACACTAAGAACACAATAAGATCAAGCACACTAGGAACACTGTGAACAAGCACACTAGGAACACTGAGAACAAGCACACTAGGAACACTGTGAACAAGCACACTACGAACACTGAGATCAAACACACTAGGAACACTGTGAACAAACACACTGAGAACACTGAGAACAAGCACACTGAGAACACTGTGAGATCAAGCACATTAGGAACACTGAGATCAAGCACACTAGGAACACTGTGAAATCAAGCACACTAGGAACACTGTGAGATCAAGCACACTAAGAAGACAGTGAGATCAAGCACACTAGGAACACTATGAACAAGCACACTAGGAACACTCTGAACAAGCACACTAGGAACACTGAGAGATCAAGCACACTACGAACACTGCCAACAAGCACACTAGGAACACTGTGAGATCAAGCACACTAGGAACACTGTGAGATCAAGCACACTAGGAACACTGAGATCAAGCACACTAGGAACACTGTGAAATCAAACACACTAGGAACACTGTGAGATCAAGCACACTAGGAACACTGAGATCAAGCACACCAGGAACACTGTGAGATCAAGCACACTAGGAACACTGTGAGATCAAGCACACTAAGAACACAGTGAGATCAAGCACACTAGGAACACTATGAACAAGCACACTACGAACACTCTGAACAAGCACACTAGGAACACTGAGAGATCAAGCACACTACGAACACTGCGAACAAGCACACTAGGAACACTGTGAGATCAAGAACAGTAGGAACACTGTGAGATCAAGCACACTAGGAACACTGAGATCAAGCACACTAGGAACACTGTGAAATCAAGCACACTAGGAACACTGTGAGATCAAGCACACTGAGAACACTGAGATCAAGCACACTAGGAACACTGTGAGATCAAGCACACTACGAACACTGTGAACAAGCACACTGAGAACACTGTGAGATCAAGCACACTAGGAACACTGAGATCAAGCACACGAGGAACACTGTGAACAAGCACACTGAGAACAAGCACACTGAGAACACTGTGAGATCAAGCACACTAGGAACACTGAGATCAAGCTCACTAGGAACACTGTGAGATCAAGCACACTACGAACACTGTGAACAAGCACACTGAGAACACTGTGAGATCAAGCACACTAGGAACACTGAGATCAAGCACACGAGGAACACTGTGAACAAGCACACTGAGAACAAGCACACTGAGAACACTGTGAGATCAAGCACACTAGGAACACTGAGATCAAGCACACTAGGAACACTGTGAAATCAAGCACACTAGGAACACTGTGAGATCAAGCACACTAAGAACACAGTGAGATCAAGCACACTAGGAACACTGTGAACAAGCACACTAGGAACACTGAGAACAAGCACACTAGGAACACTGAGATAAAGCACACTAGGAACACTGTGAGATCAAGAACAGTAGGAACACTGTGAGATCAAGCACACTAGGAACACTGAGATCAAGCACACTAGGAACACTGTGAGATCAAGCACACTAGGAACACTGTGATCAAGCACACCAGGAACACTGTGAGATCAAGCACACTAGGAACACTGTGAGATCAAGCACACTAAGAACACAATAAGATCAAGCACACTAGGAACACTGTGAACAAGCACACTAGGAACACTGAGAACAAGCACACTAGGAACACTGAGATAAAGCACACTAGGAACACTGTGAGATCAAGCACACTAGGAACACTGTGAGATCAAGCACACTAGGAACACTGTGAACAAGCACACTACGAACACTGAGATCAAACACACTAGGAACACTGTGAACAAACACACTGAGAACACTGAGAACAAGCACACTGAGAACACTGTGAGATCAAGCACGTTAGGAACACTGAGATCAAGCACACTAGGAACACTGTGAAATCAAGCACACTAGGAACACTGTGAGATCAAGCACACTAAGAAGACAGTGAGATCAAGCACACTAGGAACACTATGAACAAGCACACTAGGAACACTCTGAACAAGCACACTAGGAACACTGAGAGATCAAGCACACTACGAACACTGCCAACAAGCACACTAGGAACACTGTGAGATCAAGCACACTAGGAACACTGTGAGATCAAGCACACTAGGAACACTGAGATCAAGCACACTAGGAACACTGTGAAATCAAACACACTAGGAACACTGTGAGATCAAGCACACTAGGAACACTGAGATCAAGCACACCAGGAACACTGTGAGATCAAGCACACTAGGAACACTGTGAGATCAAGCACACTAAGAACACAGTGAGATCAAGCACACTAGGAACACTATGAACAAGCACACTACGAACACTCTGAACAAGCACACTAGGAACACTGAGAGATCAAGCACACTACGAACACTGCGAACAAGCACACTAGGAACACTGTGAGATCAAGAACAGTAGGAACACTGTGAGATCAAGCACACTAGGAACACTGAGATCAAGCACACTAGGAACACTGTGAAATCAAGCACACTAGGAACACTGTGAGATCAAGCACACTGAGAACACTGAGATCAAGCACACTAGGAACACTGTGAGATCAAGCACACTACGAACACTGTGAACAAGCACACTGAGAACACTGTGAGATCAAGCACACTAGGAACACTGAGATCAAGCACACGAGGAACACTGTGAACAAGCACACTGAGAACAAGCACACTGAGAACACTGTGAGATCAAGCACACTAGGAACACTGAGATCAAGCACACTAGGAACACTGTGAGATCAAGCACACTACGAACACTGTGAACAAGCACACTGAGAACACTGTGAGATCAAGCACACTAGGAACACTGAGATCAAGCACACGAGGAACACTGTGAACAAGCACACTGAGAACAAGCACACTGAGAACACTGTGAGATCAAGCACACTAGGAACACTGAGATCAAGCACACTAGGAACACTGTGAAATCAAGCACACTAGGAACACTGTGAGATCAAGCACACTAAGAACACAGTGAGATCAAGCACACTAGGAACACTGTGAACAAGCACACTAGGAACACTGAGAACAAGCACACTAGGAACACTGAGATAAAGCACACTAGGAACACTGTGAGATCAAGCACACTAGGAACACTGTGAGATCAAGCACACTAGGAACACTGTGAGATCAAGCACACTGAGAACACTGAGATCAAGCACACTAGGAACACTGAGAGATCAAGCACACTACGAACACTGCGAACAAGCACACTACGAACACTGTGAGATCAAGAACAGTAGGAACACTGTGAGATCAAGCACACTAGGAACACTGAGATCAAGCACACTAGGAACACTGTGAAATCAAGCACACTAGGAACACTGTGAGATCAAGCACACTGAGAACACTGAGATCAAGCACACTAGGAACACTGTGAGATCAAGCACACTACGAACACTGCGAACAAGCACACTAGGAACACTGTGAGATCAAGAACAGTAGGAACACTGTGAGATCAAGCACACTAGGAACACTGAGATCAAGCACACTAGGAACACTGTGAAATCAAGCACACTAGGAACACTGTGAGATCAAGCACACTAAGAACACAGTGAACAAGCACACTAGGAACACTCTGAACAAGCACACTAGGAACACTCTGAACAAGCACACTAGGAACACTGAGATAAAGCACACTAGGAACACTGTGAGATCAAGCACACTACGAACACTGCGAACAAGCACACTAGGAACACTGTGAGATCAAGAACAGTAGGAACACTGTGAGATCAAGCACACTAGGAACTCTGTGAACAAGCACACTGAGAACACTGTGAGATCAAGCACACTAGGAACACTGAGATCAAGCACACGAGGAACACTGTGAACAAGCACACTGAGAACACTGAGAGATCAAGCACACTGAGAACACTGTGAGATCAAGCACACTAGGAACACTGAGATCAAGCACACTGAGAACACTGAGAACAAGCACACTGAGAACACTGTGAGATCAAGCACATTAGGAACACTGAGATCAAGCACACTAGGAACACTGTGAAATCAAGCACACTAGGAACACTGTGAGATCAAGCACACTAAGAACACAGTGAGATCAAGCACACTAGGAACACTATGAACAAGCACACTAGGAACACTCTGAACAAGCACACTAGGAACACTGAGATAAAGCACACTAGGAACACTGTGAGATCAAGCACACTAGGAACACTGTGAGATCAAGCACACTGAGAACACTGAGATCAAGCACACTAGGAACACTGAGAGATCAAGCACACTACGAACACTGCGAACAAGCACACTAGGAACACTGTGAGATCAAGAACAGTAGGAACACTGTGAGATCAAGCACACTAGGAACACTGAGATCAAGCACACAAGGAACACTGTGAAATCAAGCACACTAGGAACACTGTGAGATCAAGCACACTGAGAACACTGAGATCAAGCACACGAGGAACACTGTGAGATCAAGCACACTACGAACACTGCGAACAAGCACACTAGGAACACTGTGAGATCAAGAACAGTAGGAACACTGTGAGATCAAGCACACTAGGAACACTGAGATCAAGCACACTAGGAACACTGTGAAATCAAGCACACTAGGAACACTGTGAGATCAAGCACACTAAGAACACAGTGAACAAGCACACTAGGAACACTCTGAACAAGCACACTAGGAACACTCTGAACAAGCACACTAGGAACACTGAGATAAAGCACACTAGGAACACTGTGAGATCAAGCACACTACGAACACTGAGATCAAGCACACGAGGAACACTGTGAACAAGCACACTGAGAACACTGAGAACACTGTGAGATCAAGCACACTAGGAACACTGAGAGATCAAGCACACTGAGAACACTGTGAGATCAAGCACACTAGGAACACTGTGAGATCAAGCACACTGAGAACACTGAGAACAAGCACACTGAGAACACTGTGAGATCAAGCACATTAGGAACACTGAGATCAAGCACACTAGGAACACTGTGAAATCAAGCACACTAGGAACACTGTGAGATCAAGCACACTAAGAACACAGTGAGATCAAGCACACTAGGAACACTATGAACAAGCACACTAGGAACACTCTGAACAAGCACACTAGGAACACTGTGAGATCAAGCACACTGAGAACACAGTGAGATCAAGCACACTAGGAACACTGTGAGATCAAGCACACTATGAACACTGCGAACAAGCACACTAGGAACACTGTGAGATCAAGAACAGTAGGAACACTGTGAGATCAAGCACACTAAGAACGCAGTGAGATCAAGCACACTAGGAACACTGAGAACAAGCACACTAGGAACACTCTGAACAAGCACACAAGGAACACTGAGATACAGCACACTAGGAACACTGTGAGATCAAGCACACTAGGAACACTGTGAGATCAAGCACACTGAGAACACTGAGATCAAGCACACTAGGAACACTGTGAAATCAAGCACACTAGGAACACTGTGAGATCAAGCACACTAAGAACACAGTGAGATCAAGCACACTAGGAACACTGTGAACAAGCACACTAGGAACACTGAGAGATCAAGCACACTAGGAACACTGAGATCAAGCACACGAGGAACACTGTGAACAAGCACACTGAGAACACTGAGAGATCAAGCACACTGAGAACACTGTGAGATCAAGCACATTAGGAACACTGAGATCAAGCACACTAGGAACACTGTGAAATCAAGCACACTAGGAACACTGTGAGATCAAGCACACTAAGAAGACAGTGAGATCAAGCGCACTAAGAACACAGTGAACAAGCACACTAGGAACACTCTGAACAAGCACACTAGGAACACTCTGAACAAGCACACTAGGAACACTGAGATAAAGCACACTAGGAACACTCTGAACAAGCACACAAGGAACACTGAGATAAAGCACACTAGGAACACTGTGAAATCAAGCACACTAGGAACACTGTGAGATCAAGCACACTAAGAACACAGTGAGATCAAGCACACTAGGAACACTATGAACAAGCACACTAGGAACACTCTGAACAAGCACACTAGGAACACTGAGATAAAGCACACTAGGAACACTGTGAGATCAAGCACACTGAGAACACTGAGATCAAGCACACTAGGAACACTGTGAAATCAAGCACACTAGGAACACTGTGAGATCAAGCACACTAAGAACACAGTGAGATCAAGCACACTAGGAACACTGTGAACAAGAACACTAGGAACACTGAGAACAAGCACACTAGGAACACTGAGATAAAGCACACTAGGAACACTGTGAGATCAAGCTCTCTAGGAACACTGTGAGATCAAGCACACTAGGAACACTGTGAGATCAAGCACACTGAGAACACTGAGATCAAGCACACTAGGAACACTGTGAGATCAAGCACACTACGAACACTGCGAACAAGCACACTAGGAACACTGTGAGATCAAGCACACTGAGAACACTGAGATCAAGCACACTAGGAATTGTGAGATCAAGCACACTACGAACACTGCGAACAAGCACACTAGGAACACTGTGAGATCAAGAACAGTAGGAACACTGTGAGATCAAGCACACTAGGAACTCTGTGAACAAGCACACTGAGAACTGTGAGATCAAGCACACTAGGAACACTGAGAACAAGCACACGAGGAACACTGTGAACAAGCACACTGAGAACACTGAGAACACTGTGAGATCAAGCACACTAGGAACACTGAGAGATCAAGCACACTGAGAACACTGTGAGATCAAGCACACTAGGAACACTGAGATCAAGCACACCAGGAACACTGTGAGATCAAGCACACTAGGAACACAGTGAGATCAAGCACACTAAGAACACAGTGAGATCAAGCACACTAGGAACACTGTGAACAAGCACACTAGGAACACTCTGAACAAGCACACTAGGAACACTGAGATAAAGCACACTAGGAACACTGTGAGATCAAGCACACTAGGAACACTGTGAGATCAAGCACACTGAGAACACTGAGAACAAGCACACTGAGAACACTGTGAGATCAAGCACATTAGGAACACTATGAACAAGCACACTAGGAACACTCTGAACAAGCACACTAGGAACACTGAGAGAACAAGCACACTACAAACACTGCGAGCAAGCACACTAGGAACACTCTGAACAAGCACACTAGGAACACTGAGATAAAGCACACTAGGAACACTGTGAGATCAAGCACACTAGGAACACTGTGAGATCAAGCACACTAGGAACACTGTGAGATCAAGCACACTGAGAACACTGAGATCAAGCACACTAGGAACACTGAGAGATCAAGCACACTACGAACACTGCGAACAAGCACACTAGGAACACTGTGAGATCAAGAACAGTAGGAACACTGTGAGATCAAGCACACTAGGAACACTGAGATCAAGCACACTAGGAACACTGTGAAATCAAGCACACTAGGAACACTGTGAGATCAAGCACACTAAGAACACAGTGAACAAGCACACTAGGAACACTCTGAACAAGCACACGAGGAACACTCTGAACAAGCACACTAGGAACACTGAGATAAAGCACACTAGGAACACTGTGAGATCAAGCACACTGAGAACACTGAGATCAAGCACACTAGGAACTGTGAGATCAAGCACACTACGAACACTGCGAACAAGCACACTAGGAACACTGTGAGATCAAGAACAGTAGGAACACTGTGAGATCAAGCACACTAGGAACACTGTGAGATCAAGCACACTAAGAACACAGTGAGATCAAGCACACTAGGAACACTATGAACAAGCACACTAGGAACACTCTGAACAAGCACACTAGGAACACTGAGAGATCAAGCACACTACAAACACTGCGAGCAAGCACACTAGGAACACTCTGAACAAGCACACTAGGAACACTCTGAACAAGCACACTAGGAACACTGAGATAAAGCACACTAGGAACACTGTGAGATCAAGCACACTAGGAACACTGTGAGATCAAGCACACTGAGAACACTGTGAGATCAAGCACACTAGGAACATTGTGAGATCAAGCACACTATGAACACTGCGAACAAGCACACTAGGAACACTGTGAGATCAAGAACAGTAGGAACACTGTGAGATCAAGCACACTAAGAACGCAGTGAGATCAAGCACACTAGGAACACTGTGAACAAGCACACTAGGAACACTCTGAACAAGCACACAAGGAACACTGAGATAAAGCACACTAGGAACACTGTGAGATCAAGCACACTAGGAACACTGTGAGATCAAGCACACTGAGAACACTGAGATCAAGCACACTAGGAACACTGTGAAATCAAGCACACTAGGAACACTGTGAGATCAAGCACACTAAGAACACAGTGAGATCAAGCACACTAGGAACACTGTGAACAAGCACACTAGGAACACTGAGAACAAGCACACTAGGAACACTGAGATAAAGCACACTAGGAACACTGTGAGATCAAGCACACTAGGAACACTGTGAGATCAAGCACACTAGGAACACTGTGAGATCAAGCACACTGAGAACACTGAGATCAAGCACACTAGGAACACTGTGAGATCAAGCACACTACGAACACTGCGAACAAGCACACTAGGAACACTGTGAGATCAAGAACAGTAGGAACACTGTGAGATCAAGCACACTAGGAACACTGAGATCAAGCACACTAGGAACACTGTGAAATCAAGCACACTAGGAACACTGTGAGATCAAGCACACTGAGAACACTGAGATCAAGCACACTAGGAACACTGTGAAATCAAGCACACTAGGTACACTGTGAGATCAAGCACACTAAGAACACAGTGAACAAGCACACTAGGAACACTCTGAACAAGCACACTAGGAACACTCTGAACAAGCACACTAGGAACACTGAGATAAAGCACACTAGGAACACTGTGAGATCAAGCACACTACGAACACTGCGAACAAGCACACTAGGAACACTGTGAGATCAAGAACAGTAGGAACACTGTGAGATCAAGCACACTAGGAACTCTGTGAACAAGCACACTGAGAACACTGTGAGATCAAGCACACTAGGAACACTGAGATCAAGCACACGAGGAACACTGTGAACAAGCACACTGAGAACACTGAGAGATCAAGCACACTGAGAACACTGTGAGATCAAGCACACTAGGAACACTGAGATCAAGCACACTGAGAACACTGAGAACAAGCACACTGAGAACACTGTGAGATCAAGCACATTAGGAACACTGAGATCAAGCACACTAGGAACACTGAAATCAAGCACACTAGGAACACTGTGAGATCAAGCACACTAAGAACACAGTGAGATCAAGCACACTAGGAACACTATGAACAAGCACACTAGGAACACTCTGAACAAGCACACTAGGAACACTGAGATAAAGCACACTAGGAACACTGTGAGATCAAGCACACTGAGAACACTGAGATCAAGCACACTAGGAACACTGTGAAATCAAGCACACTAGGAACACTGTGAGATCAAGCACACTAAGAACACAGTGAGATCAAGCACACTAGGAACACTGTGAACAAGAACACTAGGAACACTGAGAACAAGCACACTAGGAACACTGAGATAAAGCACACTAGGAACACTGTGAGATCAAGCTCTCTAGGAACACTGTGAGATCAAGCACACTAGGAACACTGTGAGATCAAGCACACTGAGAACACTGAGATCAAGCACACTAGGAACACTGTGAGATCAAGCACACTACGAACACTGCGAACAAGCACACTAGGAACACTGTGAGATCAAGCACACTGAGAACACTGAGATCAAGCACACTAGGAATTGTGAGATCAAGCACACTACGAACACTGCGAACAAGCACACTAGGAACACTGTGAGATCAAGAACAGTAGGAACACTGTGAGATCAAGCACACTAGGAACTCTGTGAACAAGCACACTGAGAACTGTGAGATCAAGCACACTAGGAACACTGAGAACAAGCACACGAGGAACACTGTGAACAAGCACACTGAGAACACTGAGAACACTGTGAGATCAAGCACACTAGGAACACTGAGAGATCAAGCACACTGAGAACACTGTGAGATCAAGCACACTAGGAACACTGAGATCAAGCACACCAGGAACACTGTGAGATCAAGCACACTAGGAACACAGTGAGATCAAGCACACTAAGAACACAGTGAGATCAAGCACACTAGGAACACTGTGAACAAGCACACTAGGAACACTCTGAACAAGCACACTAGGAACACTGAGATAAAGCACACTAGGAACACTGTGAGATCAAGCACACTAGGAACACTGTGAGATCAAGCACACTGAGAACACTGAGAACAAGCACACTGAGAACACTGTGAGATCAAGCACATTAGGAACACTATGAACAAGCACACTAGGAACACTCTGAACAAGCACACTAGGAACACTGAGAGAACAAGCACACTACAAACACTGCGAGCAAGCACACTAGGAACACTCTGAACAAGCACACTAGGAACACTGAGATAAAGCACACTAGGAACACTGTGAGATCAAGCACACTAGGAACACTGTGAGATCAAGCACACTAGGAACACTGTGAGATCAAGCACACTGAGAACACTGAGATCAAGCACACTAGGAACACTGAGAGATCAAGCACACTACGAACACTGCGAACAAGCACACTAGGAACACTGTGAGATCAAGAACAGTAGGAACACTG
Organism: Hypanus sabinus; assembly: GCF_030144855.1. Lineage (NCBI taxonomy): Eukaryota > Metazoa > Chordata > Chondrichthyes > Myliobatiformes > Dasyatidae > Hypanus > Hypanus sabinus. The sequence goes on along the minus strand of NC_082706.1, from coordinate 39,347,479 downwards.
TGAGATCAAGCACACTAGGAACACTGAGATCAAGCACACTAGGAACACTGTGAAATCAAGCACACTAGGAACACTGTGAGATCAAGCACACTAAGAACACAGTGAACAAGCACACTAGGAACACTCTGAACAAGCACACGAGGAACACTCTGAACAAGCACACTAGGAACACTGAGATAAAGCACACTAGGAACACTGTGAGATCAAGCACACTGAGAACACTGAGATCAAGCACACTAGGAACTGTGAGATCAAGCACACTACGAACACTGCGAACAAGCACACTAGGAACACTGTGAGATCAAGAACAGTAGGAACACTGTGAGATCAAGCACACTAGGAACACTGTGAGATCAAGCACACTAAGAACACAGTGAGATCAAGCACACTAGGAACACTATGAACAAGCACACTAGGAACACTCTGAACAAGCACACTAGGAACACTGAGAGATCAAGCACACTACAAACACTGCGAGCAAGCACACTAGGAACACTCTGAACAAGCACACTAGGAACACTCTGAACAAGCACACTAGGAACACTGAGATAAAGCACACTAGGAACACTGTGAGATCAAGCACACTAGGAACACTGTGAGATCAAGCACACTGAGAACACTGTGAGATCAAGCACACTAGGAACATTGTGAGATCAAGCACACTATGAACACTGCGAACAAGCACACTAGGAACACTGTGAGATCAAGAACAGTAGGAACACTGTGAGATCAAGCACACTAAGAACGCAGTGAGATCAAGCACACTAGGAACACTGTGAACAAGCACACTAGGAACACTCTGAACAAGCACACAAGGAACACTGAGATAAAGCACACTAGGAACACTGTGAGATCAAGCACACTAGGAACACTGTGAGATCAAGCACACTGAGAACACTGAGATCAAGCACACTAGGAACACTGTGAAATCAAGCACACTAGGAACACTGTGAGATCAAGCACACTAAGAACACAGTGAGATCAAGCACACTAGGAACACTGTGAACAAGCACACTAGGAACACTGAGAACAAGCACACTAGGAACACTGAGATAAAGCACACTAGGAACACTGTGAGATCAAGCACACTAGGAACACTGTGAGATCAAGCACACTAGGAACACTGTGAGATCAAGCACACTGAGAACACTGAGATCAAGCACACTAGGAACACTGTGAGATCAAGCACACTACGAACACTGCGAACAAGCACACTAGGAACACTGTGAGATCAAGAACAGTAGGAACACTGTGAGATCAAGCACACTAGGAACACTGAGATCAAGCACACTAGGAACACTGTGAAATCAAGCACACTAGGAACACTGTGAGATCAAGCACACTGAGAACACTGAGATCAAGCACACTAGGAACACTGTGAAATCAAGCACACTAGGTACACTGTGAGATCAAGCACACTAAGAACACAGTGAACAAGCACACTAGGAACACTCTGAACAAGCACACTAGGAACACTCTGAACAAGCACACTAGGAACACTGAGATAAAGCACACTAGGAACACTGTGAGATCAAGCACACTGAGAACTGAGATCAAGCACACTAGGAACACTCTGAACAAGCACACTAGGAACACTGAGAGAACAAGCACACTACAAACACTGCGAGCAAGCACACTAGGAACACTCTGAACAAGCACACTAGGAACACTGAGATAAAGCACACTAGGAACACTGTGAGATCAAGCACACTAGGAACACTGTGAGATCAAGCACACTAGGAACACTGTGAGATCAAGCACACTGAGAACACTGAGATCAAGCACACTAGGAACACTGAGAGATCAAGCACACTACGAACACTGCGAACAAGCACACTAGGAACACTGTGAGATCAAGAACAGTAGGAACACTGTGAGATCAAGCACACTAGGAACACTGAGATCAAGCACACTAGGAACACTGTGAAATCAAGCACACTAGGAACACTGTGAGATCAAGCACACTAAGAACACAGTGAACAAGCACACTAGGAACACTCTGAACAAGCACACGAGGAACACTCTGAACAAGCACACTAGGAACACTGAGATAAAGCACACTAGGAACACTGTGAGATCAAGCACACTACGAACACTGCGAACAAGCGCACTAGGAACACTGTGAGATCAAGAACAGTAGGAACACTGTGAGATCAAGCACACTAGGAACTCTGTGAACAAGCACACTGAGAACACTGTGAGATCAAGCACACTAGGAACACTGAGATCAAGCACACGAGGAACACTGTGAACAAGCACACTGAGAACACTGAGAGATCAAGCACACTGAGAACACTGTGAGATCAAGCACACTAGGAACACTGAGATCAAGCACACTGAGAACACTGAGAACAAGCACACTGAGAACACTGTGAGATCAAGCACATTAGGAACACTGAGATCAAGCACACTAGGAACACTGTGAAATCAAGCACACTAGGAACACTGTGAGATCAAGCACACTAAGAACACAGTGAGATCAAGCACACTAGGAACACTATGAACAAGCACACTAGGAACACTCTGAACAAGCACACTAGGAACACTGAGATAAAGCACACTAGGAACACTGTGAGATCAAGCACACTGAGAACACTGAGATCAAGCACACTAGGAACACTGTGAAATCAAGCACACTAGGAACACTGTGAGATCAAGCACACTAAGAACACAGTGAGATCAAGCACACTAGGAACACTGTGAACAAGAACACTAGGAACACTGAGAACAAGCACACTAGGAACACTGAGATAAAGCACACTAGGAACACTGTGAGATCAAGCTCTCTAGGAACACTGTGAGATCAAGCACACTAGGAACACTGTGAGATCAAGCACACTGAGAACACTGAGATCAAGCACACTAGGAACACTGTGAGATCAAGCACACTACGAACACTGCGAACAAGCACACTAGGAACACTGTGAGATCAAGCACACTGAGAACACTGAGATCAAGCACACTAGGAATTGTGAGATCAAGCACACTACGAACACTGCGAACAAGCACACTAGGAACACTGTGAGATCAAGAACAGTAGGAACACTGTGAGATCAAGCACACTAGGAACTCTGTGAACAAGCACACTGAGAACTGTGAGATCAAGCACACTAGGAACACTGAGAACAAGCACACGAGGAACACTGTGAACAAGCACACTGAGAACACTGAGAACACTGTGAGATCAAGCACACTAGGAACACTGAGAGATCAAGCACACTGAGAACACTGTGAGATCAAGCACACTAGGAACACTGAGATCAAGCACACCAGGAACACTGTGAGATCAAGCACACTAGGAACACAGTGAGATCAAGCACACTAAGAACACAGTGAGATCAAGCACACTAGGAACACTGTGAACAAGCACACTAGGAACACTCTGAACAAGCACACTAGGAACACTGAGATAAAGCACACTAGGAACACTGTGAGATCAAGCACACTAGGAACACTGTGAGATCAAGCACACTGAGAACACTGAGAACAAGCACACTGAGAACACTGTGAGATCAAGCACATTAGGAACACTATGAACAAGCACACTAGGAACACTCTGAACAAGCACACTAGGAACACTGAGAGAACAAGCACACTACAAACACTGCGAGCAAGCACACTAGGAACACTCTGAACAAGCACACTAGGAACACTGAGATAAAGCACACTAGGAACACTGTGAGATCAAGCACACTAGGAACACTGTGAGATCAAGCACACTAGGAACACTGTGAGATCAAGCACACTGAGAACACTGAGATCAAGCACACTAGGAACACTGAGAGATCAAGCACACTACGAACACTGCGAACAAGCACACTAGGAACACTGTGAGATCAAGAACAGTAGGAACACTGTGAGATCAAGCACACTAGGAACACTGAGATCAAGCACACTAGGAACACTGTGAAATCAAGCACACTAGGAACACTGTGAGATCAAGCACACTAAGAACACAGTGAACAAGCACACTAGGAACACTCTGAACAAGCACACGAGGAACACTCTGAACAAGCACACTAGGAACACTGAGATAAAGCACACTAGGAACACTGTGAGATCAAGCACACTGAGAACACTGAGATCAAGCACACTAGGAACTGTGAGATCAAGCACACTACGAACACTGCGAACAAGCACACTAGGAACACTGAGATCAAGAACAGTAGGAACACTGTGAGATCAAGCACACTAGGAACACTGTGAGATCAAGCACACTAAGAACACAGTGAGATCAAGCACACTAGGAACACTATGAACAAGCACACTAGGAACACTCTGAACAAGCACACTAGGAACACTGAGAGATCAAGCACACTACAAACACTGCGAGCAAGCACACTAGGAACACTCTGAACAAGCACACTAGGAACACTCTGAACAAGCACACTAGGAACACTGAGATAAAGCACACTAGGAACACTGTGAGATCAAGCACACTAGGAACACTGTGAGATCAAGCACACTGAGAACACTGTGAGATCAAGCACACTAGGAACATTGTGAGATCAAGCACACTATGAACACTGCGAACAAGCACACTAGGAACACTGTGAGATCAAGAACAGTAGGAACACTGTGAGATCAAGCACACTAAGAACGCAGTGAGATCAAGCACACTAGGAACACTGTGAACAAGCACACTAGGAACACTCTGAACAAGCACACAAGGAACACTGAGATAAAGCACACTAGGAACACTGTGAGATCAAGCACACTAGGAACACTGTGAGATCAAGCACACTGAGAACACTGAGATCAAGCACACTAGGAACACTGTGAAATCAAGCACACTAGGAACACTGTGAGATCAAGCACACTAAGAACACAGTGAGATCAAGCACACTAGGAACACTGTGAACAAGCACACTAGGAACACTGAGAACAAGCACACTAGGAACACTGAGATAAAGCACACTAGGAACACTGTGAGATCAAGCACACTAGGAACACTGTGAGATCAAGCACACTAGGAACACTGTGAGATCAAGCACACTGAGAACACTGAGATCAAGCACACTAGGAACACTGTGAGATCAAGCACACTACGAACACTGCGAACAAGCACACTAGGAACACTGTGAGATCAAGAACAGTAGGAACACTGTGAGATCAAGCACACTAGGAACACTGAGATCAAGCACACTAGGAACACTGTGAAATCAAGCACACTAGGAACACTGTGAGATCAAGCACACTGAGAACACTGAGATCAAGCACACTAGGAACACTGTGAAATCAAGCACACTAGGTACACTGTGAGATCAAGCACACTAAGAACACAGTGAACAAGCACACTAGGAACACTCTGAACAAGCACACTAGGAACACTCTGAACAAGCACACTAGGAACACTGAGATAAAGCACACTAGGAACACTGTGAGATCAAGCACACTGAGAACTGAGATCAAGCACACTAGGAACACTCTGAACAAGCACACTAGGAACACTGAGAGAACAAGCACACTACAAACACTGCGAGCAAGCACACTAGGAACACTCTGAACAAGCACACTAGGAACACTGAGATAAAGCACACTAGGAACACTGTGAGATCAAGCACACTAGGAACACTGTGAGATCAAGCACACTAGGAACACTGTGAGATCAAGCACACTGAGAACACTGAGATCAAGCACACTAGGAACACTGAGAGATCAAGCACACTACGAACACTGCGAACAAGCACACTAGGAACACTGTGAGATCAAGAACAGTAGGAACACTGTGAGATCAAGCACACTAGGAACACTGAGATCAAGCACACTAGGAACACTGTGAAATCAAGCACACTAGGAACACTGTGAGATCAAGCACACTAAGAACACAGTGAACAAGCACACTAGGAACACTCTGAACAAGCACACGAGGAACACTCTGAACAAGCACACTAGGAACACTGAGATAAAGCACACTAGGAACACTGTGAGATCAAGCACACTGAGAACACTGAGATCAAGCACACTAGGAACTGTGAGATCAAGCACACTACGAACACTGCGAACAAGCACACTAGGAACACTGTGAGATCAAGAACAGTAGGAACACTGTGAGATCAAGCACACTAGGAACACTGTGAGATCAAGCACACTAAGAACACAGTGAGATCAAGCACACTAGGAACACTATGAACAAGCACACTAGGAACACTCTGAACAAGCACACTAGGAACACTGAGAGATCAAGCACACTACAAACACTGCGAGCAAGCACACTAGGAACACTCTGAACAAGCACACTAGGAACACTCTGAACAAGCACACTAGGAACACTGAGATAAAGCACACTAGGAACACTGTGAGATCAAGCACACTAGGAACACTGTGAGATCAAGCACACTGAGAACACTGAGATCAAGCACACTAGGAACATTGTGAGATCAAGCACACTATGAACACTGCGAACAAGCACACTAGGAACACTGTGAGATCAAGAACAGTAGGAACACTGTGAGATCAAGCACACTAAGAACGCAGTGAGATCAAGCACACTAGGAACACTGTGAACAAGCACACTAGGAACACTCTGAACAAGCACACAAGGAACACTGAGATAAAGCACACTAGGAACACTGTGAGATCAAGCACACTAGGAACACTGTGAGATCAAGCACACTGAGAACACTGAGATCAAGCACACTAGGAACACTGTGAAATCAAGCACACTAGGAACACTGTGAGATCAAGCACACTAAGAACACAGTGAGATCAAGCACACTAGGAACACTGTGAACAAGCACACTAGGAACACTGAGAACAAGCACACTAGGAACACTGAGATAAAGCACACTAGGAACACTGTGAGATCAAGCACACTAGGAACACTGTGAGATCAAGCACACAAGGAACACTGTGAGATCAAGCACACTGAGAACACTGAGATCAAGCACACTAGGAACACTGTGAGATCAAGCACACTACGAACACTGCGAACAAGCACACTAGGAACACTGTGAGATCAAGAACAGTAGGAACACTGTGAGATCAAGCACACTAGGAACACTGAGATCAAGCACACTAGGAACACTGTGAAATCAAGCACACTAGGAACACTGTGAGATCAAGCACACTGAGAACACTGAGATCAAGCACACTAGGAACACTGTGAAATCAAGCACACTAGGTACACTGTGAGATCAAGCACACTAAGAACACAGTGAACAAGCACACTAGGAACACTCTGAACAAGCACACTAGGAACACTCTGAACAAGCACACTAGGAACACTGAGATAAAGCACACTAGGAACACTGTGAGATCAAGCACACTGAGAACTGAGATCAAGCACACTAGGAACACTCTGAACAAGCACACTAGGAACACTGAGAGAACAAGCACACTACAAACACTGCGAGCAAGCACACTAGGAACACTCTGAACAAGCACACTAGGAACACTGAGATAAAGCACACTAGGAACACTGTGAGATCAAGCACACTAGGAACACTGTGAGATCAAGCACACTAGGAACACTGTGAGATCAAGCACACTGAGAACACTGAGATCAAGCACACTAGGAACACTGAGAGATCAAGCACACTACGAACACTGCGAACAAGCACACTAGGAACACTGTGAGATCAAGAACAGTAGGAACACTGTGAGATCAAGCACACTAGGAACACTGAGATCAAGCACACTAGGAACACTGTGAAATCAAGCACACTAGGAACACTGTGAGATCAAGCACACTAAGAACACAGTGAACAAGCACACTAGGAACACTCTGAACAAGCACACGAGGAACACTCTGAACAAGCACACTAGGAACACTGAGATAAAGCACACTAGGAACACTGTGAGATCAAGCACACTGAGAACACTGAGATCAAGCACACTAGGAACTGTGAGATCAAGCACACTACGAACACTGCGAACAAGCACACTAGGAACACTGTGAGATCAAGAACAGTAGGAACACTGTGAGATCAAGCACACTAGGAACACTGTGAGATCAAGCACACTAAGAACACAGTGAGATCAAGCACACTAGGAACACTATGAACAAGCACACTAGGAACACTCTGAACAAGCACACTAGGAACACTGAGAGATCAAGCACACTACAAACACTGCGAGCAAGCACACTAGGAACACTCTGAACAAGCACACTAGGAACACTCTGAACAAGCACACTAGGAACACTGAGATAAAGCACACTAGGAACACTGTGAGATCAAGCACACTAGGAACACTGTGAGATCAAGCACACTGAGAACACTGAGATCAAGCACACTAGGAACATTGTGAGATCAAGCACACTATGAACACTGCGAACAAGCACACTAGGAACACTGTGAGATCAAGAACAGTAGGAACACTGTGAGATCAAGCACACTAAGAACGCAGTGAGATCAAGCACACTAGGAACACTGTGAACAAGCATACTAGGAACACTCTGAACAAGCACACAAGGAACACTGAGATAAAGCACACTAGGAACACTGTGAGATCAAGCACACTAGGAACACTGTGAGATCAAGCACACTGAGAACACTGAGATCAAGCACACTAGGAACACTGTGAAATCAAGCACACTAGGAACACTGTGAGATCAAGCACACTAAGAACACAGTGAGATCAAGCACACTAGGAACACTGTGAACAAGCACACTAGGAACACTGAGAACAAGCACACTAGGAACACTGAGATAAAGCACACTAGGAACACTGTGAGATCAAGCACACTAGGAACACTGTGAGATCAAGCACACTAGGAACACTGTGAGATCAAGCACACTGAGAACACTGAGATCAAGCACACTAGGAACACTGTGAGATCAAGCACACTACGAACACTGCGAACAAGCACACTAGGAACACTGTGAGATCAAGAACAGTAGGAACACTGTGAGATCAAGCACACTAGGAACACTGAGATCAAGCACACTAGGAACACTGTGAAATCAAGCACACTAGGTACACTGTGAGATCAAGCACACTAAGAACACAGTGAACAAGCACACTAGGAACACTCTGAACAAGCACACTAGGAACACTCTGAACAAGCACACTAGGAACACTGAGATAAAGCACACTAGGAACACTGTGAGATCAAGCACACTGAGAACTGAGATCAAGCACACTAGGAACTGTGAGATCAAGCACACTACAAACACTGTGAACAAGCACACTAGGAACACTGTGAGATCAAGCACACTACGAACACTGTGAACAAGCACACTAGGAACACTGTGAGATCAAGAACAGTAGGAACACTGTGAGATCAAGCACACTAGGAACACTGTGAGATCAAGCACACAGAACACTGTGAGATCAAGCACACTGAGAACACTGTGAGATCAAGCACACTGAGAACACTGTGAGATCAAGCACACTAGGAACACTGTGAGATCAAGCACACTAAGAACACTGTGAGATCAAGCACACTAGGAACACTGTGAGATCAAGCACACTGAGAACACTGTGAGATCAAGCACACTGAGAACACTGTGAGATCAAGCACACTAGGAACACTGTGAGATCAAGCACACTGAGAACACTGTGAGATCAAGCACACTAGGAACACTGTGAGATCAAACACACTGAGAACACTGTGAGATCAAGCACACTGAGAACCCTAAACAAGCACACTGGGAACATTGTGAACAAGCAGACTAGGAACACTGTGAGATCAAGCACACTAGGAACACTGTAAACAAGCAGTCTAGGAACACTGTGAACAAGCAGACTAGGAACTGTGAGATCAAGCACACTAGGAACGCTGTGAACAAGCACACTAGGAATACTGTGAGATCAAGTACAGTGGGAACATTGTGATACAGAATACATAGTGGGAGCATTGAGAGCAAATAGAATGGGAACATGGTGAGAGGAAACACATTCTCTCTACACTTCTCAGTCAAGCGGCCAGTCAAAGACCCCACTCATCCCAAACATTCTCTCTCCTCCCCTCTCCCAGAGGGCAGAAGTTACTAAAGCTTGAAAACACACACCTCCAGGCCTAAGGACAGCCTTTACCCCGCTTGAGAAATAAGATGGATTCTTGGCTTCTTTATGATCTTGGATTTTATCGTTTGCCTGCACTGCACTCTTTCAGTAGCTTTTACACTTTACTCAGCACTGTTATTGTTTTACCTTGTTCCAGCTCAATGCACTGTGTAATGATTTGATCTGTATGAACAGCATGCAAGACAAGCTTTTCACTGTATGTTAGTACATGTGACAATAATAAGCAAATTCCATTAGGGACTCTGTGACATCAGCCACACTGGGAACAATGTGAAAGGAATGCATTGGGAACGCTGTGAAAGGAGTATGTTGGGAGCAATGTAAAGAGTGAAAACAGTGGGAAAACTGTCAGATTAAACATACCGGGATCACTGTGAGCATGGATGCACTGGGGATAGAGTAAGTATGAATTTTGTGTAAACTAAACTGAGAGCTTAAAATGTCCAGAGGTGAACAAACCAGGGCCATAATTGGCAACAGTGGGAAACAGAGAGGGAAGTACATTTCAGCAGAACTTCTGTCCATGTCTCGAGGCAACTAGCAGAGGCAGAACTGCAATGCATACAATGTGGCAGCAAGAAATGTAACACTAAATTTGGATGGTCTAACAGAAATAAAGCCATACCAGATGATAATTCAGCTGCTCTTCTTGCAAACTGTGCCATGGGATCCCTTATGTCCACCTGAGAGAGAAGCAATCCTCCATTAGCCCTTCAACTAACTTTGATTATACAACACCCCCCACCCCACCACTACACCCCCCACACTGCTCCCTCCTCACTGCCCCTCCCACAGCCCGGTGTTTTTCCTTCACTGACCCCTCATACCATGGTGCTTCATCCTCAGCATCCCTCCCACATCCCTGTGCTCTCTCCTCACCACCTCTCCCACAGAACTCCCTCTTCACTGCTCAGCACTCCTTCCTCACTGTCTCTCCCACAGCGTGGCACTCTCTTCTCATCACCACTTCTGCAGTGCAGTGCTCTTCTCACCACCATTCCCAAAGTGCAAACCCTCACTGCTCCTCCCACAGTGCGGCACTCCCTTCTCACAGCCCCTCTGACAGCACAGTGCTCTCTCCTCACTGCCCCTCCAGCAGCCATGCTCTCTCTCCTCACACCCCACCCTCAGTACAGCACTCTCTCCTCATCACCCCTCCCATAGACCAGCTCTCTCTCCTCACTGCCCCTCCCAGAGTGCAGGACTCTCCTCACCACCAGACCCAGAGTGCAGCACTCTCTCCTCAATACCCATAACACTGTCCACGAGCCTTCCCTAATCCCTGTTGCACTTGTTTGTGTGTTTTGTGCACAGGCACAGCTACATCCTTGGGTGCTGCAGCTCTCTGCTGTCATTCTCCATTTAAGCAATCCCGTTCCCCTGCTCCTCTCCCTAATTGATTCCTGGGATAGCAGGACTTTCATATGAAGAAAGACTGGATCGACTAGGCTTATACTCACTGGAATTTAGAAGATTAAGGGGGGATCTTATTGAAACATATAAAAATTTAAAGGGATTGGACAGGCTAGATGCAGGAAGATTGTTTCTGATGTTGGGGAAGTCCAGAACGAGGGGTCACAGTTTAAGGATAAAGTGGAAGCCTTTTAGGACTGAGATGAGTAAAAACTTCTTCATATAGAGAGTGGTGAATCTGTGAAATTCTCTGCCACAGGAAACAGTTGAGGCCGGTTCATTGACTATATTTAAGAGGAAGTTAGATATGGCCCTTGTGGCTAAAGGGATCAGGGGGTATGGAGAGAAAGCAGGTATAGGATTCTGAGTTGGATGATCAGCCATGATCATATCGAATGGCAGTGCAGTCTCGAAAGGCCGAATGGCCTACTCCTGCACCTATTTTCTATGTTTCTATAAACCAAACAACTCCATCTTCCCCTGTTATACCCCAATTTGACAACTCATTGCTCTGTCACCTCATCGATCTATAACTTGCTGTAAACAATCAGTAGTCTCCTACCTAGCTGCCGTTCCATCTATTTTTGGGTGGTCAGTAAATCTTACTGCTGTATATGTGCTTCCTATCCCTAGCACATCACTGTTTGTTGTGAGTTGTGGTCCCAGCACAGATCCACGGTCCCCTTTATCCTTCCCTGCTGCCTCCTGTCCCTCGGTAAATCTTTTACTCCAACACCATAGACTCTTCTGATTGAATCGTTCATTACACACCTTGTGGAATGCCTTCTGGAAGTGACAGAGTCACAGAGCAATGTAGCACAGATACAGACCCTTTAGCCCTACCAGTCCATACTGGCCAGTGACCACCCAGACAGTGCCAATTTCCTGTGCTAAGTCCATATCCCTCTAAACTCCTCCCCTCATGTACCTACTCAAGTGCTTTTTAAAAGATAATATTGCAGCTGCCTCAAACAGATCCTCTGCAGCTCACCAACAATTGACATCCGCAATGTGAAAAAGATGCCCCTACATCTATGACTGTATTGGTGCTGCTTCTTGTCGACTTCATCAACTTTGCCTCCAACTTCCACCCTGTCCTCAAGTTTACTTGGTCCATTTGTGACACCTACCTCCCCCCACCCCACCCTCTCACTTTCTCGATATCTACTGATGTCAATTATAAACCCACTGATTCTCACAGCTACCTGGACTATATCTCTTCCCACCCTGTTACTTGTAAAAACGCCATCCCATTTTTTCAATTCCTCCGTCTCCACTGCATCTGCTCTCAGGATGAGGCTTTTCATTACAGAACCAAGGAGATGTCCTCCTTCTTCAAAGAAAGGGATTTCCCTTCCTCCACCATCAATGCTGCCATCAACCGCATCTCTTCTATTTCACAGACATCTGCCCTCACCCCACCCTACCAGGGATAGGGTTCCTTTTGTCCCGCCACCCCGCCAGCTTTCACGTCCAGCACATAATTCTCCCTAACTTCCTCCATCTGCAACAGGATCCCACTACCAAGCATGTCTTTCTCTCCTTCCTCTCAGTTTCTGCTTTCTCCCTCCTGGCACTTAGCCTTGTAAGCAGAACAACTGCTACACCTGTCCTTACAGCTTCTCTCTCACTACCATTCAGAGCTCCAAACAGTCCTTCCAGGTGAGGTGATAGAATGGGTCTGTTAGAGTCATCTACTGAATCTGGCTCCCTGTGTGGCACCTGTATATCACTGAGTCCCGATATAGAATAGGAGACCACTTCGCTGAGCACCTACAATCCGTCCACCAGAAAAAGCGGGATGTCCCAGTGGCTACCCATTTTAATTCCACTTCCCATTCTGACATGTCGCAATGAGGCCATATTCAGATTGGGGGAGCAACACCTTATAGCCTCCAACCTGATGGCATGAACACTGATTTCTCAAATTTCTGTTAATGTCCCCTTTTCACCATTCCCCATTCCCTTTCTCTTCTCTCACCTTATCTCCTTAACTGCCCATCACCTCTCTTTGGTACTCCTTCCCCCTTTTCTTTCTTCCATGCTTTCTGTTCTCTCGTATCAGATTCCTCCTTCTCCAGCCCTTTATCTCTTTCATCAATCAACTTTCCAGCTCTTCACTACTTCCACCTCTGCTGGTTTCACCTATCATTTTGTGTGTCTTCCTTCCCTCCCCCCACACTCTAAATCTGCCTCCTCATCTTTTTTTTTCTCCAGTTCTGGTGAAGGGTCTCGGCTCAAAACATTTTTTTCCAAAGCTGCTGCCTGACCTGCTGAGTTTCTCCAGCATTTTGTGTGTGCTTCTTGGATTTCCAGCATTTGCAGATTTTCTCTTGTTTGAATGTAAACAGAGCATGTGAGGATACAGTTTTAATGCAGCTAAATGGGGTTAGTGCAGATGGACAAAATGGTCTTCCTGGACACGGTGGGCCAAGTCTGCCTTTATGCTGTGATGCAACCTTAACAATTATGGTGTGTGATTTTTTTTTAGAATGTGCCATTTTATTTCATTTCTGATGTTAATCCAACAACTCTGTTACAAATGTTACCTGCATTCACATAAAGATCCTTCAATGTTATCTTTGCACCATTTTCTCTGCTCTTGACAGTATTTAAAGTTTCAATTTACAGCACATTTATTGTCTTAATTGGCCCAAGCACACAAGATCCTTGTCTGAGCTGGTCTCATTTGCCTGTGTTTGGCCCACGGATCTTTCCTATCTCTATGTACCTGTCCAAGGACCTTTTAAACGTTGTTAACCCACCCACCTCTAGCACTTTCCATATACTGACCACCTTCTGGGTGAAAAAGTTGCCTAAGGTTCCTATCAAATCTCTCCACTGTCACCTTAAACCTGAGAAAAATAATACGTACATTGACTTTATCCATTCCCTCATGATTTTATACACTCTATTCTTCTATGCTCTTATGAAAAAGGTCCCAACCTGCTCAACCTCCCTCCATAATACAGTCCTCGAGCCCTGGTAACATCCTTCTGTATTCTTTCCATCTTTATGGTATCTTTCCTATAACAGAGTGATCAAAACTGAACATGGTATTCTAAATGTGGTGTCACCAATGTCTTGTACAAATGCAACATAACATTCTAACTTCTGTGCTCCATGCCCTGACTGATGAAGGCCAGGATGAAAAACCTTCTTCACCACACTGTCTATGTGTGATGCTACAGTCATTTCCTGAAACCAGGTCCCTCTGTTGTACAACTTTCCATAGGTTCCTAAATTGTGAATGTCCTACACTCATTTGGAAGGACAACCTTTCATTTGTGTAGCCATTCCCTTCCAGTCAATCTTTGGACTCTTATTATCATTACCCACGCCTGTGCCCTGCACTATCACCTTGCCCTTACTCTTTATCTTTCTAAAATACCACTCACCAGAAGCCATTGCCCCTACTATTCAATTCAGTTTAAAGTGGTTGTCCACTGTCACAGTTATTTAATTCACTGTTCTCAGTCTGGTCAAAGTGAAGACCACTCTTTCGTCAATGCCCCAAGAACTGAAAGCTATTTCTCCCACATAGATCTTTGAGTCACACATCCAAATTGCTCTGTGCAAATCTGTGTGTGTTTCATGAAGTAATAGTGATTCATTTTATGGTTCAGGTTGTTGTTTATTTGGACCCTATCTGCACCCATTCCTTCAGCTGAACCTCTTCCTCTGACCTGTCTCATTACTTCCCACAGCGACCACATTTGGACCTCTCCTTTCCAAGTTCACCTTCAAACCTGGCACAAAGCAAGCAACGAAGTCTTCAGTATTCATACTTTTGGCCACAACAGTATCTGGCACCAATGCCCCCACACCCCAAACAATAATGAATCTCATCCCACCCACGTTGCTTAAGGTAGTGGGCACATCCACCCCTTCTCCTCAGACAGAAAACAAACGAGCTGGTCACTGACTTCAGGAAAGCAGGTAGTGCACATGCTCCTATCTACATCAATAGTGTAGAGGTTGAGAGAGTTGAAAACTTCAAGTTTCTAGGGGTGAACGTCTAACCTAGTCCAACCATATAGGCACCACGGACAAGAAAGCTCACCAATGCCTCAGCTTCCTCAGGAGTCTAAAGATTTTTGCTATATCCCCTTTGACCCTCGCCATTCCTTATCAAAGCACTTTGTCCAGATGTATTATGACTTGGCACAGCAACACAATAAACGCAAGAGACTCTGCAAATGCTGGAAATCCAAAATGCTGGAGGAGGTCAGGCAGCACCTAGGGAAAGGAATAAAGAGTCAGCGTTCTGGGTCTCAGCCTGAAATGACGATTCCTTTCAATAAGTGCTGCCTAATGTGCTGAGTTCCATCAGTATCTTGGTATGGCAACTACTCTTTTCATGACTACAAGAAACCAAAGAATATCCCCCAAGCGGCCGACCCCCTCCTCACTGGGTAACTGAAGATCAGAAGCAAGGGGCTGAAGTACAAGCAGAACTTCAGGAGCTGCCTCTTTAGAGGCATCTCAAATAAGTTAACCAGTTCAAGGTCACCTGAATATCCAGCGAGGTATGCACTAGTTGTTAACCTTTAGACGATCAGACTCTCAATGCAAATGAAAATCAGAACTTTAAGGATCAAGCAATTAAGTCTGACATATTCAATATGTAAAGCCAAATTCAGATAATCACTCACCAACATCCAGCCTCCCTAGACACGGCACTCGGTTGGTGCAGGATGCTGAGCTAGGAAAGTGGGGAGAGAGACAGAGAGTGAACATACTAGGACCAGTGGTGGGTGAAAGAAAATACTCTGGGATTGATGGGCAGAGATTAAACATTCAGAAACCAGTGGGGAGAGAGTAAATACACTGGGATCAGTGTGGAATAAGAATTTTTTTCCCCTGTGAAAGACTAGGGTACACATTTTTCCACATCATGTTCCATCCATCACAATCCCTAAACCTGTCTTTTTCTCCTCACAAACCACCATCATATCCAGCTCTATATCCTTACAAATTTCGGTGTAAACAAAATTTGCTAATGTGGTCGGCAATCTCTTCAGGCCTCAGAAGTATTCTCTGCAGTATCTATTGAGCACAGCCTCCCAGCCCAGAATTGAGACATAAGAGATTCTGCAGATACTCAAAATCTTAAGCAAACACTAAATGAACTCAACAGGTCGGAAACTCAACATCTACGGAGGGAAATGAACAGTTGACATTTTGGGTCAAGATCCTTCAAGTAGGACTGGAAAGAAGGTGGGCAGAAGTTGGAATAAGAATGTGGGGGGGGGGGGGAATACAGGCTGACAGGTAATTGCTAAGACCATTTGTGGAGGAAGGTGGGTGGATGGGGGAGCAGGGATGAAGTAAGAAGCTTAAAGAGGGATAGGTGGAAGAGGTAAAGGGCTGAAGAAGAAGGAACCTGATAGGAGAGGATGGCGGAATGAAGGGAAGGAGATGGGGAACCCAGAGGGAGGTAAATAGTTGGACATGAAGGCAGGAGAGAAAAAAAATAAGAAGGCCATCAGAACAGGGGTAAAAAGAAAATAAGTGTGTGTTGAGGGGGAAGGACAGAAGGAAGAGGTTACTGGAAGTTAGAGAAATTGATACCAAAAGTCATGCATTTATTCTATTCTCTGTGTCTAGTCTGTGCCACCATACTACCGGGCACCACAAACTTGCTGTTCATGAACAGAACCCACATGCCCACAGGTTCATCAAGACCAGAGTCAGATGCCTCTCACTAACCAGTTTGAGCTGGTTATCCCATTACCAGAAGGGCACAGGCTAGCACTTAACCACCGTACACCTCTTGTTTACCACTGTTATTGAAAACTACAAGGCTAGGAAAACCCAAAAGGTACTCTAAACAACTAAATTTCTCAAGTAAAATGAGCCATTTACTCACCCATCCAGACACCCTAGGCACCGTACTCTGTAGGCACTGCAGGCTGAGCTAGGAAAGAAAGGAGAGGGAGAGAGAAGGAGAGAGAGGGAGGGAGAGGGAGAGAGAGAGAGAGATCGATCAGTGGTGTCAGATGTACTGGACTGTACAGAGAGAGTAACACCTGAATAAGATACAGAAACTGAGAGCAGACCTTTCATTCAGAAAAGAAAATTAAGACGGCAAGAGGGGGCATGAAATATCACTGACAGATGTGATCAAAGAGAATCCTAAAGTATTTTACATTAAAGGCAAGTAGGTAACTACAGAAAGAGTAGGGTTCAAATTGACAGCCTGTGTATGAGCCTGAGGATAATTATTGAGGTCTTAAATAAATGCTTCTCATCAGGAGAAGGATGTTGGAGAAGGATGTTGTAGCAGGAAATTACAAGAATGGCAACAGTGAAATTCTACAAACTGTTATTATTAACAAAAATTAGTAATAGGATAAGCCAGTGGGCTACAAAATGGGAACATTCCCAGATGAGACGTAAATCAGAACAATGCCATGCTGGAAACCTATGAAGTTCTGAGAAAGAGAAATAGCCCTAGAATACTGACAGCATCTCTTTACACAGATGCTTAATGACCAGCTGATTATTCCCAGAAATTTCTGCTCCTCCTCATTCCCTGGTCGCTGTGGGAGGTAAGGGTGGAAATAGCAGGGGCCGTGAAAGAAGATTTTCGAGCCTTTGCTGACACAGGTGAGGTTCCAGGTGACTGGAGGACAGCAAGCATGGAACCTTCATTCGAGAAGGGCAACAGGGATAAGATAGGGTAAGCACAGTCCTGTGAAGAGCCAGGATTAATCTATACTCGGAAAGGAGAGTGCTAACCAAACATAGTAACTGTGGTGTTGTTAGGGAGAGATTCCATCTTCATAAATTGACTCAACTTTTAAACAGGTGCAAAATGTATTGATAAGGGCAATATGGTGGACAAGATTTACTCTGTCACCAAAGACTGGCAAATTTCTGCAGATGTACCATGGAGAGCATTTTAACCGGCTGCATCACGTCTGGTATGGAAGTTCCAATACACAGGATCAACAGAGGCCGCGGAGGGTTGTAGACTCAGCCAGCTCCATCACAAGTACAAGCCTCTCCATCACCAAGGACACCTTCAAATGGCATGCCTTAAGAAAGTGACATCAATCATTAAGGGCCCTCACCACCCAGGACATGCCCTCTTTTCATTACAACAATCAGAGAGGAGTACAGGAGCCTAAAGACCCACACACAACATTTTAGGAACAGCCTCTTCCCCTATTCCATCATATTTCTGAATATTCCATGTAACCATGAACACTACCTTGCTATTCCCCTTCTGCAATATTTATTTGCTTTTTATTGTACCTTACAGTAATTTTTAATGTTTTGCACTGTACTGCTGCCACAAAACAACAAACTTCACGACATAAGTCAGTGATAATAAATCTGATTCTGAGTTATAAATTCATTGAGTAATACAGCACAGGAATAGGGCCTACAGCAGAACATGAACATCAGACTATGACTGTATCAACACTAATCACATTTGCTAGCATTTCATTCATATTTTCCTCTGCTTTGGCAATTCAAGTGCTCATTCAGATGTTTCTTAAATGTTCTGAGATTTTCTGAGATTTTGTGAGAAATATTTTCTTCCCCAGATCTCTACTGAACCACTAACTTCTCACCATAATCCTATGCCCTCTCTCTTTGACATCTTTGTTAAAGGCCAATGTTTTCTATTATCTAGCCTATCTATGTTCTTTGTAATTTTATACTGCATACCTCTCTCGGGACACCCTTTAGCCTCCTGCTCAAGGGAAACAAACTCTGTCTCTCTGCACTTTGAAAAATATTTCTGCAAGGTCCCTTATGGAAGGCCAGTCTGGAAGATTAAAGCATGTGGGCTCCATAGAGACTTGGCAGATTGGTTTCAAAACTGGTTCAGCCACAGAAGTCAGAAGATGATGCTGGAAGGGTGTTGTTCTGACTGGAGGTCTGTGACCACTTATGTTCCATAGGGGATCAATACTGGGACTGTTGTTGTTTGTGATATTTTCATCCTAAAGGATTTGAATGAAAATGTAGATGGGCTGATTAGTAAGTTTACAAACAACACGAAAGTTGGTGGAGTTGAGAATGGTGAGGAAGGTTCGCAAAGGGTACAGATCATTTGCAAATATGGGCAGAGAAATAGTAGATTTAGTTTAATCCAGACGAGTGCTGCACTTTGTCAGGTCAAATGAAAAATGATGCAGTGAATAGCTGGACCCTTAGGAGCACTGTTGTACAGACAGATCTCAAGGTACAAGTTCACAGCTCCTTGAAAGCCAATTTGGCATATCATCTAAAATTTTGACAAACTTCTATAGATATGTGGGTGAGAATACATTGACTGCTCGCATCGCAGCCTGGTATGGAAACGCAAGCTCCCTTGAACATAAAAGCCTACAAGCAGTCATGGCTACAGCCCAATAAATTTTGGGTAAAGCCCACCCCTCCATTGAGCACATCCACAAGGAGAGCTGTCGCAGGAAAACATCTATCATCAGGAAACCCCACCACCCAGGACATCGTCTGAGTGGGCATAGTCAGAGTGGTAATCTTGAGACTTCAGTTCTTTCAAGGCTTCCACAAAGAGAGGCTTCACTCAGAGAAAGCAAAGGAAAGAAAATCTTTTTTTTTCCCTTTTCTTCTTTATATCTGTTCAGCTAGGACAGTGGAGATGCCAGGCAGGATAGTGAAATGCTCCACTTGCAGGATGTGGGAAGGCAGGGAGACCTCCAGTATCCCTGACCACTACAAATGCGAGAAATGCATCTAGCTACAGCTTCTAACAAACTGCATTAAGGAGTTGGAGCTGGAAATGGATGAAATCTGGATCATTCAGGAGGCTGAGGGGGTGATAGACAGGGCATATAGAGAGGTAGTTACACCCAAGGTGCTGGACACAGGAAAGTGGGTGACAGTCAGGAAGGGGAAAGGGGTTAAAGAGCCAGTGCAGAGTACCTCTGTGGCAACCCCCTTCAACAATAGGTATATCACTTTGGATAGTGTTGGGCGGGGAGGGAAATGACTGAACAGAGGAAAGTTACAGTAGTCAGGTCTCTGGCACTGAGTTGATTCTGTGGTTCAGAAGGGAAGGTGGGAGAAGAGAAGCACTGTGGTGATAGAGGAACAGACAGGAGTTTCTGTGGGTAAGAACAAGATTCCCAGATGGTATGTTGCCTCCTGAGTACCAGGATCGAGGATATTTCTGATAGAGTCTTCAGCATTCTAAAGTGGGAGGGTGAACAACCAGAAGTCATGGTCACATAGGTACCAATGACAGGGGGAGGACGAGTCATGAGGTTCTGCACAGGGAGTTCAAGGAGTTAGATGCTAAGTTAAAGGGCAGGGCCTCCAGGGTTGCGATCTCAGGATTGTTACCCATGCCAACAAGGCCAGAACTAGAAAGATAGTAGTTTAATAAGTGGCTAAGGAGTTGGTGTAGGAGGGAGGGCATAAGATTTTTGGATCATTGGGCCCTCTTCCAGGGAAGGTGGGGCCTGTACAAAAAGTACAGTTTGCACCGAACTGGAGGTGGACTAATATCCTAGTGGGAAGGTTTGTTAATGCTGCATGGTGGGGTTTAAACTAGAGTTGCAGGGGGATGGGAACCAGAGTGCCAGAACAGTTAGTGGAGAGGTTGTGGAGGCAGATGTTGGTAAGACCTCAGACAAAGTTAAGAATCAAATGAATGAGTATGGTACGACTGGTGTCCTGAGCTGCATATATTTCATTGCAAGAAGTATCATAGGCAAGGTGGTTGATAGTGCTGAAGATGAGGTAGCTGGTTTACAAACAGAGGCAAGGTGTAGTGAGCAGAGGTTGTTGAAAGGGCAAAATTGCAGTCAACAGGATGAGTTGCAACATCAAAGGCAGACAAAATCGAAAAGGGTGAATACAGAACTGAAGGTTTTGCATTTGAATGCATGCAGTATATGGAATAAGGTAGATGAACTTGCAGCACAGTTAAAGGTATGATGTTGTAGGCATCACTGAATCATGGCTGGGAGCTTAATGCCCAAGGATACACATTGTATTGAAAGGACAGGCAGGAAGGTAGAGGGAGCAGCGTTGCTCTGTTGGTAAAAAAATGAAATCAAACCATTAGAAAGAGGTGACATGAGGCTAGAAGGTGTTGAATCATTGTAGACAGAGGACCTGCAAGGGTAAAAAGACCCTGATGGGAGTTGGATACAGACCGCCAAACAGTAGTAAGGATGTGGCCTACAAATTACAATGGATGATAGAAAATGCTTGTTAAAAGGGCAGTGTTACCATAGTCCTGGGAGACTTCAATATGCAAGTAGATTGGGAAAATCAGGTTGGTCCTGATAGTATGATCAAAGTCACCCTGAAATTTGAGAAGGAGAAGCTAAAGTTAGATGTATCAGTATTAAAGGGAATTACAGAGGCATGAGAGAGGGGTTGGCCAGAATTGAATGGAAAAGATTACTGGCAGAGATGACAGTGGGCAGCAATGGTTGGAAATCTTGGAAGCAATTTGGAAGGCACAGGATATATACTTCCCAAAGAGGAAGACGTATTCTAAAGGAAAGACAACACAACCGTGGCTACCAAAAGAAGTCAAAATCAACATAAAAGCCAAAGAGAAGGCACATAATCGTGCAAAAATTAGTGGGAAGTTAGAGGATTGAGAGCTTTTAAAAACCACAGATGGCAACTAAGTCATAAAGAAAGTAAAAATGAAATGTGAAACAAAGCTAGCTATTAATATTAAAGAGGATACTAAAAGTTTCTTCAGATTCATAAAGTGTAAAAGAGAGATGAGAGTGGATATCGGACCACTGGAAAATGATGCCGGAGAGGTAGTAATGGGGGCAAAAAAATGGTGGATAAACTGAATAAGTATTTTGCATCAGTCTTCACTGTGAAAAACGTTAGCAGTATGGTGGAAGTTCCAGGTGTCAGGAGTCATGAAGCGTGTTAAGTTACTATACCTAGACAGAAGGTTCTTGGGAAACTGAAAGTTCTGAAGTAGATAAGCCACCAAGACCAGATGGTGTACTGAAAGAGAGTTCTGAAAGAGGTGGCTGAAGAGATCATGGAGGCATTAGTAATGACCTTGCAAGAATCACTAGATTCTGGAATGGTTCCAGAAGTCTGGAAAATTGCAATTCCACTTTTCAAGAAGAAAGCCAGGCAGAAGAAAGATAACTGACCTCAGTGGTTGGGAAGATGTTTGAGTTGATTATTAAGGATGTGGTCTCAGAGTACTTGGGGGCATATGATAAAATAGGCCACAGTCAGAGTAGTTTCCTCAAGGGATAAGCTTGCCTGACAAATCTGTTGGAATTCTTTGAAGAAATAACAAGCAGGATTGACAAAGGAAAATTAGTTGATGTTGTGTACTTGGAATTTCAGAAGACCTGTGACAAGGTGCTACACATGAGGCTGCCAAACAAGCTTCGAGACCATGGCATTACAGGAAAGATTCTAACATGCATAAAGCAGTGGCTGATTGGCAGGAGGCAAAGAGTGAGAATCTTCTTAATTCAGAGGAGTAAACTTAGGACAGAGATAAGGAGAAACTGCTTTTCTCAAAGAATGATGAATCTACGGAATTCTCTGCCCAATGAAGCAGTGGAGGCTACCTCAGTGAGTATATTGAAGACAAGTTTGGATAGATTTTTGCATAGTGGGGGATGGGGAAAAGGCAGGTAGGTGGAGATGAGTCTATGGTCAGAACAGCCATGATCTTATTGAACAGCGGAGCAACCTCAACGGGCCAGATGGCCTACTCCTGCTCCTATTTCTTACATTTTTATATTCTTATAAAAGGAACCTTTTCTGGTTGGATGCTGGTGGCTAGTGGTGTTCCACAGGGGTCTGTGTTGGGACCAATTCTTTTTACATTATATGTCAATGATTTTGATGATGGAATTGACTTTCTTGCAAAATTTGCAGATGATATGAAGATAGATGGAGGGCCAAGTAGTTCTGAGGAAGTAGAGAGGCTACATCTTCAACACTTAGACAGATTAGGAAACTGGGCAAAGAAATGGCAGATGAAATAGTATCCTGAAGTGTATGGACATGCACTTTAGAAGAAGAAACGAAAGAGTTAACAGTTTTCTAAATGGAGAGAAAATACTAAAAATAACATGTAAGTGGAGTTAGGAGTCTTTGTACAGGACTCACTAAAGGTTAATTTGCAGCTTAAGTCTGTGGTGAGGAAGGCAAATGCAATGTTAGCATTTATTTCAAGAGGACTGGAATATTAAAGCAAGAATATAATGCTGAAACTTTATAAAGCACTGGAGAGGCCTTAATTGGAGTATTGTGAGCAGTTTTATCTTATCTTATCTAACCTTAAAAAGGATGTGCTGAAGCTGGAAAAGATTCAAAGGAGATTCAAGAACATGAATCCAGAGTGGAAGGCTTGCCATATGAGGAGTATTTCATAGCTCTGGGTCTGTATTCACTAGAATTCAGAAGAATGAGGGGTGACCTTATCGAATGGTAAAAGGCCTCGATAAGCTGGATGTGGAGACGATGCTTCCTATGATGGTAGAGTCTAAGACCAGAAGACACAGCCTCAGAATAGAATGGAGATGAGGAGGAATTTCTTTAACCAGAGAGTGGGGAATTTGTGGAATTCTTTGCCATAGGCATCTGTGGAGGCCAAATCTTTGTATAACTAAGGCAGAGGTTGACAGATTTTTGATTGGGCAGGGCGTGAAGTGACACAGGGAGAAGGCAGGAGACTGGGGCTGAGAGGAAAATTGGATCAGCCATGATGAAACAGCGGAACAGACAATGGGTCAAATAGTCTAATTCCGCTCCTATGTCTTATGGACATGCTCTCTTTTCACTGCTACCATCAGGAAGGAGGTACAAGAGCTACAGCACCCATACCACCAGGTTCGAAGAATAGTTATTACCCCTCAAATCATCAAGCTCTTGAACCAGAAAGGATAACTTCAATCAGCTTCATTCACCCCAACTCTGAACTGTTCCCACACCTATGGACTCACTTTCAAGAACTCTTCATCTCATGTTCTTGATATTTAATGTTTATTTATTATTAATTTGTATTTTTTTCTTTTTGTATTTGCAGCTAGTTGTCTTTTGCACATTGGTTGCTTGTCCATCTTGTGTGCATTTTTCATTGTTTCTATTGTGTTTCTTTGTAGTTACTAATCTCAGGGGTGAATTTGCTGACATATATGTTTAATAATAAATTTACTTTGAACGTTGAAAGCTGTAAAGAAAGCATACAGCATAGTTGCCTTTATCAGGTGGAGCACTGGGAATAAAAGTTGACATTTCATGTTGCAGCTGTACAGAACGTTGGTAGATCACACTTGGCCTATTGTGGTCAATTCTTGTCACTGCATTACCGTAGATGTTGGAAAGGGTACTGAAGATGTTTACTATGATGTCGTCTAGATTGGAGGGTTTGAGCTATAATTTCAGGTTCAAGCTCATATTTGAATGTACATATATACAACCAAACCAAACAACATTCTTCCAGAGCACAATGCACCCACTATATATATTATATATTTATATATATTAGACATAAAACAAAATATGACCACAAATAAATTACCTAAATAAAATTCAAAATGCATGTAAAGCACACAGCACAGGTAAATAGTAAACAGTAGAGTAAACATTATACTATCCTAGTAATGATATCTCAGTGGTGGCAGGTATTCATTAGTCTCACAGCCTGGGGGAAGAAACTGTTACCTAGTCTGGCAGTCCTAGTCCTGTACTCTGGTATCTCCTTCCTGACAGGAGTGGGTCAAAGAGACTGTGGGTAAGCAACAATGCTTCGGACTTCGTATACAACACTCCCAGTAAATGTCACAAATAGAGGTGGCGGGGGGGACCCGGTGATTTTGTCAGTGAGTTTTATTATCCTGTGTAGGGTCTTGCAGTCTGATACCTAGCTGTTTCCTTACCACACAGAACATCCTCAATGGTGCTCCTGTAGAAAGCTGTTAGAAGGGGGCCAGGGAGCCTTACACACCTCAATATCCTCAGAAAACGTAGATGCCACTTTGCCTTCTTGGCTAATGAGGATGTGTTGTAAGTTCAGGTTAGATCATTTGTTATGTGCACACCAATGAACCTCGGTGCTCTTCACTCTCTGCACAGCAGAGCCATTGATGTGCAATGAAGTGTGGTCAACCTGCATCTCCCTGAATCATCTCTTTTGTCTTGTTCACATTGAGATTTTGGAGAAGGTACAGAAGTGGTTTACTATGATGTTGTCTGGATCAATATATATATTGATATACATATATATATATATATATACACACACACACACACACACGCACATATACAGTCATGTGAACTTGAACTTGAGTTGTTGTTCTCACACATGTGACAAGCCTCCTCTCTGTATGCTAATTCATCATTATTACTGAGAGGCCAGCAACTGTTGCATCTTCAGCGAACTTCATGATGCAGTTTGAGCTGGATCTGGCAGTGGAGTAATAGAGTCAGCAGTGTGAACAGCAATGGCCTGAGCACATAGCCTCGGGAGCACCACTGCTCAGTGTGATGGAGCTTGAGATGTTGCTGCCAACTCGGACTGACTGGGGTCTTTCCATCAAGAAATCCAAGATCCAGTTACAGAGAGGGGTGTTGAGAACCAATGAGGACAGTTTACTCACCAGCCTCTGAAAGATGATTGCTTTAAACACTGAATTTAAGTCGAAAACTCACATCCTGCTGTATGAGGCATTGCTTTCTAGGTGGGACAGGATGGAGTGGAGGACCAAGGCTATGACATGATCAGTGGACTAGTTTAGGCAGTAGGCAAACAGGAAAGGGCCCAAGGTAGCTGGAAGGTGGGATTTTATACGATCCATTACCAGCCGCTCAAAGCATTTCATGATTGTTGAGACGAGTGTCTTAGGGCAGTAATTATTTAATCCAGTCACAGTCATTCTCTTGGGCACTGGAATGATGGTGGCTGCCTTGAAGCCTGCAGTGGAATGTTCTAAAGAGGCATTACAGATGCCTGCTAAGACCTGTTAGCTCAATCGCACAAACTCTCAGCATCCGGCCTAGTATGATATCCGTCCCTGCAGCTTTGTGTAGGTTTACCCTGCCTAGAATCCTCCTCAACTCAGCTGTCACCAGACAGGGTAGCTGCTCCCGAGGGGGAGAGGCAGTTTTCCTCAATGTCACATCATTAATTGCATCAAATCATACACAGAAAGAATTCAGCCCATCACAAAGGGAGGCTGCACTGTCATGGACAAGCAGGGTGGACTGGTAATCTGTTATGCTTCATATAACTTGCCACAAGAGGTTGAATAAACTTGGATTATTTTTTCTGGAGAACTGGAGGCTGAGGGGAGACCTGATCAAAGTATATACAATTATGAGAGACACAGAGAAGGTAAATAGTCAAGAGTTTTTTCTTCCAAGGGTGGGAACGTAAAATACCAGAGGACATAGATTTAAGATGAAAGGGAGAAAGTTTAAAGTAGATTTGCAAGGCAGTTTTTTGTTTAAACACATAATGAGTTAGATGCCTGGCATGTGTTACCAGGGGTGGTGGTGAATGCAAATAGCAATGAATAAGAGGTATGTAGACAGGCACATGAACAAGCAGGGCATGGAGGAACATAGTTCATATGCAGGCAGATGGAAATAACTTAAATTGACATCAGCGCTGGCACGGTCACTGTGGGCCAAAGGGCAAGATGGCCCCAGTGACCAATGGCGACAACTTCTTCTAAGTATACTTCTTCTAAACTGTGATCGATTGCAACCTGTACTTTCCCTCTTAAGGATGTATTTTTGAGCAGTCTACACAATCTGGCGCTTTTGAGATCTCCTAAGGAATTCGGTGTGGATAAGAGCGGAAAGCGCAGGTACAGCCACTGCTAGGGTTAGCTACGTCACAAATCGTGACAGGCACAAACTGTGGTCAGTTCCATTACTCCACGCCGATTAAAGCATTGGACAAGATTAAAATCATCGAGGACGAGACCGGAAAACAAACAGGTGTTCTGTGCCGTCTGCTTGCATTTGGCCAGCCTCCCTCTTGTCTCGTTTCTTGCTACTGCTGTTGGGTGGAAGGTCTTGGGTCCCACCCCACCAGGTTCGAGAGCAATTGTTGCCCTGCTGCTATTGGGCTGTTGGTTGAGTCTCACTAGCCTCAGTGCTGAACACACTCTACATCTGTGGGTTCACATTCGGGGACTCTGCAGGTCATGCTCTATGCAGTTTTGTTTACTTTTTCTTTACTACATGCATGATTTGATCAAGGCATGTCAGTGCTGAACTGACTCTGTAACTGTGGCTGTAACCATCGGCAGAGCTGAACTGATTCCATGGCTGTGGCCTGTAGCCATCAGGCTCCTGAACTGGCTTCACATGCTTCAGTCGTGGACTCACTTTTGGGGACTCTGTGGTTAATGTTACTTGTTTACTTTTTATTGTTTGCACATGATCTGTTCTTTTTTTTGCACACATTGGATGTCTGATGGTCTTGTGTGGATTTTTTTTAAAAAGGGTTCTATTGTGTTTCTATGTTTTGGGACTGCCTTTCAAAAAGTGAGATCTCAAGTTTGTATACTGTATACATGCATTGAAAATAAATGTACTTGGAGCTTTGAGTTTTGTTCCTGTGCTGTACTGCTGTAATTCTATCCAGTCTCTCCTCACCACTGATATGCTCCACCCCAGCCAACATCCTGATGGAATCTCCTTTTCCTCCTCACCAATCTTACTATAGCAATCATATAATGCTGCTACCACACTGCACCTTTAGAGCCACACTGCCCAGCAGTCCCTGATTTAACCCAGCCTAATGATAGAACAATTTACAAGCACCAATTAATCTATGAACTGGGATGTCTTTGGACTCTGGGAGGACTCCTCAGAGGAAACCCACGCATTCTAGAGAGGACGTACAGACTCCTTACAGATGTCGTCAGAATTGAAATCTGATCTGGAACACTCCGAGCCGTAACAGTGTTGTGTTAACCACTGCAATGCCGTGGTACCTACAAAATGTTTTCTATATCTTTCCTATCATGCTACAACTATACTATTCTCTCACCAGTCTTACCACATCATTTCTATAATGTCGCAAACAGTAGCGCACACAATACTCCACCTGTAGCTAAACCAATGATTTATAAATTTTACTAAGACTGGTCTGTACTTATTTTCTACATTCCAGCAAATGCTGTATGCTTCCTTCACCATCACCCTACCTACTTCTGCTGTCACCTTCGGAGTCCACCTGTAAGACCGTAGTTTAGCGGTTACCTCAATCGCTTTACAGCACCAGCAATCACCAATTGGGATTCAATTCTTGCTGCTGACCGTGAGGAGTTTATACGTTCACCCCATGACCGTGCAGGTTTCTTCAGGGTGCTCAGGCTTCCCCCCACATTCCAAAGACATGCAAGTTGGTAGGTTAATTAGTCACATGGGTGTAATTGGGCAGCACAGGCCTCTAAGGCTGTATCTCTAAATTCCAACTGCACAAGGTGCCAGCCAATCTGTTTCAAACTGATCGGTTATTCCCTCGCCTCCTCCACCCTCTCCATCTGCCCATCACCCACACTGGATCCCCTCTCCACCTCTCTCCCTTTAATTTATGTTCCACCATCCTCTCCTATCAGATCTCACCATCTTCTATCCTTTCCATTCTTCCCCTTCCCTCAACACTCTATCACCTCCCTCACCTAGATCCACATATTACTGACCAGCTCCTGCTACACCCCTTCCCCTCACCTCTTCATACCATCTATCTCCCCTCAAAACCAGAAAGTTATTATTATTGAAATATATATTTTTGTGGCAGTATAGTGCAAGACATAAAAATTACAGTAAGTTACATTAAATAATTAAATACAGTAGTATAAAAGAGGAATAGTGGGTTCAGGAACCATGCAGAAATCTGATGGCAGAGTGGAAGAAGCTGTTCTTAAAACATTTGAGTGTGGGTCTTCAGGCTGCAGTACCCCCTCACAATGGTATTAACGTTAAAAAGGCATGCCCCAGGTGGTGAGGGTCCTTTGTGATGGATGCCACCTTCCTGAGGCACCACTTTTTCAAGGTGTCTCAATGGCGGGGAGGGCTGTGTCCGTGAACCAAAATACAGATCCATTGCTCTCTGTGGCCCACTGAGTTCTTCCAGCACTTAGTGTGTTGCTCCAGGTTCCAGCATCTCTAGTATCTTGTATCTCCGAGATTCACAATTCTGTACTCTAAGACTGCCCTCCGCACTATCAACAACACCACTAATCTATTTCATCTGCAGATTTACTAATCATACCTCCTACATTCACACTTTAGTGTACAACAAACAGCAGGGATCTAGGCACTGATACTTTCATACATTACTGGTCACCGGCTTCCAGTCACAAAAGTG
Source organism: Hypanus sabinus (assembly GCF_030144855.1). Lineage (NCBI taxonomy): Eukaryota > Metazoa > Chordata > Chondrichthyes > Myliobatiformes > Dasyatidae > Hypanus > Hypanus sabinus. The sequence goes on along the minus strand of NC_082706.1, from coordinate 39,317,769 downwards.
ATCTGCACCATTGCAACACAAGTGAATCTGCAGATGCTGGAAATAAATAAAAACACAAAATGCTGGCAGAACTCAGCAGGCCAGATAGCATCTATGGTGGAGGTAGTGACGACGTTTCCGGCCGAAACTCGCCCTCTGTCTCCTATGACCAAGCCAATTTTTAATTTAATTTTATTTTTATTAGGGATTCAGCGTGGAACAGGCCCTTCCAGCCCAGCAACCCACCCATTTAACCCTAGTATGATCACTGGACAATTTACAATGACTAGTTCACCTACTAAGTGGTACGTCTTTGGAAAGTGGGAGGAAACCCAGAGGAAGCCCACACATTCACAAGAAGGACATACAAATTCCTTACAGACCACACCAGAATTGAACTCCGAAGTCCAATGTCCTAAGCTGTAATACTGGTGCACTAACAGCTATGCTACCACTTGGATCCAATTTGCCAATTTACCTGAGATTTAATCTTTTGCACTAATCTACCATATGGGATCTTATCAGGGCCTTACTGAAATCCATGAAGACTATATCACTGACATTTCCTCATCAATATATTTATCTCTTCAAAAAGAAACATTAGTCAGAAGGGACCTCCCACTAACATGTTTGTGCTGATTACCTTAGATTAACTCCAATAGATAAATCCTGTCTCTCAGAATATTTTTTCCATAATTTCACCAATACAGATGCTTACTGCCTTATAATTATCCAGTCATCATGCACAAAATCCTTCACACAATCTTTCTTGTCTTCAAGTTATCTGGTACCTCACCTGTGGCCAACAATGATTTAAATCTGAACACAAAGTACACTGCAGATGCTGTGGTCAAATCAACACGTACAAACAAGCTGGATGAACTCAGCAAGTCGGGCAGCATCCGTTGAAACTAACAGTCAATGTTTCCGGCTGAGACCCTTCGTCAGGACTGAAGAAGGAGGGGGCAGGGGCCCTATAAAGAAGGTGGGGGAAGGTAGAATGTGCCAGGTGAAAAACCAATTAGAGGAAGATCAAGGGGTGGGGGAGGGGAAGCAGGGAGGGGATAGGCAGGAGAGGTGAAAAAGGAATGTAAGGGGAAAGCACTATGGGTAGTACAAGAAGTAGCAGAGTGAAAGTGGGATGGGGGAAGGGAGAGGGAGGGAATCCCACTTTGACTCTGCCTCCTCTTCCAGTTGCCTATTACCTCTCTCATGATTCTGCCTTCTTCTACTACTCACAGTGCTTTCCCCTTACACTCGTTCTTCACCTCTGCTGCCTATCCCCTCCCCCGCCCCTTGATCTTTCCTCTGATTGGTTTTTCACCTGCACCTTCTCCATAGGGCCCCTGTCCCCTCCTTCTTCAGTCCTGACAAAGGGTCTCGGCCGATACGTTTCAACGGATGCTGCCCTACCTGCTGAGTTCCTCCAGATGACTTAAATCTGTCCACCAGCATCCCAATAATCCCCTCCCTTGCAGCTTGGGGCACAACTCATCAGGCCTAGCGATTCAATTGGTAGTTTTCTCTGGAGTGGCAGAGGCTTAGGGGAGATCTGATAAATGTTTATAAGATTATGAGAGGCATAGATAGACACCCAGTATCTTTTTCCCAGAATTAAAAAATGTAATAGCAGAGGGCATGTATTAAAGGTGAGAGGAAGTAAGTTCAAAGGAGATGTAGGGGGCAGGTCTTTTTTAAATGAGTGCTGGGTGCCTGTGTGGAAGTTGTGACAACGCAAAAGCTCAGATAATGTGCAGGCATGGATACTTTACAAATAATGTACAGTTAACCCTGGTAGAGAGTTGTTTGAAGAGCATAGATCTCCTTTGCACAGCAGTGGACTGGAGCCATTTGGCACACCAAGACAAAATAGTTCAAAGCCAAAGTACATTTAATATCAAAGTATGTATCCCTAAACAACCTTGGGATTTATCTTCTCAGGCAGCTACAAAACAAAGAAACACAATAAGCGCCACACCACAAAGACAGTCAAACATCCAATGTGTGAATAAGGATGCAAAGAAATCTAGAGTAACACTTACTATTGGTATTACTTTACTAATTCTGAAGTATTATTGGCCTTTAACATGTAGATTCTATTAACTATTAATACCTGTATTATTGTACAGTGATTGACGATTGAGCTTGAAAATAAGGAATCTCAATATCCACAGTGTTTCCAATTGGTTAGTATCTGCATTCAACTATTCACTTACTGTCTCAAAGTGGCATTTCTTTGCTCAAACTTCTGAACAGTGTGGTGATGGGCCATGCTGCTCTCCCTATGCATAAGTAAATAAAGTGTGTCTAAGGAACGAGTGTGAGTTTTCAGAGATGAGTTATTCAGCAACAACACCTGGAATGTGCTACTTGGTGTGGTGGTGGAGGCAGACATGGTAGATTGTTCATGAGGCTCTTAGATAGGCACGTGGATGTGCAGAGAATGAAGGAAATGGACATTGTGAGGCAGAACAGATCAGTTTAGTTGGACATCTGATTACTCATTTGGTTAATTTGACAAAACATTGTGAGACAAAGGGCCTGTTCCTACACTGTATTGTTCTATGGTCTATGTTCTTAACATGCTCTAGACATCTCCAACTACAACAGCTTTCTCTTTGGTGCATATAGATAAACAGTGATATTAAATTCAGCTTTAATTTCTGGACTGTGTTTGTCCCTTCACATAAATATGAAATTTTCAGCTATGGTCACTATCCCCAAAGCACTTGCCTACTGATATTTCAACCATTTGCCTTCCTTTGATGCCTGGGATTAGGTACCAAGTGCGACTATATATGTACCAGTACTAAAAGCATTTCTGAAAGCATTATAAAAATTCTACCCTGTCTAATCCTTTTGCCCTTTCTAAACTATGGAAGTTCAAATCCCCTATTATTGTAATTCTGTCTCTCTCATTGGTTTACATATCTAGAATCATAGAGTAATATTGCACCAATATCAGCCCTTCAGCACAATGAGTCTAAGCCGACCATGGTGCCCATCCAGCTGGTTCCAATTTGTTGTGTTTGGCCCCTATTCTTAACCCTCCATGTACCTATCCAGTGTTTGTACCATTGTACCGTTCTCAACCACTTGCTCTGGGAGCTCATTCCATAGAATCACTAACACATGAAAAAGTTGCCCCTCACGTACCTTTTAAATCTTTCCCCTCTCACCCAAAATCAATGCCTCTCAATTCTGGACTCCCTTCTCCTAGGGAAAAGACTGCTACCACCCACCTTATCCATGCCTCTCATGATTTTATAAACTTCTATAAGGTCAACCCTTATTCTTCAAGATTAAAGACCAAGCCTGGCCCATCTCTCCCTATAACTCAGGCCCTCTAGACCTTGCAACATCCTCATAAATTTTTTCTACACTATTTTGAGTTTAATTCGAGTCTTATAACAGGGTGACTAAAACTGTACAGAATACTCCAAGTACAGCCTCACCAATGACCTATACAACTGCAACATTATGTCCCAACTCCAATACTCAGTGCCCTAATTGATGAAGGCCAGTGTGCTAAACGACTTTTTTACCACCCAGTCTACCTGTGACGCTACTTTCAACAAAACATGTACTTGTAGTCCTAGAGTTCTCTGTTCCATAACACTCCCCGGTGCCTATTTATAGTACAAGTCCAACGCTGGTTTGAGTTTCCAAAATGCATCACTTCACACTCATCTATGTTGAAATTCATTTGCCATTCCTTAGCCCACTTCCCTAACTGAGCAAGATCCCCTTGGCAAACTTCACTATCAACACAATCTCCTAATGTTACTCCCTGGGTCGCCTCAGGCTCGCTCAGCTCGTTCTTGTCTAGGGGGAGCAGCCTTCGGCCCCGCCAAACTGGGTAATCAGCTGGTGTGGATGCAGTGTGATGTCCCCGCCTCGCCCAAAACCAGACAGTACACCATATGCGATTAAATGAGTACAATTTATAAAGGTTACTATAACTAAGTGATTAATAACGATACAGTATATATGACGAGAAAATTAAAGAAAAGGCGCCAAACTTATCAAAGTCCAAACCACTTCGTGCACAACCGTTGAAGCTCAATTACTGAAGTCTTCTGGCCACCATTCGATCCCCTCCGAACTCCTCGACTCGCAGCTCAGGACCCTCCGAACTCCTCGACTCTCCAAACAGCTCAGGACCCTCCGAGTGGTCAACCAAGCACATATAGCTTCATCCCCCCCCCCACCCCCGGAGAATCTCCCGGCCTCGGACCCCCCTTTGGGGTCCGATCCTCGCCCAGCTTAGAGCATTGCGTCCTCTCTCTCGACCCCCTCGCGCCGATCTGCCCAAAAGCCCGTCAACAAAAGCTTACAGACTCAGAAGAAAGAACATTAATCCCCATTTGGTTTACAAAGGAATACCATTCTCGTTATCAGTAAATTAGCATTCCTGCTAGTTAACAAAAGGAAACCCTTTCCCAACAGTAACAAAGAAAAAAAAAGAAACCCCCTTTACACACTTCCTCCACCAAATAAAAGTCATGTCCTCATGACTACTAAATAACTCGCCACCTTTCCTGCCAACACACCGTAACCCAAGCACAAACAGTGACATCTCCTCACGCCCTGTTCCTCAGGCGCTACTTAGGCCAACTATCTGGGAGTTCCCTAACCCTTCTGAGGCCTCCGTACCCCCTCACCTAAACCCTTCAGGCTCGGACACAACTGGGGATACCTTGGGCCCACTACCAACTCCTCTCTCAACCTCTCACTCTTGCCCCACACTGCACAGAGCTAACCCTCCCCGCTACACCTGACTCAATGGGAGAAGGGCCAAAGGTCTCTTACTCAATCAAGGGAAAGTCAGCAAAAGGCAGCATGTACCACACATCCAGCACATCATCCATCGAATCTGTATTCTTCCTCATTCCTGTGATCAGTAGCTGCTGTTTGATCTTCTCCAAACGGAAACACGTGGCCTGCACTGCTCCCGCAGTCTCTTCAGCCTCCTGTTCAGTATTCACTGCACTTCTCTCCAGCTTTTTCTTCCTCATGTCTTCTTCCAGATCAACTTTCAGGTTTTGCACTTCATTTGAACTGTCGATGGTCATCTTCAGGTTCCCTTCAAGCTTCCGCTTCTCTCTTCTGAGATTCGTCTGTAATTTCTTCACCTCTGCAAACTCCCCTCTCCGGGTTCTCAGTTTGCTATTACCCTCAGTCAGACAACTTTCTTCATTCTCTCCAACTTATAAGTCTTCCGAATGGTTCCAGATCACTTTTTCCAGTCTCTCCGTCTTCATTTCAAACTTGATTCCGTAGAGACAGTCTCTCACGAGCTGCGACCTTCGCCAGCCCTGGCACATGTCCCGAAAACACTTTAACTCAGTAGTTCTCAGCTCCTCCTGCAACGACCTCACTTCATATTCTCCTGAGGCAAATCCAAATACCAAGAGATCATCCACATACACCAAAACTCCAAACGCCTCCACATTCCCTATGGTCTTCCACCTGCCCCGCAGGAAGGTTGCAAGGGCTCCAGATATGCCCTGTGGCATCTTTTCGGACCCGAAGACTCCTAGGGAATTTATAACGGCCGTCTTCTCCTTGTTGGCCCCACTCATCGGGATCTGTCAACATCCACTCCTCAGATCCACTTAAACCACTTCACACCACTCAGACAGGCCATCACCTCTCTGGCCCTCAGGGCCATATTCTGGTCACTGACAGTGCGCCTCTTCAACGCAATATAATCCATACACACGCTGACTACATCTTCCACGGCTGTAGGGGCCAGTCGCCGCAATCTCTCTCTCTCCGAGGTGTCTTCAGCAGTCAACTCCCCTCCCTTGTGGTATTTCGCAGCGTCCACGAAGAGGGTCTCACCCTCAGATACTTCCCCCAGGCCGTACCACCACTGGCTCTTGTTTGAATTCGGTATCAGCCCAATGCTGCTACACATGTCCGCACAAGCAGCTCGAAACCCTGGGTGCATCGACAGTGCCTCCAAACAGCGCTCACCCGCCTCCTCCGGGCAGGCTCCCAAGCGCACCAGCAGGATATTGGTTCTCTCTAGAACAGAAACGCTGCCCGTCTCAACAGGGTCCGGACACATCAGCATTAACGATTCATGAACCTCAGTCTCCTCCACATTTGCCTCTAAGAACTCCATTTTCACTGACCAACAACCGTTGTCTGGATAATCACCGGCACTGGTACCCTGAATCTCCAGTGTCCTCAATGTTGTCAAGGGTAAATGCTTCCAATAACGGTTATGAAACAAACTGTACAGCAACTTCACCGGCGCCCCGGTGCCAAGGATGGCTTTAACTTGACTTCCATCCATCTGTAACAACACCTGTGCGCATGGCCCCTCTAAGCCTTCAGGAATAGGGTCTGTTCCTTTCGGGAGTTCCTTGGTACATTGCTGGGAACGTGCTCCCCCAGAGACCCCAAGCCGTTCCCCCACTGGGCCTCCTCTAAGTTTCCCGACACCTCTCGAATCAACGGAACAACTGATCCCCTTGACAGATCCCCTTGGCACCACAAGCAATTTATCTGCCCCCCTAGGCAAAAAGGGATACCCTAAAAACTTCCCACCAATCTCCTGCCACAGATATAATAAGCCCCCCAGCTGCGGCATTTGACTTCCAGTCGAACCACACCCATTTTCCCACACTTTCCCAGAACTGGCAGCGGTCACTTCGAGGTAATTGCGCCTGACAGTTCTAACAAAGTCACCAGCCCGCCTACTCAAACTTTCAACCCGTCCCTGTCGCTTTTCCTCAGCCAAGCACTGCCACTCACCCAACAACTGAGAGGTCCGCTCCGCCCACGCCTCCGCCCCTTTAGGGCTGGACGTTATTCCAATAACTGGGCAGAGCTCACCACTGCTGAAACATCCCAACCTGTCACTCCTCACTCTCCAAACAGTACGGACAACCCATGGTCCCACCACCATTTCGTCAGCACTAGTCGGAACTCGAACAACGACAATTGCTACCAACAGCAACCACCCCACCCAACACATACACAGCGATAACCAGCAATCGCACACCCACAAAGGCACACCAGCTCTTCGCCGCAGACACAATTTAAAGAGGGTGATCACACAGCTTCCACAGAAATCAACCCCGGACGAGCACCCCACAATGTTACTCCCTGGGTCGCCTCAGGCTCGCTCAGCTCGTTCTTGTCTAGGGGGAGCAGCCTTCGGCCCCGCCAAACTGGGTAATCAGCTGGTGTGGATGCTGTGTGATGTCCCCGCCTCGCCCAAAATCAGACAGTACACCATATGCGATTAAATGAGTACAATTTATAAAGGTTACTATAACTAAGTGATTAATAACGATACAGTATATATGAAGAGAAAATTAAAGAAAAGGCGCCAAAGTCCAAACCACTTCGTGCACAACCGTTGGAGCTCAATTACTGAAGTCTTCTGGCCACCATTCGATCCCCTCCGAACTCCTCGACTCGCAGCTCAGGACCCTCCGAACTCCTCGACTCTCCAAACAGCTCAGGACCCTCCGAGTGGTCAACCAAGCACATCTAGCTTCATCCCCCCCCCCCTCGGAGAATCTCCCGGCCTCGCCTCGCCCAGCTTAGAGCATTGCGTCCTCTCTCTCGACCCCCTCGCGCCGATCTGCCCAAAAGCCCATCAACAAAAGCTTACAGACTCAGAAGAAAGAACATTAATCCCCATTTGGTTTACAAAGGAATACCATTCTCGTTATCAGTAAATTAGCATTCCTGCTAGTTAACAAAAGGAAACCCTTTCCCAACAGTAACAAAGAAAAAAAAGAAACCCCCTTTACACTAATATCACACATTCCACAAACACTTAATTCCTTTCTCCCACCAACTAGAGTAGTGATCGCCAACCTGTCGATCTTTGAGAATTTCCCAGCAGATCCCGAAGAAAAAAGAAAAATAAATACACAAATACTGTTGAGAGATTGCTTCTGGGTTGCAGGGTTTTAGTTCCATTCTTTCTGCCCAGTGCGCATGCATGTAGCTCCCCCACCACACACTACAGTGTACTTCAGTGGTCCCCAACCACTGGAAAAGATATGATTTGGCGGTATGAAATGATATGAGTCAGCTGCACCTTTCCTCATTCCCTGTCACGCCTACTGTTGAACTTGAATACAGCGAGGTCATTACCCAAGCGCGTCAGTGATCACTGGTTGGCCTCGGGTAACCGGCTGCTTCATGCAGCCGGTGAGAAGTGCCGTTGCTACTGGCCTGGAGCGCAGACAGATGGGCGCCGGCTCTGAACCTGTTTAGCACACTGAATGTTTGTGAGGAACCCGGTGCTAAAATATTCACAGACGACCTGATTCAGGCTCAGGCTTTCGTAAATAGCAGAGCAGCTACCTTGCTGCGATCCACTGAAAAACATCCCTCCAGCCAAACTTTTGTCGGCCAAAAGATCCTACAAACAGGGCAGGCGCACTGTCACACTCCTTGCTCAGTCAGTTGGTCACTCTCTCTGAACTGCAACCGCCGCAGCCCTGGCACGGGAACAGCCGCACCTGGCCAAGGCGTCTGGCGGCAGCCGGGCGAGCGGCTGGAGTTCGGGCCCGGAGGCTATCTAATGAGGCAATGAAGCCCTCAAAACTGCTTCGGCGCCCTGCACTTAAAGCCAAACCTTTTGAGTTTTTTCAGCAGAAAAAACGTGAGCAAGCAGGACAGCAGCTAAGTGCTGAGAGCCGCGAAAACTAAATTGCGGAATAGACTGGACATAAGGAACCTGCTTCGAGTATCGCTGTATTCCGATCGTGTTTAACACCCCCCTGCACCCCCCCCCCCCCCCCCCCCGTCGGCCAGTCTGCAAGAATATTGTCAATATTAAACCAGCCCGCGGTGCAAAAGAAGGGTGGTGGCTCCTGGTGCTCGTACAGTATTTTTACTTCCGGGTTGCTGGGTTTTACTTCTGGTCTTTTCTGCTCCGGTACGCATGTGTGTAACTAATCAATTTGGGGTCAAACTTGCCTTTCACTAAGGCTGAGCTAGGGGATCTTGGGCTTAAAAAGGTTGGTGACCACTAGACTAGAGGGAGGCCTGTAGTATTAACTCAGACATCTTCCCTCATTACTGCAGTGACTCTCTCCTTCACTCATAACAAAAGCCTCCTTCTCTTTTACATTTTTCCCGATCACTCCAAATTTATGTAAACTAGTCCTACACTCAGCGTGTGGCACTGGAAGTAATCCAGAGATTATGAGTTTAGAGGTCCTGCTCTTTGATCTTGCAGAGCCACAAGGAATTGCAGAGAGTTGACAGCCTCTGCTCTATAGACTCTGTATATACTTCTTGCTGTCTCAGTAAAGCAGCCAACACAATCAAGGACCCCTACCGCCTCAGACATTTCTATCTTCTCACATCCTCCCATCAGGCAACAGATGGCTTGAAAGCATGTACCACCAGTCTTAAGGTCAACTTCAACCCTGCTGTTCCCTGACTCTTAAATGGACCTCATGTACAATAAAATGGAGTCAACCTCTTAATCTACCTCGTTATGATCTTGTATTGCATTGTTTACCTGCACTGCACTTTTTCTGTAGCTGTTACACTTTATTTGGTATTGTTACTGTTTTGCATTGTCCAATACATTGTGTAATGATTTGATCTGTGTGAACAGTATGCAAGACAAGACTTGTCTGTATCTTGGTATATGTGACCATAATAAATCAACACTAATATAAGCAAAATTAATCCTGAAGATGATGTCCCACACTACTTAAGGCAAGTTAGCAAATTGGTTCCAAAATTGGCTCACACGGGAAACTGAAGGGGTAACAGATAGAAGCTACGAGGAGGTAGTCACCCCTGTCCAAGACAGTCATACACAGTTTCACTACACATCGCCTTCACACCAACTCGAATCCACCAGCTCCGGTGCCTCCGAGTAGCAGGCAGCTGCATGGTCTGTACCTAGGTCAGCCCTTTGGAACACAGTCCGGCTTCTCCTGTAGCCTGACAGCCCAACTCAAACTCCCCGGCTGGCTACTCCAAACAATGAGCAGCTTACTGATGCACTAGACCTGCTGCACACATAGTTATTGGAGTCAAGAATAGTCTTACTAAGTATAAAAACACACTTAACAAACTACCTTTGGTTGGCTCCTGAGGGGCCACTGCGTGTATATGTGCCGCCATCTTTTTACCCTTGTAGTTTCTTAACTCTTCAAGAAGGGAGGGAGGCATAAGAAAGGAAATTATAGCAACACACGCAAAATGCTGGAGGAACTCAGCAGGCCAGGCAGCATCTACGGAAAAGAGTAAGTAGTCAAAGTTTTGGGCAACCTGATGAATGGTCTCGGCCTAAAACGTCAACTGTAATTTTTTCCATAGATGCTGCCTGGCCTGCTGAGTTCTTCTAGCATGTTGTATGTGTAGCACAGATAGAAGATCGGCTGACTAGCATGAGGCAAAGAGTGGGAATAAAAGGAGCCTTTTCTAGTTGACTGCCAGTGACTAGTAGTGTCTTGCAGGGGTCAGTGTTAGGTCCTCTTCTTTTACATTATTTATCAATGACTTGGATGATGGAATTGATAGCTTTGTGGTCAAAGTTGCAGATGATACAAAGATAGGTGGAGGAGTAGATAGTATTGAGAAAGCAGGGAAGCTGCAGAAGGACTTAGGCAGATTACGAGAATGGGCAAAGAAGCGGCAGATGGAAAACAGTGTCAAAAAGAGTACGGTATAACCTGTGATAGAAGGAACAAAATCATAGACAATTTTCTAAACGGGCAGATAACTCAAAAATCTGAGGTGCAAAGGGACTTGAGAGTCCTTGTGTAGGATTCTCTAAAAGTTAGTTTGTTGGTTGAGTCAGGGGTGAAGAAGGCAAATGCAATGTTAGCCTTCATTTCGAGAGGACTAGGATATAAAAGCAAGGATGTAATGCTGAGGTTTTAAAATGCACTGGTGAGAATTCCCTTGGAGTACTATGCTGCACTGGTTCTTTCCTCCCCCAACAGTATTCACCACCGTATATCTGTGTGTCTTGGTCACCTGGTACCCACAGTATTGTGGATGGACTTCGCTGAGTCTGTCTGCCATTCAAAATTTTAGACACTACAGATAGAGGAAATATCAGCTCCGCATCCACCCTCACTTTCCTAACAAGATGCGCATGCTCTCATGAGCTCACCTCTCATTCTTTGAAATGCAACAGATTATAGGTTCAGCTTGCTCATTTAGAGTCTTGTGAGGAGTCTTCGGCCCCTTATCTAAGAAAGGGTGTGCTGGCATTGGAAAAGGTCCAGAGGAGATTCACGGGAATCGATTCTGGGAATGGAAAGGTTATTGTATGAGAAGCATTTGATGGTCTGGCTCTCTACTCACTGGAATTCAGAAGAATAAGGAGGGATCCCATTGAGATCAATTGATTGTTGAAAGGCCTAGACAGAGTGAATGTGGAGAGGATGTTTCATAGTGAGAGATTCTAGGACCAGAAGACACAACCTCAGAATAGAGAGGCATCCATTTAGAATGGAAATGAGAAGGAATTTCCTGAGCCAGAGAGTGGCAAATCTGTGGAAGTCATTGCCACAGGCAGCTGCACAGGCCAAGTCACTGAGTCTATTTAAGGTGGAGTAGGATAGATTCTTGATTAGTCAGGGCATAAGGGTTATGGGGAGATGGCAGAAGAATGGAGTTAAGAGTGAAAATGGATAAGCTACAATGAAATGGTGGAGCAGACTCGATGGCCTAAATGGCCTAATTCTGCTTCTGTACCCTCGCCATTTGTAATATACATTTACAATTTGGGTAATACTGATGACCACGAGGAAAGGCAGTGAGGGTAAACTGATAGGGCAGGATTCCCCTATGGCCAATCAGCTCGGAAACAAGCGTAACACTTTAGATACTGCTAGGGGAGGATGACCGTTCAGGTGAAAGCAGCAGAAGCAGCTGGGTCTGTGGCACCACTTCTGGCTCGGCCACAATGGGGAAGGGTGAGGTCAGACTGGGACTATAGTTATAGAAGGCTTGACTGCAGGAAGACAAGGGATTCTGTGGTAGCAAAAGAAATTCCAGGACGGTGTATTGCCTCCACGGTTCCAAGGCCGAGGATGTCTCTGAGTGGCTGCAGGACTTTCTCAAGGGGGAGGATGAGCAACCAGAGGTTGTGATGCACATTGGCACAACGACATGGGCAGAAAAAGGGAAAAGAGCATGCAAAGAGAAAAGGTGGTCTCCTAAAGAATGTTACGCTGGGCGAGTTCCCAAGGCCTGAAGAAATATACAGGGAGGCAAGACATAAGATTGCGAGAGCCTTAGCCAAGATCCTTATTCCCCTTTAACTGCAAATGACTTCCTGGAAGATTGACAGGTTGCTGTAGAAGAAAGGAAGTCCTCGAAATTACAGACCAGTGAGGCTTACATCAGTGATAGAGCAGCTATAGGAAAGGATACACTGGGATCAGTGGGGAGAGAGTAAACACTCTGACACCATTGAGGGTGAGAATAAATACAGGTGACCCCACTTTACAAATGTTCCCTTTACGCCACTTTGCTTTTACAAAAGACCTACATTAGTAACCTGTTTTCACATTACAAAGAGGATTTTCGCTTTTACGAAAATTTTTCCTATATAAATTAATGGTTCTTCGCTTTACACCATTTCAACTTAAGAAATGTTTCATAGGAACGTTCTATCTTTGAAAAGGGGGAGACACCTGTACATGTGGACCACAGGGATAGGAGCACATTTATAGAGAAAGGCTAGCATTCAAGAACTCAATAGCAATACTAACTACTGCAAAAGAAAGGCACTGTTATAACAGTCGCACGATTAAGATAAAAAATGTTTACTCACCAACATCCAGAATTCCTACACACAGCGATCTGTGGGCACTGCAGACAGGGCTGGAAAAGTGGGGAGACAAACAGTAAATACACTGGGATCAGGGCGAGAGTAAATATACTGGGATCAGGGAGGAGAGTAAATACACTGGGATCAGTGCGGACGGTAAATACACTGGGATCAGTCGGGAGAGTAAATACACTGGGATCAGGGAGAGTAAATACACTGGGATCAGTGGGGACGGTAAATACACTGGGATCAGTGGGGAGAGTAAATACACTGGGATCAGTGCGGACGGTAAATACACTGGGATCAGTCGGGAGAGTAAATACACTGGGATCAGGGAGAGTAAATACACTGGGGTCAGTGGGGAGAGTAAATACACTGGGATCAGTGCGGACGGTAAATACACTGGGATCAGTCGGGAGAGTAAATACACTGGGATCAGGGAGAGTAAATACACTGGGATCAGTGGGGACGGTAAATACACTGGGATCAGTGGGGAGAGTAAATACACTGGGATCAGTGGGGAGAGTAAATACACTGGGATCAGTGCGGATGGTAAATACACTGGGATCAGTGGGGAGAGTAAATACACTGGGATCAGTAAATACACTGGGATCAGTGGGGAGAGTAAATACACTGGGATCAGTGGGAAGAGGGTGCACATACTGGGATCATTGGAATATCAGAAATAAAATATAGTGGCCATTCAGCTTGTCATATAGCTCCCCTGCCATTCACTTTACCAGGACTGCTGTTAATCTCAGGGTCCCATTCAACTAAATAGCTGAAAGGGGAGTGGACCATGGGAGAAACAGAAGGAAAGGCACCAGAGGTAAGTGATAAACAGGTGAGGAGAAGAGGCAAGAGGCCACAGTGATGAATAGAAGAAGAGGGAAGGTGGGAAGGGTAAAAAATTAAAGGAGAGAAAAAATTACTGGAAGGAGAAATCGATGCTCATGCCATTAGGTTCGAGGCTACCTAGTTAGAATATGTGATGTTGCTCCTCCACCCTGAGAGTGGCTTCATCATGGTCTACCCCACCTATGTCACTCATTACTTTACCATCAGAATCAGGTATAACATCACTAACGTATGTTGTGAAATTTGTTAACATAGCAGCAGTAGTTCAATGTAATACATAATGCAGAAGAGAAAAAAAAATAATAAATAAATAAATTACAGTGTATGTATATTGAATAGATTAAAACTCAGGCAAAAAACAAATATATATTAAAAAAGTGAGGTAGTGTTCACAGGTTCAATGTCCATTCAGGAATTGGATAGCAGAGGGGAAGAAGATGTTCCTGAATCGCTGAGTATGTGTGCCTTCAGGGTTCTGTACCTCCTATCTGATGATAACAGTGAGAAAAGAGCATGTCCTGAGTGTTGGAGGTCCTTAATAATGGACACTGCCTTTCTGAGACACCACTCCTTGAAGATATCCTGAGAACTTTGTAGGCTAGTACCCAAGATGGAGATGACTAAACTTACAACCCTCAGCAGCTTCCTTCGGTCCTGTACAGTAGGATCCCACCCCCCCCCCCCCTACACCAGACAGTGATGCAGCCTGTCAGAATGCTCCCCACTGTACATCTATAGAAGTCTTTGAGTGTTTTTGTTGGCATACCAAATCGCTTCAAACTCCTAATGAAGTATAGTCGCTGTCTTACCTTCTTTATAACTGTGATATGTTGGGACCAGGTTAGGTCCTCAGAGATCTTGACACCCAGGAACTTGAAACTCCTTACTCTCTCCACTTCTGATCCCTCTATGAGGATTGATATGTGTTCCTTCGTCCTACCTTTCCTGAAGTCCACAATCTGCACTTTCGTCTTACCAACGTGGAGTGCCAGTTTGTTGCTGCGACACCACTCCACTAGTTGGCATATCTCACTCCTGTACACCCTCTTGTCACCATCTGAGATTCTACCAACAATGGTTGTATCATCAGCAAATTTATGGATGGTATTTGAGCTATGCCTAGCCACACAGTCATGGGTATAGAGAGAGTAGAGCAGTGGGCTAAGCACACACCCCTGAAGAGCACCAGTGGTGACTGTCAGTGAGGAGGATATGTTATCACCAATCCACACAGATTGTGGTCTTCCGGTTAGGAAGTCGAGGATGAAGAGCCATTGAGATTGCATCTGTCTTTGACCTATTGTGATGATAGGCAAATTGCAATGAGTCCAGATCCTTGCTGAGGCAGGAGTTCAGTCTAGTCATGACCAACCTCCTCAAAGCATTTCATCACTGTAGATGTGAGTGCTGCTGGGTGATAGACATTAAGGCAGCTCACATTGTTCTTAGGTACTGGTATAATTGCTGCCTTTTTGAAGCAAGTGGAAACTTCTGCCCATAGCAGAGAGAGGTTGAGAATATTCTTGAATACTCCCACCAGTTGGTTGACACAGGTTTTTAGAGCCTTACCAGGTACTCCATCGCGACCTTCCACCTTGCAATGTACACCCTCTTTAAAGACAGCCTAACATCGGCCTTTGAGACAGAGATCACAGGGTCATCAGGTGCAGCAGGGATCTTCACAGCAGTAGTTATTTTTCCCCTTTCAAAGCAGGCATAGAAGGCATTGAGATCATCTGGTAGTGAAGCATCGCTGCCATTCATGCTATTGGGTTTTGCTTTGTAGGACTTAATGTCTTGCAAACCCTGCCGGAGTTGTTGTGCATCTGATGTTAGGAAGTCAAGGGTCCAGTTGAAGAGGGATATACTGAGGCCCAGGTTCTGTAGCTTTTCAATCAGGATTGTAGGAATGATGATTTTAAACACTGAGCTATAGTCAAGGAACAGCATCCTGACATAAGTATTTATATTGTCCAAGTGATCCAAGAACATGTGGCAAGCCATTGAGATTGCGTCTGCTGTAGACCTACTGTGGCGACAGGCAAACTGCAGTGGGTCCAGGTCCTTGCTGAAGCAGAAGTTGATTCTAGTCATGACCAACCTCACAAAGCATTTCATCACCGCAGATGTGAGTGCTATTGGACAACAGTCGTTAAGGCGGCTCACACTGATTTTTTTGGGCATTGGTAGAATTGTTGCCCTTTTGAAACAGGTGGGTACTTCAGACCATGGCAGTGAGAGATTGAAAGTCTCTTTGAATATCCCTGCCAGTTGGTTGGCACAAGTTTTCAGCGCCTTAACAGGTACTCAATCAGGGCCTGCTGTCTTGCAAGGGTTCACCCTCCTGAAAGACAGCTTGATGCTGACATCTGAGATACCAACACAGGGTCACAGCATTACCGGGTGCAGCAAAGATCCTCACAGCTGTAGTTTTCAAAGCAAACATAAAAGGCGTTGAGTTCATCTGGCAGTGAAGCATTGCTGCCATTTATGCTATTGGGTTTTGCTTTGTTGGAAGTAATGTCCTGCAAGCCCTGCCAGAGTTATCATGCATCTGATGTTGCCTCCAACCTCGCTTGGAATTGCTTCTTCGCTCTTGAAATAGCTCTCTGCCAAGTCCTGCCTGGCTTTCTTGTACAGACCTGGGTCACCAGGCTTAAATACCACAGATCTAGCATTCAGCAGACCACGAACCTCCTGGTTCATTCACAGCTTTTGGTTTGGGAATGTACAGTTAGTTTCCATAGGCACACACTCATCCACGCAGGTTTTAATGCAGTCGGTGACAACTGCAGCATATTCATCGACACTCAAAGATGAATCCCTAATACAATCCAGTCCACCAATTCAGAGCAGTCCTGTGCCTCCCTGGTCCATACCTTCTTGTTCCTCACGACTGGTGCTGCAGCCTTAAGTCTCTGCCTACACTCAGGGAGCAGAAGTATAGCCAGGTGATCAGACTTGCTGAAGCATGGCGTGGAATAGTACAGTAAGCACTCTTGATGGTGGTATAACAGTGGTCCAGTGTGTTGTTTCCTCTGGTACTAAAAGTGATTTATTGATAGTAATTATTTTCCAAGTCGGCCTTATTAAAATCCCCCAAAATGATGGGGAAGGTATCAGGATGTGTTGTTTCATGCCTGTTGATACATCGCTCAGCTTGCCTAGAGCCTGCTGGACATCGGCCTGAGGTGGAATGTACATGGCTACCAAAATGATGGCTAAAATCTCCTGTGACAGGTAAGATGCCTGGCAAGTAATCACAAGGTGTTCCAGATCAGCTGAACAGGATTGGGACAGTACTGCCACGTTTGTACACCACGAGGAATTGATTATGAAGCAAAACCCCCTGCCTTTGGCTTTAAAAGACTTAGCAACCCTATCTTGGCAGAATATAGGTGATGCACCATCAATAACTCTCTGAGACGTGAGGCGAGATATAGGCTTTTATTGACTGGAAGAAAGAACAAGCAGCAATTGACCATCATACTACATCCTGGAAACTGAGGGCAGGGCTCAGGCGCCAATCGCCTTTATACCGGGGTCTGTGGGAGGAGCCACAGGAGCAGTCAGCGGCGGGGGGGGGGGGGGGGGGGGGGCGTGTCCAGACAGGTATATGTAGTTAACCAAGATTCCGTGAAACAAAAGATGCAAGTGGTCCTAACGTCCCCTAGCTCCAAGATCTTCAATTTTATTTCCCAGAGACTGCACGTTTGCCAGCAAGATAGTCAGCATTGAGAGTCAAAAACCTCATTTTTTTAAACACACAATTAGCCCACTGCAACTACCTTGTTTCCATCACCATTGCTGGATCTATTTCCATTGGTTTTTAGCAGCAATAGATTATTTAATTGCATTAAAACATTGCTACTGACTGTACACACCTTAGATGCAGTCATGGTTTTTAGCTGTAGCAGGCTGAAATATGAATATGTGATCGTTTCCATCAAGCTGCGCCACTTCAAGTCACCGTAACTAGGACCCCAGAAATAGTATTTAGTGTGTTCATTGTGTTTACATTTCTGATTTCTTTCGGTATGTTAACGCTTTGCCAGGAAAAGGTCACAGCAAACACTTCCTTTTTCTCGACACTTTGCCGTACTGTCTTCCATCTCGCACATCTTCACTTGTTCAACTCCCTCCCTCTGCACCTTCCCTAAGATCTACAGAGACACCCAGCCTAGTATCCTCAGAAAACTTGGACAGAGTGCATGGATCCGTGGCATTTTGGTTGGCTGGAACCAGGAGCTGGAAGGAACAAATATGTTGTCTTTCACCTTTCCCTCATATTATCCTGTGAGGAAGGGTTCAGTGAACTAGGACTTTTCTCTTTGAAGCGAAAAAGGATGACAGACGACATGATAGCGGTGTTTTTAATCCAAAATAAACTTTATTCATAATAAAAATATTTACAAGAATATTTCATTCTTGTGTTCAGAGACAATGGTAAATTAAATTTTAAAAACAACAGCACTACAGTATCACAGGACA
The DNA here is from genome assembly GCF_030144855.1 of Hypanus sabinus. Classification (NCBI taxonomy): domain Eukaryota; kingdom Metazoa; phylum Chordata; class Chondrichthyes; order Myliobatiformes; family Dasyatidae; genus Hypanus; species Hypanus sabinus. The sequence goes on along the minus strand of NC_082706.1, from coordinate 39,299,651 downwards.
ATAACTGAGGAGCTTCCAACCCAGCCCCTCCCTGTTCAGTAACAGAAGAACCATAAACTGTGGTCCAGCCTAGAATGTGCCAGTCAGCAGCATTCCTTTCCTGATACCTCAATGTGTTAGAGACTAACCCATTTCAGGCAGAACAAAGGGCATCTTTTACTGAGTTGATGATCTTCCAGCAGCACTTGATGTCCATCTCTCTGGATGTCCCTGGGAACAGCCCAGAGATTAGACACTCGTCTATCACGCAGCTGCTTGAGTGAACTGTGACAAAAGCCCTTGCATCTTCATCCACACTTTCTTCTCAAACTCACAGCCCACAAAGAGGTGAGCAACCGTCTTGTCCCCACCACAGTCCTCTCGGCAGTAGGTACATGGTCTGGGCATATAGGAGGGATCTGACAGGGAAGCACACTCTCACAGGCAGCCAAGCAAGGTCTTGGTGCTTGTTGGGAAGATCTGGCTATGAAGTATTTTGCCAGGTGGTTTGGACAGACTGCTCAGGGAACCACCCCACAGTGTCCTTCAAGTCCTCCTCTTACAATATCTGCACGACGTTCCATACTGATCATCACCTGACGGACTTGAGGTCAAAGGTGTTGATTTAGAAGGATGAAGGCAACTAGTGTGGCAATATCCAGTTGACTGGGACGTTGTGCAGCAATGGGGTCATATTCAGCCTTCACAACGTAGGAGATAGGAGGTATCACAAGGGTATACATACGGTGAATGCATGCAGGCTTTTTCCCCTTAGGTTGGGTGAATCTAGAACTAGAGGCTATAGCTTTAGGGTGAAAGTTGAAATATTTAAGGGGAAACTGAGAGAAGAGTTCTTCACCCAGAGGATGGTGTGTGTTTACATAAGCACATGGATGACAGGAATATGGAAGGCTAAGGTTCAGGTGCAGGTTAATAGGACTAGGCAGCAAATATTTTGGCACATACTAGATGGACTGCTTCTGTACTGTAATGCTCTATGACTTTGTAATGAATGGAATTAGGAAAGCCAGAAGGTGCCATGAAAAATCCTTGGCAAGTAGAATTAAAGAGAATCCCAAGACTTTCTATATATCAAGAACAAGGGGATAATTGTGGAAGGGTAGGACAAATCAAGGATAAAGGAGGGAATGTGTGCTTGGATGAAGGTGGAGGATGTGAATGAGCTCCTAATGAGTACTTTGCATCGATATTTACAAAGAGAAAGATGTGAAGGATAGGGAGATCAGTGTGAAGCATGCTAATTTGCTAGAGCATTTTGTGATAAAGAAGGAGGTAGTGTTGGGTCTCTTAAAGAATATTAATTTAGATAAGTCTACAGCATCTAATGTAATCCCAGGTTACTGAGGGAGGCAAAAGATGAGATTGCTGGAGCCTTAACAAATATCTTTATGTTCTGTTTAGCCACAAGTGAGGTACCAGAGGACTGGTGAGAAGTTAATGATGTTCCATTATTCAAGAAGGGAAATAGGGATAATAATATAGACCAGTGTTTCTCATGTCAATAGACAATAGACAGTAGGTGCAGGAGTAGGCCATTCGGCCCTTCTAGCCAGCACCGCCATTCACTGTGATCATGGCTGATCATACACAATCAGTACCCCATTCCTGCCCTCTCCCCATATCCCTTGACCCCACTGTCTATAAGAGCTCTATCTAACTCTCTCTTGAATACATCAAGAGACTTGGCCTCCACTGCCTTCTGGGCAGAGCATTCCACATATCCACCACTCTCTGGGTGAAAAAGCTTTTCCGCATCTCTGTTCTAAATGGCCTACCCCTTATTCTTAAACTGTGACCTCTAGTTCTGGACTCACCCATCAGCGGGAACATGCTTCCTGCTTCCAGTGTGTCCAATCCCTTAATAATCTTAGATGTTTCAATCAGATCCCCTCTCATCCTTCTAAATTCCAGTGTATACAAGCCCAGTTGCCCCAATCTTTCAACATATGACAGTCCCTCCATTCCGGGAATTAACCTTGTGAACCTAGGTCAGAGGTAGGATCTATGAGCAATTGGAAAACTATAGCATGGGTTTGTGCAAAGCTAGCACCATTTTACTAAAGACTGAATTTTTCAAGGAGGTGATATAGGTGATTTATAATGGGAGAGCTGTGGATGTTGTCTACGTGGATTTTGGTATGGGGTTTGACAAGGACCTGCATGGGAGGCTCGTCCAGAAGATTAAGATGAATGAGATTCATGGTGAATTGGCCATCTGGGATTCAGAAACCACTTACTCTTAGAACAGAGAGTGGTGGTCAAAGGGACTTATCCTGGATGAAAGTCATGACTAGTGGATTCACAATAGAACCTCTGTTGTTTGTGATGTTTATAAATGACCTGGTTCAAAATGTAATTGGGTGGGTTAGTAAGTTTGTAGATGATATAAAGATTAGCGGTGTGGATAGCACTGAAGATAGGCAAATATGGAACTTAACCCAAACAAATTTGGGAGATCAGATGTAAAGAAACAGTACACTGTTAATGGCAGGACCCTTAACAGTGTTGATGTACGAAGTGTCTTGGGGTCCAGGTGCATAGCTCCCTGAAAGTGGGTACACAAGTTGACAGGGTAGTAAAGAAGACATATGGCATGATTCTATTTATTAGTCAAGGATTGAGTTCAAAAGTCAGGAAACTACGTTGCACCTTTATAAGTCTCTAGTTAGGCAGCATATGAAGTAGTTAGTTCTGGTCACTGCACTACAGATAGAATGTGAAGGTTTTGGAGAGGGCACAGAAGAGGTTCACTATGATTGGAGGGCATGCACAATAAGGAAAGGATCAACAAACTTGAGTTGTTCTTTGGAGTGGTGGAGGCTGATGGGAGACCAAACAGAGGTTCATAAGATTATGAGAGGCATAGACAGAGTAGGCAAACAGCATCTTTCTCCCAGGGTTGAAATTTCTAATACCAGAGGGTGTGTATCTAAGGTGAGGGGAGCAAGCTCAAAGGACTTCAGAAGAGGAGAGGAAAGGAGTACTCAGTATTATTTATTTGTTGTTATTATTATTGTATTTGCATATTGATTGCTTTATCAATGTTTATGTGTTTTTCATTAATTCTATTGTATTTCTTTGTTTACTGTGAATGCCAGCAAGCCAATTAACCTCTGGGTAGTATATATTAACATATACATACTTTGATAATAAATGTACTTTGAACTTTGTGATGTGTGGGGCATGATTTTACACAGAGTGGTGACTGCTTAGAATACACTACCCAGGTGGTGGTGGAGGCAAATTCTATAGTCGTTCAAGAGGCTCTTCAAATGGCACGTGAATGTGCAGGAAATGGAGGGATATAGATACAGTATTGTGAAGGAATTAGCATTTGATTACTATTTTAACTGCAATACTGTGCAAAAGTCTTAGACACCCTAGATTTTTTAAAATATGTTTTCAGATGGTCTGACCTCTACAGAACCCTGATCTCAACATCATCGAGGTTGTCCCGAATTACCTGGAGAGACAGAAGCAAGCGAGACAGCCATTCTGCAGAACTGGGACAAGTTCTTCCAAGGTGCTTAGAACAACCTACCAGCTGATTTTCTTATAAGACTGCACAATGGTGTACCTAAGAGAATTTTAAAGGGAAAGTGTAGTCTCATCAAATAATTGATTTTAGTTTTTTACTGTTTACTGCTCTTCATAGAAAATTCTTTCTTATTTAGAAACTTTTCATTCAATTACTTTTGAAAACATCTTCGCTTTTCAGAATTTTTTTACATGTGCCTCACACTTTTGCACAGTACTGTCATTCAGCAAAACATCATGAGTGAAAGAGGCTGATCCCGTGCTATACTGTTCCATGTTAAATGTAACGTTACAGTCCATGTGATTGAAGGCAAGCTGACAAATTGGATCCAAAATTGGCAAGGCACCAAGGCTGATTGCTGAATTGTCGCTCTGTGATTGAAAGCCTGTGACCAGAGGCGTATCGTGGGGATTGATGCTGCTTGTTACCATCATTACCTGTTTGAATATGATTTCAGGAGATATACAATTATCTTGAAATGACACAAAATTAGTGGTGTTAACAGTCAGACATGCTACAGGAGAATACTGAACAGCTGGTAAGGTGGGCAGAGCAATGGCAAATAGAATTTACCCCTGTCATTGGTACTGACATATAAGAAACAAGAACGTCAGGAAGGGGAAGCTGGGAGAAAACACACCAGCCCTCATTGATGAATCAGCAGTGGAATGGGTGAGCAGCTTCAAGTTCCTGGGCATGAACATCTCAGAGGATCTATCATAGTCCCAACATGTTGATGCAGTCACAATGTAACCACACTAGTGGCTATGCTTCATTAGGAGTTTGAGGAGATTTGGTTATGTCACCAATGAGTTTCGCAAATTTCTACTGTATGGTGGAGAGCATTCTGACTGGTTGCCTCACCTCTGGCTGGAGGCTCCAATCCAGAGGATCGAAAGAGGCTGCAGAGGCTTGAAGACTCAGTTAGCTCCCTCACAGGCATAAGCCTCTCCACCATCTTGGTGCTCCTTCACAGGCAAAGCACCTTGAAAAAGCATTTCAGGATGTATAATGCATACATTTCTCTGACATTAAGTTGTACCCTAAAACCTATCAACTATCGGGGATCTCTTCAAAAGGCGATGCCTCAAGAAGGCTGCATCCATCATTATGGACAGTCTCCTCTTTACTACCATCCAGAAGAGGTACGAGAGCCTGAAGACGTACACTCAGCGTTTGCAGAACATGGTAACTGGCATGCTGGCTTTTATAACAAGAGGAATTGAGTGTAGGAGTAAAGAGGTCCTTCTGCAGCTGTACAGGGCCCTGGTGAGACCCCACCTGGAGTATTGTGTGCAGTTTTGGTCTCCAAATTTGTGGGAGGATATTCTTGCTATTGAGGGAGTGCAGTATAGGTTCACAAGGTTAATTCCCGGAATGGAGGGACTGTCATATGTTGAAAGATTGGAGCGACTGGGCTTGTATACACTGGAATTTAGAAGGATGAGAGGGGATCTGATTGAAGCATCTAAGATTATTAAGGGATTGGACACACTGGAGGCAGGAAGCATGTTCCCGCTGATGGGTGAGTCCAGAACTAGAGGCCACAGTTTAAGAATAAGGGGTAGGTCATTTAGAACAGAGATGCGGAAAAACTTTTTCACCCAGAGAGTGGTGGATATGTGGAATGCTCTGCCCCAGAAGGCAGTGGAGGCCAAGTCTCTGGATGTATTCAAGAGAGAGTTAGATAGAGCTCTTATAGATAGCAGGGTCAAGGGATATGGGGAGAGGGCAGGAATGGGGTACTGATTGTGTATGATCAGCCATGATCACAGTGACTGGTGGTGCTGGGTAGAAGGGCCAAATGGCCTACTCCTGCACCTACTGTCTATTGTCTATAACACCTTCTTCTCCTCTGCCATTAGGTTTCTGTATGGTCCATGAATCAATGAACACTACTCATATTTTTCTTCTGCACTAATTATTTATTTTTATTGTAACTTATAATAATGTGTTATGTCTTGTGCCGTACTGCTGAAATATAACAACAAATTTCATGAGATATGTCAGTAGTAATAAACCTGATTCTGAACTATTGGCTGTTCAGCCACCCCTGCCCATCAACACTACCTCATTATTCCTTTTATTTTACACTATTTATTTATTTCTGTACTTTATAGTGATTTTTGCACTGTTCTACTGCAATAAAACAAGAAACTTCATATCATGGTGATAACATTGCTGACACTGGAATTTCCATTTTAGAGTCTAGTTTGTAGCCACAGAAACAGCTGTCCGCCACCTCCCCCCACCCACCCCTTACAGATGAAAACTGTACTACTGGAAGATAGAATAGTACAGCCCAAGAAAAGGCCCCTGCAGCCCACTACATCTGTACTGACCACAAAGCCAATTTAATCTGCCTGTTCACAGGTTTGTCTAAATGCCTCTAAAACAGTGCTAATGCATCCATTTCCACCACTTCCCCGACAGCTTGTTCCAGACACCTAACATGCTCTGCCTCACACATCTCCTTTAAATTTCCTCCCTCATTTTCAAGCTATGTACTGTGGTAATTGGCATTCTGCCATGGGTCTAAGGCTCTTCCTATCAACCCAGACAATGCCTTTCATAATTTTATATACTCCTGCCAGGCCATCCCTCATTCTCTGACATTCCAGGGTACAAGGATAATGACAGAATTCTTAACAGTGTGGAGGTACAGATGGGTCTTGGGTCAGGGTCTATAGATCCCTCAAAGTTGTTTCACAAGTTGTGGTTAAGAAGCTGTAGAGTGTGTTGGCCTTCATTAGTTGGGGTCTGAGTCCAAGTGTTGCAAGGTAATATTGAAGGTCTATAAAACTCCGGTTAGACCACACTTGGAATTTTGCATTCAGTCTGCTCATTTCATTATAGGAAGGATATGGAAGCTTTAGAGAGGGTGCAGAGGAGATATACCAGATGCTGTCCAGATTAGCAAGCATTTCTTATGAGGATAGGTTGAGGAAGCTAGGGCTTTTCTCTTTGGAGAGAAGGAGGATCAGAGGTGAGAATCATAGATGCGTATTATATAATTTGGTGTTTTGTGACAGCAATACCATACAAAACATAATAAAAAATACTCTGTTATAATAACAAACATTAAAATTAAACAAGCACTGAAAAAGACAGCAAAATAGTGAGGTAGTGTTCAGGGGTTCATTGGCCACTTATAAGTCTGATGGCAGAGGGAAAGGAGATATTCCTTAAATCTGAGCATATGCCTTCAGACTCCTGTACCTGTTTCAGCTGCGCGTAGGTACACAGTTAAGAGTGTAGCGAGAACAGAGCAATGGGTTAAGCACGCATTCTTGATGTGCACTTGTGTTGATTGTCAATGACGAGAAATTGTTTCTGATCCACACTGACAGTGGTCTCTTGATTAAGAAGCCAAGGACCCAGTTGTAGGGAGGTACAGAGGCCCAAGTTTTGAATCTTGTTAATTAGTACTGAGGAGATTATGACGTTAAATGCTGAGTGGTAATCAATAAAAAACGTTCTATAGGAATTGCTGTCATCCAGCTGATCCAAGGCCGAGTAGAGGCCCAGTGAGTGAAAGGCAGGTGACGACTGAAGTGTTTAAGATGATAAGAGGTATAGTTGGGAGTGGACAGCCAGCACTTTGTACCCAGGATGACAATGCCTAATTCAACTTTAAGACAATTGGAAGGAAGTATAGAGGGGATGTGAGAGGTAGTTTTCTTTAAGCAGAGAATTGTAAGTGCTTAGAAGATGCTGCTGGAGGTGGTGGTAGAGGCAGAAACAAATGGGGCATTTACGATCTCTTAGATTAGGACTTGAACGAAAGAAAAATCGAGGGAAACATTAGATCTTGGAGTAGGTTAAAAGGTCACCACCACATTGTGGGCCAAAGAACCTGCACTGTGTTGTATGTTATATGTACTGTGTTCTAAAACCATCCAAGTTTGTCCAAGCTCTCCTTATAGCTAAAACTCTCTAATCCACTATAGTATTAGTGGTTTTCCTCTCTTGCTCTGCTGCGGAGTCAATTGTGGTTGCCACAATCTTGACCATTGGTACTTTCCCCTCCCCCACAGTCTACCACAGTGTATCTGTGTGTCTGGGTTGCCTGGTACCCAGAGCATTGTGGATGGACTTCGGTGAGTCTGTCTGCCATTCAAAACTTTAGACGCTACAGATAGAGGAAATATTAGCTCTGCATCCACTCTCACTTCCCTAAAAATGTTGCATGTTCTCATGAGCTCACCTCTCATTCTTTGAAATGCAACAGATTATAGGTTCAGCTTGCTCACTTAGAGTATTGTGAGCAGTTTCCAGCCTCTTATCTAAGAAAAGATGTGCTGACATTAGAAAGAATCCAGAGGGGGTTCCCAATAATGATCCCAGGAATAAAATGGTTAGCATATGAAGAGCATTTGATGGCTCTAGGTCTATACTTGCTGCAGTTTAGGAGAATGAGGAGGATCTCACTGAAACCTGTCCAATATTGAAAGGCCTAGACGAGTGGACAATGAGAGGATATTACTTATAGTGGGGAAATCTAGGACCAGAGGGCACAGCTTCAGAATATAAGGACGTCCCCCAGAACAGAGATAAGAAAGAATATTGTTAGCTAGAGGGTGGTGAATCTGTGGAATTCATTGCCTCAGATAGCCGAGTTATTGGGTATACTTAAATAGGTTAATAGGTTCTTGATTAGTAAGGGCATCAAAGGTTATGGGGAGAAGGCAGGAGAATGGGATTGAGAGCGATAATAAAGCAGCAATGCTTGAATAGCAAGCAGACTCGATGGGCCAAATGGCCTAATTCTGCTCCTACGTCTTCTAGCCTTATGTTCAATTTATGACCCTCTGATGAAACCAGTACCTTGGGAATCAGTTCACCCATGATGACAACGTCCTCGCTTCAGTGGGGAGAGGAGTTGAGTGCACAGAACTCTAGGTCCAGTTTCACCTGGGCTCTGCATTGCTACCTCACTCTTGTGCACAAGAAAGATAGCAGAGGTGGAAATCTAAAACAACATACAAAGGCTGGAGGATCTCTGGGCAGGTCAGAGGGCATGGTCTTTGCCTTCCTCATTGTTTTCAATCTCACAACATTCAATTTTCACTTACCTTCACTTCACATCATGCTCCATCTGCCACACCTTTAGCCTGCCTATAAAGTCTCTCATGAAGCCCACACTCATGCCACTTCGTACCATTAGCAAGCTTAGATGTATTACACTTGGTGCCTTGGTACAATTTGCTAATGGAGATGGTGAATGGATGAGTCCTCGGGACTCATCACTGTATCACACACTAATCATAGGCTCACCAGCTAAAAGTCAGAATCATAAGACATAGGAGTAGAATTAGGCCATTCAGCCCATCGAGTCTGCCCCATCATTTCATCATGACTGATCCAATTTTCCTCCAAGCCCCAAACTCCTGCCTTCTCCCCATATTCCTTCATAACCTTATCAGAATTATTATAAGATCACAAAACCTTGACATACTCTAGGAGCAGAATTAGGCCATTCAGACCATCGAGTCTGCTCCACCATTCCATCATGGCTGATTTGTTTTGTCTCTTAACCCTGTTCTCCTTCTCACTGTAACCCTTGAATCCCATCTATAATTAATCTCTACTTTAAGTATACTCAACGTCCTGGCCTCCACAGCCATCCATGACAATGAATTCAACAGACTCTCCACCCTCTGGCTAAAGAAATTCCTCCTCATCTCAGCACTAAATGGATGTCCCACTTTTCTGAGGCTGGTCCTAGACTTGTGCAGTATCTGAAACATCCTTTCTGCCTCCACTCTATCTAGGTTTCAGTGAGATCCCCCCCTCATTCCACTAAACACAGGCCCAGAGCCATCAAACAATCCTCATATGTTAACCCTTTTACTCTGGGAATAACAAAGAAATGGCAGAAGAATTTAACGAGTACTTTAGATCTGTTTTCACTAAGGAAGACACAAGTAATCTCCCAGATGTATGGATGGGTCAAGGACATAGGGTAACAGAGGAAATGAATCGGATTGACATTCAAAAGGAAACGGTGATGAGAAGACTGATGGGACTGAAGGCTGACAAATCCCCAGGTCCAGATGGTCTGCACCCTAGGGTACTAAAGGAGATGGCCCTGGAAATTGCGGATGCATTGGTAATCATCTTCCAATGTTCCTTAGATTCAGGATCAGTTCCTGAGGATTGGGAAATGGCTAATGTTATCCCACTTTTTAAGAAAGGAGGGAGGGAGAAATCAGAGAACTATCGACCTGTCAGCCTGACATCGGTGGTAGGAAAGATGCTAGAGTCCATTATTAAGGATGAAATAGTGGCATATCTAGATAGCAGTAATAGGATTGGGCCGAGCCAGCATGGATTTACCAAGGGTAAATCATGCTTGACTAATCTGTTGGAGTTTTTCGAGGATGTAACCAGAAAGTTAGACGGGGGAGATCCAGTGGATGTAGTGTACCTCGATTTTCAGAAGGCATTTGATAAGGTCCCACATAGAAGATTGGTGGGTAAAATCAAAGCTCAGGGCATCGGGGGGAAGGCATTGACATGGATAGAAAACTGGTTGGCAGATAGAAAGCAAAGGGTAGCGGTGAATGGGTGTTTCTCGGAATGGCAGGTGGTGACTAGTGTGGTGCCACAGGGCTCAGTATTGGGACCACAGCTGTTTACTATTTACGTTAACGATTTGGATGAAGGCATAGAAAATAACATCAGCAAATTTGCTGATGATACTAAGCTGGGTGGCAGTGTGACATGTGATGAGGATGTTAGGAAAATTTGGGGTGACTTGGATAGGCTGGGTGATTGGGCAGATACTTGGCAGATGGCGTTTAATGTGAATAAGTGTGAGGTTATCCACTTTGGGAGTAAGAACAGGAAGGCAGATTATTATCTGAACGGTGTAGAGTTGGGTAAGGGAGAAATACAAAGAGATCTAGGAGTCCTTGTTCATCAGTCACTGAAGGTGAATGAGCAAGTGCAGCAGGCAGTGAAGAAGGCTAATGGAATGTTGGCCTTTATTACAAAGGGAATTGAGTACAAGAGCAAGGAAATCCTCTTGCAATTGTACAGAGCCCTGGTGAGACCACACCTGGAGTATTGTGTACAGTTTTGGTCTCCAGGGTTAAGGAAGGACATCCTGGCTGTAGAGGAAATGCAGCGTAGATTCATGAGGTTAATTCCTGGGATGTCTGGACTGTCTTATGCAGAGAGGTTAGAGAGACTGGACTTGTACAAGCTGGAATTAAGGAGATTGAGAGGGGATCTGATTGAAACATATAAGATTATTAAGGGATTGGACAAGATAGAGGCAGGAAATATGTTCCAGATGCTGGGAGAGTCCAGTACCAGAGGGCATGGTTTGAGAATAAGGGGTAGGTCATTTAGGACAGAGTTAAGGAAAAACTTCTTCTCCCAGAGAGTTGTGGGGATCTGGAATGCACTGCCTCGGAAGGTAGTGGAGGCCAGTTCTCTGGATGCTTTCAAGAAGGAGCTAGATAGGTATCTTATGGATAGGGGAATCAAGGGATATGGGGACAAGGCAGGAACCGGGTATTGATAGTAATTGATCAGCCATGATCTCAAAATGGCGGTGCAGGCTTGAAGGGCCGAATGGTCTACTTCTGCACCTATTGTCTATTGTCTATTCTCATGACTCTCCCATGAACCCTCTTCAATGCCAGTGCATTGCTGACATACTGTACATTGTGAAACTTTATGTTTTGTGGATGCAGTACAGAGCAATCCATAAAAATAAATACATAAATAATAGGGAGGTCTTGTTCATGGTTTCATGGAATATGCAGAAATTTGATGGTGAAGGAAAAGCATCTGTTCCTAAACGTGAGACTTCAGGCTCCTGTACCTCCTCCCCAATGGTAGGACGAAGAGGACATGTCCTTGATGATGGATGCAAAATAAATGAGCTGCTTATTCTACCCAGTTACTGCTGTCCGCACATCACACTGAACAAGCACTGTACACTGGGCTAAAATACATCAAATATCACTAGAGCCCAGTCCTAGATCACCAGGTTCAACAAGATCAAAGACTCTGACTTCCATCATATAGTACTGCAGTTACCTAAATATAAGACAGGTACAGGATACCTTCTAACTGTATACCACCCAAATCAGGTGGAAATTACAAGACTGAGCAAATTAAATAGGAAAACTTAATCAAACAATTCAACATCCAAAATTAAATTATCCATTTACTCACCAACATCCAGTCACAACACTCTGTTGGCCCGGCAGGCTGAGCTAGAAAGCAGGGAGAGGAAAGTAAACACACTGAGTCTAGTGGGGGTAGAGTAAATACACTGGGACCAATGGGGAGAAAGTCAATAAATTGGACCAATGGGGAGACAGTAAATACACTGGGATCACTGGGGTGAGAGTAAATATATTAGGACCAATGGGGAGACAGTACATACACTGGGACCAATGGTGTGACAGTAAATACACTAGGACCAATAGGGAGACACTAAGTACAGCAGGACCAATGAGGAGAGTAAATACACTGAACAGCATGATGACAGAACTGACAGTGCTTTGGCCTCACAGCTCCTGACCTCTGGCACTGTCTCTGTGGAGTCTGCACGAGCTCCACTTGACAGTATGGATTTCCACTGGGTGATCTGTTTTGTATGCCCCAACTGAAAGATTTTACAGGCAGGTTATATACTTTATCTGTATTATCTAAGTTTTTGCTAGTGTCAAAAACAATGAAAGAAGAGTTGATGGGCATGTGGGAGAGAAGGTACTGGAAAACAGATGGGTTTGTTCCACTCGGAACCAGCAGCACCTGACACGTTGAAGTGTCTTCCTCTGCGCTTTTAAAAGTACAAGCAAACGGAATGCTCTGAGATTAAATATGTTGGGATCATGAGGATGATCAGAAAAAGCAGTTGGATTTGTCATCTGGGCAACCTGGACCCATTGCACTTGCCAATAAGATCATGGTTCAGCAGAAAAACTGCTGGAAGAACTCAGCAAGTCAGGCAGCAACTGTGGAGAGAGGTGGGTGGTAAATTTCCATCTACACCAGAATATTGCATTCCAAACTGTTGCCCATTCCTCCCCACCCCACCCCGCCTTCACAGATGCTGCCTGACCCACTGAGTTCCTCCAGCAGCTTGCATTTGACTCTGGACTGCAGAATCTGCATTATTTGGTGTCTCAAAGATCATGGCTGAGCCTTCGCCTGGGTACAGTACAGGTACAGCTCTTCCCACTGTCATGGATATCTTCAAGAAGCCAAGCCTCAACATGAAAAACATCCAATATCATGAACAGCATGCTATCAGGCAGGAGGCACAGGAGCCTAAAGACCTACACCTCAGGGTTCAACAACAACTTCTTCCCCACTTTCATCCAGTTACTGAACCAACCTGGAAAAACCTTAAAATTACCTTTAATTATAAATGTTTTTGCTCCCTCATCTTGAACTAGTGTCTTTACTTTCTTTGATATTTTGCATATGCAAGTTGTGCTTGATTTTTGTTAAATTAAGTTTACCTTAATTTAAGTTTGTCCTCATCTTGAGCTGTGTGCTGCTGTTGCAAAAAAGTTACTTTTCACAGCATTTATACCCAGTTAGTTTACCTTTGGCAAATATAAACTTGAACCTAGCCAGTACATCCTTTCATTAAACCCATATTGACCCAGTTTGTTTAATCACTTGTCAAAGAGACAAATACACTATCCCAAGAATCAATCTCATTAACCTTCATTGCAGCCCTTTTACCACAGGGAGGGAGATCAGAAGCACCAAGTGTGGTCTTACAAGGATCCTGTATCATTACAACTCTTGAATTCAAATCTCTTGTAATAAATGCCAACATACTGTCCACATTCCTAATCACCTGCTAATCCATGTTATCTTTTACTGAGTCACAGGCGCATTATATCATCAGCAAACTTGGATATATTACACTTATACAATTCATTCATTTAGACTGTGAACAGCTGGGGCCCCAGTAGCTACCACTCACAGACAAAAAATGGCTCATTTTTTCCTGTCTGTGCCAATACATTCACCAGACACTGCAAACTGGGGAAAGGACACTGTGCCCAGACATTGGTCCCTTGGCTCAGCATGTTCAGTACATGGCTGGTTACCCAGTCACCAATCAGGCAGAAGACTCATCAGAACCACTTCTGTAGGACTTGTTTCACACTGAAGATGAGATTTACAAGAATAAACAAATCGAACACTTTAAACTAAGTGAAACAATTCAACATGCAAAACTAAATCACCCAATTACTCACCGGCATCAGGACTCGTGAGACACAGTAAACTGTGGGCACAGCACGCTGAGCTAGGAAACAGAGCAGAGTGGATCAGTTGGGACAGTAAATACACTGGGATCAGTGGGGAGAGTAAATACACTGGGATCGGGGAGAGTAAATACACCAGGATCAGTGGGGAGAGTAAATACACTAAGATCAGTGGGGACAGTAAATACACTGGGATCAGTGTGGAGAGTAAATACACTGGGATCAGTGTGGAGAGTAAATACACTGGGATCAGTGTGGAGAGTAAATACACTGGGATCAGTGTGGAGAGTAAATACACTGGGATCAGTGTGGAGAGTAAATACACTGGGGTCAGTGGAGAGAGTAAATACACTGGGATCAGTGTGGAGAGTAAATACACTGGAATCAGTGTGGAGAGTAAATACACTGGGATCAGTGTGGAGAGTAAATACACTGGGGTCAGTGGAGAGAGTAAATACACTGGGGTCAGGGGGAGAGTAAATACACTGGGATCAGTGTGGAGAGTAAATACACTGGGATCAGTGTGGAGAGTAAATACACTGGGATCAGTGTGGAGAGTAAATACACTGGGATCAGTGTGGAGAGTAAATACACTGGGATCAGTGTGGAGAGTAAATACACTGGGATCAGTGTGGAGAGTAAATACACTGGGGTCAGTGGAGAGAGTAAATACACTGGGGTCAGGGGGAGAGTAAATACACTGGGATCAGTGGGGAGAGTAAATACACTGGGATCAGTGGGGAGAGTAAACACACTGGGATCAGTGGGGAGAGTAAACACACTGGGATCAGTTGGGACAGTAAATACACTGGGATCAGTGGGGAGAGTAAATACACTGGGGTCAGTGGGGAGAGTAAATACAGTGGGGTCAGTGGGGAGAGTAAATGCACTGGGGTCAGTGGGGAGAGTAAATGCACTGGGGTCAGTGGGGAGAGTAAATGCACTGGGATCAGGGGGAGAGTAAATACACTGGGATCAGTGGGGAGAGTAAATACACTGGGATCAGTGGGGAGAGTAAATACACTGGGATCAGTGGGGAGAGAGTAAATACACTGGGATCTGTGCAAGAAATTGATAAATAGACTGGTTCATTTTATGAATCTTTACATTATATAGAAATGTTTTCAAGCGCTGGTGGAGTTGGAGAACAATATTCCAAAATAATTGCAGAGACAATGACCTCTTATGCGTGTAGACTGGAGAAGATGGTATTACTCTCCTCAGGACAGACTAGTTATTGAGACATTTAAACTCATGAAGAATGTAGACAGATGAGATAGAAAGTGCTGATGGAGGGGGTCAAGAACCAGGAGACAAGAGGCCTAAGGTGATTGACATATGAACCAAGAGAGAGAGTTGAGAGAAATGTTTCACACAACTCACGGTTTAAGTCTGGAATTCATTACTGGAGTGGCTTGGAGAAGCATACTTAACAGCAGCATTCAAAGGGGTTTCATTAGAACACAGAGCACATAACAGTACAACACAGGAATAGGCACTTCAGCCCAGGATGATGTGCTGAACAAATTAAATGCCTAATTAAACTAGTCCATTCTGCCCATATCCTGCCTTTGAAAACCTCCACTGTATCTACCCGCACCACCACCCCGGCAGCACATTCCAGGCACTGTGTCAAAAGAGTTGCCCCACGCGTCCCCTTTGAACTTACCCCTCTCAGTTCAAACATACGACCTCTAGTATTAGACGTTGCAACCCTGGGAAAAAGATACTGGCTGAACAATCTGTCTGTGAACATTCACAGAGCGAATGTGAGGGTTCAGGGTAGGGGGAGGAGCTCCACCAAGAGAGACACACAGAATGAATGACCACTCTCTACATGAGAAACATCCTGTGAATATACGATGCCGGCTCTCAGTCAAAAAAGCACATCAAATCGAATCATAATTTTATAACCAGTGACAAAATATATACCAATATTTCCTTCCTCTGTCATAATCCGTACAGCACACAAGCAGATCCATTGGCCCAGCTCATCCATGCTGACTGTGCAGATTACCCACACAAAGCCATTCGCCTGTATTAACCCCATATCTCTCTACTCCTTTGCTACCTATCTACCCATTCAAATGCCATTCAAACATTATTGACCCACTTCTACCACCTCCACTGGCAACTCATCCACACAATTATCACTCTCTGTGAAAATCTTGCCTGTCTAATTCCCTATAAACCTCCCTTTCTCGACCTAACCCTGTGTTAAAGATTGGCTTTATTTGTCACATGTAGTGAAACATACAGTGAAATGTGTCATTTGTGTCAAATTAAATCAGAGAGGATTTTGCTGGCCAGCACTCAAGTGTTACCCATGCTTCTGGCACCAACGTAGTATGCCCACAACTTACTAACCCCCAACCCGCACATCTTTGGAATGCGGGAAGAACCCAGAGCTCCTGGAGGAAACCCACATTGCCACCAAGAGAATTAACAAACACCTTACAGGCAATGGTGGAAATTGAGCTCCAATCGCTGATTGCTGGTGCTGTCATGCTACCATACCACTCTGGTCTCTAGTTCTAGACTCCCCTGGCCTGTGATAACAACCAACTACCCTATCCATGTCCATTACAATCTTATAAACCTCTATAAGATCACCCCTCAACCTCCCACACTCTAGCGAGAACAAGACCAGCATATCCATTCTTTAAAGAGCAAACACGAGGAATTCTGCAGATGCTGGAAATTCAAACAAAACACACAAAATGCTGGTGGAACACAGCAGGCCAGGCAGCATCTATAAGGAGAAGCACTGTCGACGTTTTGGGCCGAGACCCTTCGTCAGGAAAGAATATCCATTCTTTCCTTATTTGCATTGCTTTTAATTTCAGGCTACATCCTGGTGTACTTTCTCTGTCGCTGCCACACCACTCCTGCACTGTTGGGACTGGAACTGTACATAATACTCCAATCAAGGCCTAACCAATTTTCTATAAAGCTAAACATAACGTCCCTAGATCATCTATGACAGTTGGCCACATAGACATGGAGTGACAGATGAAATTTAATTCATCAGCCTCTGTAACACAATTTTACCAGTTGCCTTCTTCACTGCGCTATCCACCTGTGTTGCCATTTCCAGAGAATTATCAAATTGCATCTCTTTTATATCAACACTCATAAGTTCCTATCATTCACTGTTTAGGTCCTGCCAGTACATGACCAACCAAAATGCCCAAGAGCCTTAATAAAACTTGCCCAGTGACTCTGACATCCACCAGCATCAACAGGCTGGTCATGGGACCAACTGCTCCAGCCTCCCAGACAACCCTGACCCACTGCAATTCACCTTCCACTGAAAGAAGTCCATGTCAGACGCCATCTCTCTGGCCTTACACTCATCTCTGGAGCATCTAGACAGTAAACACACCTATGGTAAATGACTGTTCATTGGTCACAGTTCTGACTTCAATACTATAATTCCAAGCAAACTCATCTCCAGACTCCTAGACATGGCACTCCACACCTCCATTTGCAGTTGAATCCTTGACTTCCTGACCAACAGTTAAAACATAAGCAGCAACAGTTCCGATTGTATAGGGCTTTATTTTTTAATTATGTTTTGCACGGTACTGCTGCCACAAAAAAAATTATGACATATGTCAGTAATATTAAATGTGATTCTGATTCAATTTACTGTTGTAATGAAATAACCTGTACAGCGGCATGCAAAAGAAAGTTTTTCACTGTACCTTAGTACATGTGATAATAATAAACCAATTTACCAAAATCATTATCTAGATTAAAATTGTCCTGATTAAATTACATCTGCACCCAACTTTCCAGATTATGTCAATCCCGATATATCCTTAAACAACCCCTCCGCTTCTTTGCTATCTGTGACTGCACCTGTTTTCCTGTCATTCTCATCCAAATTATTTATAGATTACGAATAGCTAAGGCACCACCAGCAATCCCTGTGGTACATCTCCAGTCAGAACACCTCCCTCCAACATCACACTCTAACTCCAAGCCCCAAGTCAATTTTGGAACCAGAGCGCCAAAACCTCAGATTCCTTGTCCTTCAACCTTCTGGACCCTGTGAAAAGCCATGTTACCAAATGCACATTCATAAACTTTCTTACTTACCACTGTCAAAACCTCAATCAGACTTGCGAGACATAATTTCTCTTGCACAAAATCATGCTGACTCCCCTTAAACAGTCCCTGCCTTTGCAAGTGAACATAAATCATGTCTCTTGGAATTTTTCAAAATAGTTTCTCTACTGCAGACATAAGACTCATTGACCCAGAGTTACCCGAGTTATCTTATTTGGATCAGGAAATATTTGCTTTTGTTCAGACTTCTGATACTTCACCCAAGGATAACAAGGATGCAAAAGTTCCCAGCAACTTCCTTCCCTACATCCCATAGCAACCTTAGATAAATCCCATCAAACACTGTGGGGTTTTTCTATCTTAATACATATAACGTAAAACACGAAACCTACTCCATGATCAATATAACCCTTTCCTCTCATAACTGTCTATTTCTCTTACACACATGTGCCTATGCAAAAATCTCTTAATTGTCCCCACTGAATCGGCCTCGGCTACCAACCCTGGCAGTGCGTTCCAAGCACCCACCACTCTCTATATAAAAGCTTACCGCTGTCATCTCCCCTAAACTCTCTTATACTTACCTTAAAAGGACGTCAGCCAGTGAACACCATTACCACCCTGGGAAAAAGGTACACTCTGTCCACTCTATCTATGCTTCTTATAATCTTATGCTTCTCTATCAAGTTGCCTCTGATCCTCTTAACTTTTCCTCATGACAATATCCATGTCAATGTCCTTAATGCTTCCTGATATGAACATGTTCCAGAATATCTGCAAACCCTTCCACTAACTCAGTCCCTCCCCATTCTTCTCCTTTAGTGAATACTGACTGCAAATATTCAAGCAAATCCCTTGAGAAGTCTAAGGGAGGTAATAATACACCTAAGGAAGAATTCAGGAGGGCAAAAACGGGACATTAGATATCCTTGATAGGGAATTTTTAGTATTCTCCTTTACCTTCCCTAAGTATATAACAGGCAGAAGAGTAGCTATGGAGAAAATAGATCCCCTTAAGATTTGGTGTGGTAGTTTAAATATGGAGCCACAGGAAATGAGAAAGGAATGAATATTTCTCATTTACATTTACTGTGGAGAAGACCATGGAAACTAGACAATAGTGAAGTCCTGAAATATTTTAAGGGGTGGTAGTGGTCTACAGGTGCATGGCTGTGAACACATTCCTGAGGCCTGACAAAGGGTATCCTAGGATGATGTGGGTAGCAAGGTAAGAAATTACTAGGGTGCTGGCACTGAGCCCTGTATAACACACACAGAATGCAAGAGGAACTTAGGTCAGTCAGCACCTATGAAGAGAAATATACCTTGACTACTTATTCTCCCCCACCTATAGATGTTGCCTAACCTACTGAGTTCCTCCAGCATTTTGTGAGTGTTCCAGTATCTGCAAAATTTCTTGTGTCAGAAACTCCTGTTTGCTCATTAGCCATGGGCAAGGTCCCGGAAGATTGAAAAGTGGCAAACGTGGTGCTGTTATTTAAGGAGGGCTGCCAGGAGAAGACACGGAACCACAAAGGATATGAGTGATCCAGATTGCAATGAGTTGGGGGTTGGGGAGAAGTTATTGGATGGAATCTATTTGCCCTTGCAGGACTGATTAAGGATGGTCTGGAGATGGTGCCTCATGAACTTAATTGAGATTTTTGAAGAAGGGAGCAAGAAGATTGACCAACAGAGAGATAGACATTCTCTATATTGACGTTAGCAAGGCCTTTGGAAGATCCCACAAAGTGTTATGATCACGCAGGTTCCAGGGTGAACCAACCACAATCACGTGCCACAGGGATGAAAACACCAACAGGCCTTGCCCACACAACCAGTAGAGATATGGACAATCCTGGCAGGCCATGCAACCACCTTCCACAAAGAGAGTGAGACTACTAGCAGCACCAATTCACACATCTCAATGACAGAACACCAGCAGCCCACACTCTCACATCACACAGAGAATCCCAGCAGACCGTGCACACCTGGCAGAGTGCATGTGAATACCAGCAGGGCTCGCTCAAGCACTTCAAAGAAACCAGAAGTACTCACTCCCACGTTCCACATGGACTGTGAATACCAGCAGGGTTTATTCATATCCCCAGTTGAGATGGCGAATACCAGCAGGGCACTCTCATACATCCCACAGACACTGCGAATACCAGTAGGACTCACTCACAAAATTCTAAACGACTGCATCACCATCAGGTATGGGGGGGTGGGGCTAATGCACAGGATCAAAATAAGCTGCAGAAAGTCGTAAACTCAGTCAGCTCCATCATGGGCTCTAGCCTCCAGAGTATCCAGGTCATCAAGGCGCAATGCCTCAAAAAGGCAGCGTCCATTATTAAAGACCTCCATCACCCAGAACTTGCCGTCTTCTCATTGTTGCCATCAGGAAGGAGGTACGAGAGCCTGAAGGCACATACTCAGAGTTTCAGGACAGTTTCTTTCCCTCTGTCATCAGATTTCTGAATGGACATTGAACCCATGAACACTACCTCCTTACTTTTAATTAGTTTAATTTTTACACTACTTAATTCATTTGCTGGTTAGTTTGAAGGACAATAGGTGATGATGATCGTCATCACAAGCCTGGACAGAAGGTGTAGAGATCCTGAGATGCCCAGTCATCAAAGGTCCTGCTCTTCAAAGGAAAGCTCATAAAGCAATATTCTTGGCACTAGCTTGGCTCAAGGAATTGCCAGAAAGATGTTCAATGATATCCAGGCGCCTTAGGGGCTCCATTCCAGATTTGCTGTCTGGGTTTACTCCTGTAGTTTTCGTCTCTCCCGAGACTGCCCAGAAGGCAATGGAGCTACTTACCCATAGCTAGGGATCAGGTTCACGAGCACCTCAGCATGTCCATATACTGGTGGGCCGGCGTGCTACGTGTGCAGGAGCCAGACCCCCTCCCTGTCCACTGTAGTTCAGCCTGAGTCCAAAACGAGTTCATTTTCCGTGTGTCACCAGCGAGGAGACAACACATGAGGCTTGCTGTTGAAGAGGCCGTGCACTGGAAGGGAGAGACTTACGTACTCAGCTCCCCTTTTTGCAAGACTGCCAGCCAACGGTGGAAGCTAAGTGAGAGAGACGAGCACTACCCAGTATACTACCACACGAAACGTGTCACAACAGCCATTTTACTTCATTTAACTATTTAAATATGTATAAAATTTTATATATAAGATAGATGCTTACTGCAATTCACAGTTTTTTTCTGTTTTTAGGTATTGCGTTTTATGTATTGCACTGCTGCAAAGACAACAAATTTCACATTTGCTGGTGATATATTAAACAAGATTCCGTAGAGACTGTAAATACCAGCAGAACTCACGTAGCATCTCATAGAGGGTGTGAATACCAGCAGGGCTCACTCACACATCCTGCAGCGAGATAGAGAATACTAGTAGCGCTTACTACTCATCCTTCTGAAGTACTGCGAAACCAGCAGACTTTACCACATATTCCATCAAGCATCTTTTGTTCACCACAGACTGGGAGAAAATACCAGCAGGACCTGCCGGCATATCCCACAGAGACTGCAAATGCCCAAGGAAATCATAAACACAACCCTCCCAGAGAGAGAAATACTACCAGGTCTCACTGATACAACCCAGACACAATCACAGACCCACAGATGCAGTGAAATCCAGCATTTTGTGAGTGCTATTCTAAATCTAAATGGCCACCTCACCAGAAGGACCTTACTAAAATTCATGTGGAGGGAAACATCTGTGGTCTTTACTCCCACATTGTACAAAGACTGAGACTGAGAATACCAGCAGCACCCACACATACATCCTTCAGAGAGAGAAAAAGAGTAGATGAACTCTCACATCCCAGAGGGAGAGAGGGAAGGCCTCACCAACACATCTCTCAGGGAATACCAACAGACCTGGCTCATACATCATGCAGAGAGAGAGAAAACAACAGCAATCTGTACTGACACTTCCAGTAGGGAAAGGAAAATTACCAGCAGGCTACACAACTCTTCCTGCAGGGAGAGGGAAATTACTACCAGGGTTCAATGGCACTCCCCATGGAGAACACCAGAGACCACTCACAGCTCCCACAGAGAGAAAAATCACCAACAGGCTTTGCAGACACATTATATCAGACTTACAGTGTCAGAATCTTCGCTCACACAAACTACAGAGAAGTAGAATACCAGCAGCTCGACCACACATCCCACAGGGCCACATAATACCAGCAGCCCTTCCTTCTACATCCCACAAAGACAAAGAATACCAGCAGCCCGACCATACATCCCACAGGGGCACAGAATACCAGCAGCCCTGCCTTGTACATCCCACAAGGACAGAGAATACCAGCAGCCCCACTTGCTAATCCCACAGAGAGTGGGAATACCAGCAGGCTGTGCTAACAGTATGAAATCAAGCAGACCTCTGTCACACCGACTGCAGAAAGAGAGAGAGAATCCCAGCAGGACTGGCTCACACATTGTATGAGTAAACATTACTGGGGTGGGGGGGGGGGGTGATCTATTGTGGCTCAGAAGGCTCCACACACATATCCCAGAGAGTGACAGATGCTGGAGTGATGGATAGTAACAAGCCTCACCCAGACATCCCACAGAGAGTGTAAACAACAAAATCCCTTGCACAAACCTCCCCCAGAAAGGCAGAGAATACCAACAGCCCTCACTCACATATCCCACAGAAATGTGGGATACTAGCAGGCTGACTCTCGTGGCAGACCCCTCATAGACAGTCCTTCTCCAGCTTTCTCTATCCTGTGCTAATTTCTCCCACCCATTCAGGTCGATGTGGCACTTCCTCAGACGACTCTTGATATTGTCCTTGAATGACTTATTCTGCCCTCCAGGAGTGTACTTTACAGCTTTGAGTTGGTTGAACAGGAGTTGTTTACAGAGGCAGGAGTCAGGTACATGGATGATGTGGCTGACCCATAACAACTGCTGTTGAGTCACGATTGTGGCCGTGGAGTTAATGTTAGCTTCCTCCAGGATGCTGGAGTTAGTACGCCTGCTCTACTAGCTAACTCTCAGAATCTTTTGGAGGCTTCTTTAATGGTAAGCTTCTAGGAATTTTACGTGCCTGCTGCATGTTGTCCATGACTCTGCTCCATATAGCAAGGAGGGGAGGACTATAACTTTATAGACCAGAAGCTTAGTGTTGGTCTTGATATCCCAATATTCAAAAACCCTCTTTCTCAGCCTGGCAAAAGCTCCACTCATTCAGCCTATTCTGCGATTTATTTCAAGGTTAATGGTGGCTCTTGAAGAAAGAAGACTGCCAAGATATGGGAAATGATCAATGTTCTCCAGAAGGATGTTGTCAGCTTGGATGGTTGGAGGTTTAGGAGCTTGATCTGGAGCAGGCTGGTGCAGGACTTGGGTTTTCTTGATGTTTAGATCAAGTCCCAGGAGTCTGTACGTTCTGGCAAAAGCTCCCATGATGCACTGCAGATCATCCTCAGAGTGAGCTACATCAGCGTTGTCGTCTGCATATTGGAGTTCCATGATGAAAGTAGTTGACACCTTGCTGTGCATTGAACCTGTGATGGTTAAAGTGCCCTCCACCCATCTGTCCTATAGAGAATCTGGCCTTCTTGTGGGATGTCTTGGTCTGTGAAGTGAAGAATGGTTGCAATGAAAATGGCAAACACAGTGTAAGAGCTGCAGGACATTGAGGTATTTCTCCAGGCACCGGCTTTTGGGCAGGACAATTTACAGAGTCAAATGCTTTTGCAAGGTCTAAGAAGGCCATATAAAGTGGGAGATTTTGTTCCTGGGCTTTCTCCTGCAATTGGCATGCTGTAAAAATCATGTCAGATGTTCCTCTGACTGAACGGGGAGATTTTCTGCCAGAGGTGAAAGCTGGATTCTTCTCTTGGTCCCAGATCTTGACAAGCAGGTCATGAATATGATTTAAAACTTTTGTGTCACCTTTCTTGAGGATTTCTGATGGAATTCCATCAGACCCAGTGGCCTTGTTCTTCATCAATCTCTTGCAAAGCCGTCTGCACCTCTTTAATACTAGGAGGCTTACTCGTGTCCCCCTTCATGGTTCTTGGTGGGAGTTAGGCCACAATGGTTTAGGCCATACACTGCCTTGGCGGCAATGCAGCAGGCTTCCTCTCTCCACACAACGATGAATCCAAAGGAATGGCAGAGACGTCACAGGAGTTGCCAGTCAGCATTGAACTCAATGTAGGACTGCCTTAGAGACTCCAATTCCGGATTTTTCCTTGGTAGTTACTCCGGAAGCATTCTCCATGATTAAGTATTGCCACAAGGCAGCGGAAGTTTTAAATCAGAGATGAGTTGCTAACCACGGCTGACGAGCACCATCTGCCCAGATAACAAGCTTGATACACACATCCCACAGAACACAAGTGAATACCAACAAGCCTCACTGGTCCATAGGGAGAAAACCAGCAGGCCTTTCCCACAGAGGCAAAGCATACCAGTAGGCAGCACCAACACATCCTGCAGAGACAAGGAACACCAGCAGCCTCACTCACAAATACCTTGCAGAGAAACAAAGAACACCAGTTGGCCAACTCTCGGATCCTGCAAAGATTACTAGTGAGGCTACACCAGCACATCCTGCAAGCTCACACATCCCACAGAGAGGAGATAACAGCAGCCAGGCTCACACATCCTGTAGACTGAAATGAAACTGCACGCTGGATTGACATATCTCAAGGAGATGGAAAACAACAGCAGGCTTCACTCACAACCCCAAAGAGAGACAGGAATTAGCAGCAGGCTTCAGTCACAATTCCACAGAGAGACAGGAATTACCAGCAGGCTTCAATCACACTATACAGAAACAGAAAATGGTTCATCACAGACCACAGACTGTGAAATACCAGCAGACCAGCTCACACACGCCACAGAGACAGAATACCAGCAGGACTCATAATATATCTCATACAAAGACACAGAATACCAGCAGGCCTCATGACATATCCCACACAGTCATAGAATACCAGCAGTCCTCACCAACAAGACTGAGATCCCACAGAGACTGAGAATACCAGCAGGACTTACTGCAGAGAGACAGAGACTAACACAGACAGGCGTCTATCACACCTCCGGAAGGGTCTGTTCACGCCTCATGCAGAGAGAGAAAGTTTCAGAAGGACTCATTCACACATCCTATAGAGACGGATCATAACTAGCAAGCTTCACACACATATCCATCTAGAGTGATAGAGGATACCAGCAGGCATCGCCCACACATCCTGCACAGGGAATGTGAACACCAGCAAGACATACACTGACATCCTATGGAGGTCCTACAATACCAGCAGTCCTCCCTCATACATCTCCCAGAAGGAGAGTATTCCAGCCAACCTCTATGTATTCACCCTGTCTTTACCCATCATTACCTCTACAAGATCTCTCCTCAATCTCCAGCACTCGAGGGAATAAAGTCCTAACATATTGAACTTCTCCCTATAACCTACTATAGGTCATGCTAACACATCTCATGGGGATAGGGAATACCAGTAGGGAGGGAGAGAGGGGGAGGGAAAGAGGGAGAGGGGAGAGAGAGGGGGAGAGAGGGGGGAGAGAGGGGGGGGAGAGAGGGGGAGGGAGAGAGGGAGGGAGAGAGGGGGAGGGAGAGGGGGAGGGAGAGAGGGGGAGGGAGAGGGGGAGGGAGAGGGGGAGGGAGAGGGGGAGGGAGAGGGGGAGGGGGAGGGGGAGGGAGAGGGGGAGGGAGAGGGAGAGGGGGAGAGGGAGAGGGGGAGGGAGAGGGGGAGGGAGAGGGGGAGGGAGGAGAGGGGGAGGGAGAGGGGGAGGGAGAGGAAGAGGAGGGAGAGGAGGGGGAGGGAGAGGAAGGGTAGTGAGAGAGGGGAGGAAGAGAGAGAGAGAGGGGGGGAGGGAGTGGGAGAGGGAGAGAGGGGAGGAGAGGAAGGGAAGGGGGAGGGCGAGGAGAGAGAAAGGGAACACCAACAAGGCACACCACACATCCCGCAGACATACAGTGAATACCAGCAGGCCACGCTTCTACATCCCATTGAAGCAAAGAATATTGAAAGGTCTTGCTAACACCACAGCCCCACACACATCCCAGAGACCTGAATGTCAGCAGGCCTACGCACCCATTACACAGGGGCTGGGTGTACCAGGAGCCTCGCTCACACAAACCTGCAGAGAGCAAAACTGCCAGCAGCATGTGTCTCTAAATTCTGCAAAGACAATGAACACAAGCAGACCTCCCACACAGCAAGAATCCCTGTAGGAACCAATACCAGCAGAACTCCACAGATTACATTTACATCTCTGCAGAGTATACCCCATAAAGCAAGAGAGTACCAGCAGACCTTGCCCATATCTCCTACAGGATGACAGACAATCCCAGCAGCTATTGCTCATGGATCTGGGAGTAACAAACTTCTCTCACATCCCGCAAAAAGAACGAGAATACCAGCAGCCTTCACACACACATCCCATAGAGGGAATGAGAACACCAGCAGCCCGCAGAGGGCATGAGAAAGCAGCAGCCCTTGCACACACATCACACACAGATGCTCATAGGCAAGAGAGAGAGAGAAAAACCAGCAGGCCTCACCCACACATCCTGCAACAGGAAATACCAGCAGGCATTACCCGGATTCTGGAGAAGCAGACAATAACAGCACAACCTCCCCCCAACCACCCAACCCCCATACACACACACAAATCCTGCACAGACTCAAACACCAGCAGGCCAATTTCACACATCCTGCAGAGACTGAACAGCAGAATCCTTTGTCTCCCCACCCCCCCACAACCTGTTCCAGAGGCAGAGAATACTAGCAAGCCACACCAACACATCTCACAAGGATACCAGCAGTCCCAACCATACATTTGCAGAGACAGTATGCTGACTTTTGCACCCAGCAGAAAGAGCAAGTAGCCTGCAGGCTGAACCAACACATCCCACAGAGACAAGAAATACAGCAACCCACAGTGATTTGCTCACCCATACTGCAGACAGATAATACCTCTTACACACACTTCCCATGAATGTACTGAGAACACCATAGGGACAGAAAACCAGCAAACTTCGCTGACATCATGAGTCAGAAAATACCAACAGACCTCGCTCCCAGCAGGACTCATTCGTACACCTCACTGTGACAGAGACGATCACACCACCCAGATTTATCACCAAGAAAGGGAATCCCAGCAGCTCTCACATCACTGTCCACCTGAAGTCCCTGCTGACACAGACCGTGGGGAGTCTATACCAGCAGAGCTCAACACACATCCTGCAGAGATACAGAGAGGAGCAGGAGGATGCACTGACCCATTCAGAAGCTGCAGAGGCACAGCATATACCTGCAGACTCATCCAGTGTTACCAGCAGGTGTCAACACTTCTCGCATGATGCACTTACTCAAAAGCTGCAGGGGCACAACCAGCAGACTTATTCAGACATCCTGCAGAGAATACCAGCAGCCACTTGAACATAGCCTACAGATGCCCTGCGGATCAGAGGTACCAGCAGGATTCGCTCACACGTCATACCAGAACCCACTCTCACTATTTCACAGAATACCAGCAGGGGTGTTTATACATTCTGAAGTTCGGTAAAATCCACCATACCCCTATCACGCATCCCAGCAGAATCTGTTCACACCTCCTGCAGAGAGAGGATTCCAGCAGGAATAGTTCATACATCCCATAAAGGGATCTCGAAGGCAATAAGAGTAGGCTGCGTGACACAACTCTTAAAGAGAACTCACAGTGACAAAGAGCAAATGGCCCTGCCCATTCATCCCACTGAGACAAAGAACACCAGCAGGACTCGCTCACAATGCTACCAAGACAGAGAACTTGATCACAATTCCTGCAGAGACAGCAAATGCCAGCAGAGCACACTCATATCCTACAGAGACACAGCAAATACCTGCAGGACACACTCATATATCCTACAGACAGCAAATACCAGCAGGACACACACATTTATCCTACAGACAGCAAATACCAGCAGGACACACTCATTTATCCTACAGACAGCAAATACCTGCAGGACACACTCATTTATCCTACAGAGACACAGCAAATACCTGCAAGACACACTCATTTATCCTACAGAGACACAGCAAATACCTGCAGGACACACTCACTTGTCCTACAGAAAGCAAATACCAGCAGGACACACTCATTTATCCTACAGACAGCAAATACCAGCAGGACACACTCATATATCCTACAGACAGCAAATACCAGCAGGACACTCTCATTTATCCTACAGAGACACAGCAAATACCAGCAGGACACACTCATTTATCCTACAGAGACACAGCAAATACCTGCAGGACACACTCATTTATCCTACAGACAGCAAATACCAGCAGGACACACTCATTTATCCTACAGAGACACAGCAAATACCTGCAGGACACACTCATTTATCCTACAGAGACACAGCAAATACCTGCAGGACACACTCATTTATCCTACAGAGACACAGCAAATACCTGCAGGACACACTCATATATCCTACAGACAGCAAATACCAGCAGGACACACTCATATATCCTACAGACAGCAAATACCTGCAGGACACACTCATTTATCCTACAGACAGCAAATACCTGCAGGACACACTCATTTATCCTACAGACAGCAAATACTAGCAGGACACACTCATTTATCCTACAGACAGCAAATACCAGCAGGACACACTCATTTATCCTACAGAGACACAGCAAATACCAGCAGGACACACTCATTTATCCTACAGAGACACAGCAAATACCTGCAGGACACACTCATTTATCCTACAGACAGCAAATACCAGCAGGACACACTCATTTATCCTACAGAGACACAGCAAATACCTGCAGGACACACTCATTTATCCTACAGAGACACAGCAAATACCTGCAGGACACACTCATTTATCCTACAGACAGCAAATACCTGCAGGACACACTCATTTATCCTGCAGAGACACAGCAAATACCTGCAGGACACACTCATTTATCCTACAGACAGCAAATACCAGCAGGACACACTCATTTATCCTGCAGAGACACAGCAAATACCTGCAGGACACACTCATTTATCCTACAGACAGCAAATACCAGCAGGACACACTCATTTATCCTACAGACAGCAAATACCTGCAGGACACACTCATTTATCCTACAGACAGCAAATACCTGCAGGACACACTCATTTATCCTACAGAGACACAGCAAATACCTGCAAGACACACTCACTTCCTACAGAGACAGCAAATACCTGCAGAACACACTCATTTATCCTACAGACAGCAAATACCAGCAGGACACATTCATTTATCCTACAGAGACACAGCAAATACCTACAGGACACACTCATATCCTACAGACAGTAAATACCAGCAGGACACACTCATTTCCTACAGAGACAGCAAATACCAGCAGGACACACTCATATCCTACAGAGACAGTAAATACCAGCAGGACACACTCATATTTCCTGCAGAGACAGTAACTGCCAGCAAGACACACACAGATTCCAACAAAGGGAAATCTGGCATACTACACTCATATATCCCGGGACTAACAATACACCTCCCAAAGAGAAAGAATTCCAGCAGGGCTCAATCACAGAGAGAGAAAAGATATCTACAAAACTGGTTGGCACATGCCACAAAGGAAGTGGGAATACCACAGACTTCATTAACACAGTCCGCACAGGGAAAAAGAATATCACCAGGACCCGCTCACACATCCCCACAGAGACTATGAATACCCGCAGTCCCACTCACACATCCACACAGAGACTGTGAATACCATCAGCTCCATTCACACATGCACACAGAGACTGTGAATACCATCAGTTCCATTCACACATCCCCACAGAGGTTGTGAATACCATCAGCCCCACTCACACTTCCCCATAGAGACTGTAAATACCAGCAGCCCCATTCACACGTCCCCAGAGACTGTGAATACCATCAGCCCCACTCTCACTTCCCCATAGAGACTGTAAATACCAGCAGCCCCATTCACACATCCCCACAGAGACTGTGAATATTAGCAGCCTCACTCACACATTCCCCGTGGACACAGAATACCAACAGGCCTTGTTCACACATCAACCAGAGAGGCAGATAACTCACTCACCCCACAAACTGAGAATACCAACAGGCCTCACTCACACATTGTACAGACAGATAATTCTAATAGGCCCCATTCACACACCCCATAAACTGAGAATATCAAGAGGCCTCACTCACACACCCCACAGACTGAGGATACACGTTAAACAGAGAAGGATCCAGCAGTTCAGTATCTGGCAGTAAATTTTCCCGACATGCAGCCATTGTGATGGAGGCCGGGAGGCAACATTTTCCCCACTCCCCATCAGTTACCGTAAGCAAATGGAGCACTCTGCTGAATAACATATCAGTTCCCTGACAGCTCTCCCGTTCTCGATCCACTGGAGGTGCAGCTGGTCCGTGTGCCTGTCTGTCTGTGTTGTGCACTGGGCTCTGTGCCTGTGTGTGTATATGTGTGTGTGTCTGTCTGTGCGTGTTTGCTGTTGGTTTGTCAAGCTGATGCTTCAGTACTGCATGGGCTTGTGTGTGTGTGTGTGTGTGTGTGGTCCTTGTACCAGTCTGTCTCTCTCTCTGCCTTTCCTTCCCTCTCTCTCTCTTTCTCTCTCTCTCACAACAGTTTATTTTCTGTGTATGCATGCATGTCAGTGTGTACCTGTACGTCTTTTCGTGTGCCTGTCTCACCACATATGTGGCCTTCTGTCTTTAGGCCTGACTGTGTGTGTGTGTGTGTGTGTGTGTATATATAGACACACACACACACAAACACACAGGAGCATCTTTGTGTAAGTATATGCATGATAGGGTATACTTATCAGAGAGTGTCTGTCTGTCTGAGTGCTTTTGTGTTAAGCAGCGTGCATGTGTTTAAGGATGTACACACGTATGCTCTGATTGAAATGCATCTGGTTTGTATGCGTACAGAGGTGTATGTACATTAGGTACAGGAGAGTGTGCATTTGTGGTGAGCATGCATTGGGGTGTGTGTGTTGGGAGCATGTACAGGTTTCTGGACAGGTGGTGCTGTTTCTATGTCAAGGTGTCAGGACATCATATGAAGGGTGAGGATGTAGTGGGGGTGAGGATGTAGTGAGGGGAGTGAGGATGCAGTGACAGGGGGAGGATGCAGTGACAGAGGTGAAGATGCAGTGACGGGAGGAGGAATTAGTGACGGGGGGAGGATGTAGTGATAGGGTTGTGAGGATGTAGTAATGGGAGTGATGATGTATTAACAGGGGTGACGACGTAGTGATGTGGAGGAAGATGTTGTGATTTCAGGGAGATAGGTAGAAAGCTGAAAAACAGGACCTCCGTGGTGGTAATCTCCAGTTTGCAGCCTGTGCCACACACTGATGAGAGGAAGAATAGGAGCATTTAGCAGATAAATGCATGCCTGAGGGGGCAGTGGTTCAGAGTTATGGATCATTGGAAAGGTACGACCTGTACAAAAAGCATGGATTACACCTGAACCCAAGGGGAACCAATATACTTGCGGACAGGCTTACTAGAGTTGATCGGGAGGGTTTAAACTAATTTGCAAAGTGATGGGAAACAGAGTGATAGTGCTGAGGATGAGGTAGTTGGTTTACAAACAGATTCAGTGTGTAGTGAGACTGCAAGGAAGGAGAGGCTGATGATAGGGCAAAATTGCATTCAACAGGATGAGTTGTAATGTAAAAGGCGGACAAAATCAAAAAGGATGAATACAGGACTAAAGGTGTGATATTTGAATGTGAGCAGAATATGAAATAAGGTAGATGAACTTACAGCGCAT
This sequence comes from Hypanus sabinus, assembly GCF_030144855.1. Classification (NCBI taxonomy): domain Eukaryota; kingdom Metazoa; phylum Chordata; class Chondrichthyes; order Myliobatiformes; family Dasyatidae; genus Hypanus; species Hypanus sabinus. The sequence continues at coordinate 39,267,968 of NC_082706.1, read as the reverse complement.
GTACAGATTGGCAAGTATAACATTGTGGTCATCACTGAATCATTACTGAAAGAAGTTTATAGCTGGGAGCCTAACCTCAAAGGATACACATTGTATCGAAAGAACATGCAGGTAAGTAAAGGAGATATCGTGGCTCTGTTGATAAAAAATGAAATCAAATCATTAGAAAGAGGTGACATAGGGTTGGAAGGTGTTGAATCTTTGTGGGTACAGCTGAGGAATCGCAAGGGTAAAAAGACCCTGATGGACATACAGACCCTCAAACATTGGTAAGGATGTGGCCTACAAATTACAACGGGAGATGGGGAAGCATGTCAAAAGGGCAATAGTCATGGGGGATTTCAATAAGCAGATAGATTGGGTAAATCAGGTTGTTGCTGGATTCCAAGAGGGGGAATTTCTAGGATGCCTATGAGATGGCTTTTTAGAGCAGTTTGTGGTTGAGCCCATTACAAGATCAGCTGTTATGGATTGGGTGTTGTGCAATGAACTGAAATTGATTGGAGAGTTTAAGATAAGGCAGACCTAAGGGGATAATGATCATAAATTTGAGAAAGAGAAGCGAAAGTCAGATGTATCAGTATTACAGTGGAATAAAGGGAATTATAGGGGCATGAGAGAAGAACTGGCCAGAATTGATTGGAACAGAACACTGGCAGGGATGATGGCAGAGCAGCAATGGCTGAGATTTCTGCTTGCAATTCAGAAGTCACAGGATATGTACATCCCAAGGAGGAAGAAATATTCTAAAGGCAAGATGACATAACTGTCGCTAACAAGAGAAGTCAAAAACTACATAAAACCCAAAGAGAGGGCATATAATAGAGCAAAAATTAATTGGAAATTAGAGGACTGGGAAGCTTTTAAAAACCAACAGAAGGCATCTAAAAAAAGTCAGTAAGAAGGAAAGGATGGAAATCGAAGGTAAGCTAGCCAATAATATTAAAGAGGATAACAAAAGTTTCTTCAGATACATAAAATGTAAAAGAGAGGCGAGAGTGGATATCGGACTGTTGGAAAATGATGCTGGAGACATAGTAATGGGGTTCAAGGAAATGGTGGATTAACTGAATAAGTATTTTGCACCAGTCTTCACTGTGGAAGACACTAGCAGTACACCATAAGTTCGAGAGTGTCAGGGGGCAGAAGTGAGTGAAGTTACCATTACTAGAGAGAGACGAGAAGAAAATTATAGGCCAATTAGTGCGATCTCAGTGGCTGGGAAGTTGTTGGATCTGATTGTTAAGGATATCGTTTCGGGGTACTTGGAGACACATGATTAAATAGTCTATAGTCAGCATGGTTTACTCGAGGGAAAATCATTGCCTGAGAAATCAGATGGAATTATTTGAAGAAATAACAAAGAGGATAGACAAAGGAGAATCAGTGGATTTTGTGTACTTGGATTTTCAGAAGGCCTTTGACAAGGTGCCACACCTGAGGCTGTATAACAAGTAAAGAGCCCATGGTATTGTAGGAAACATACTAGCATGGATAAAGCAGTGGCTGATTAGCAGGAGGCAAAAAAAGGGAATAAAGGCAGACTTTTCTGGTTGGCTGCCGGTGACTACAGGGGTCTGTTCGGACTGCTTTTTACATTATACTATATGTCAATGACTTGGGTGATAGAGCTGATAGTTTTGTGGACGATACAAAGATATGTAGAGGGGCAGGCAGTTTGAGGAAGTAGAGTGGCTACAAAAGGACAGATAGATTGGGAGAACAGGCAAAGAAGTGGCAGGTGGAATACAGCGTCAGGAAGTGTATGGTCATGCACTTTGATAGAAGAAATAAAAGCATAAACTATTTTCTAAATGGAGAGAAAATTCAATAATCTGAGGTGCAAAGGGACTTAGGAGTCCGTGTGCAGAGTTCCTTAAAGGTTGATTTGCAGTTTGAGTCTGTGGTGAGGAAATGTTAGCATTCATTTCAATAGGACTGGAATATAAAAGCAAGGATATATTGTTGAGGTTCTATAAAGCACTGGGTGTGCCCCTTACCTAAGAAAGGATGTGCTGACATTGGAGGGGGTTCAAAGGAGGTTCACAAAGTTTACTCCGGGTTTGAAAGGCTTGCCATATGAAGAGTGTTTCATGGCTCTGGGCCTGTGCTCACTGGAATTCAGAAGAATGAGTGACCTCATTGAAATCTATCAAAAGTTGAAGGGCCTCGATAGAGTGGATGAGGAGACGATGTTTCCTATGGTGGGAGACTCTAGGACCAGAGGATAAAGCCTCAGAATAGAGGGGCATTCTTTTAGAATGGAGATGAGGAGACTGGTGAATCAGTGTAATTTGGTGCCACAGGTGTCCCTGAAGACCAAGTCATTGGGTTTATTTAAAACATAAGTAAATACATTTTTGATAAGACAGGGCATGAAGGAATATGGGGGGAAGGCAGAAGATTGGGGCTGAGAGGGAAAATGGATCAGCCATGATGAAATGGCAGAGCAGACTTGATGGGCCAAATGGTCTGACTCAGCTTATGAGTCTGATATCTTATGGTCTTGGGGGGGGGGTGGTGAGGATGTAGTGATGGGGGTTGAGGATGTAGTGAGGTGGGGTGAGGATGCAGTGGGGGTGAGGATGTAGTGATGAGAGTGAGGTTGTAGTGAGGGGTGAGGATGTAATGGAGTGAGGATGTAGTGACGGGGTTGAGGATGTAGTGACGGGGGGGGTTGAGGATGTAGTGACGGGGGGGTGAGGATGTAATGAGTTGGGGTAAGGATGTAGTGATGGGAGTGAGGATGTAGTGAGGGGGGGTTGAGGATGTAGTGACGGGGGGGGTTGAGGATGTAGTGACGGGGGGGTGAGGATGTAATGAGTTGGGGTAAGGATGTAGTGAGGGGGTGGGGATGTAGTGAGGGGGTGAGGATGTAGTGAGGGGGTGAGGATGTAGTGATGGGAGTGAGGATGTAGTGATGGGATTGAGGATGTAGTGAGGGGGGGTTGAGGATGTAGTGACGGGGGGGTTGAGGATGTAATGAGTTGGGGTAAGGATGTAGTGAGGGGGGTGGGGATGTAGTGAGGGAGTGAGGATGTAGTGATGGGATTGAGGATGTAGTGGGGGGGTTGAGGATGTAGTGTTGGGGGGGGTGAGGATGTAATGAGTTGGGGTAAGGATGTAGTGAGGGGGGTGGGGATGCAGTGAGGGGGTGAAGATGTAGTGAGAGGGGAGGAAGTGTCACAGCGTCTTCAGCCTGTGTCGGTGGGTGTGGTATTTGTACGAGGAAGGATGGATGGGATGATGATAGGAGATTGAGGTGGTGGTGATGGGGGTGAGGGTATGTTGAGGAGGGACAGGGAAAATGAGGGGATGTTGAGGAGGGAAAGAGGGATGATGAGGAAGAAGAGGATGAACTGAAGAGGGGATGTTGAGGGAGAAAGATGATGAAGGGGTGGGGGGATGGTGAGAGGGAGAAGGATGTTGAGGAAGGTGTTGGTGAGGGGGAGGGATGAGAGGAAAGATGGGGGTTCCGTGAGGTGTTAAGGGGAGGATCGGAATCGAGGAGGGGGACTGTCTTGTCGGAAGCTGATGGTTGCCATGCCCCGGTCCTCTCCCTCCCCACTTCCTCCAGCCGCACTCACCGAGCGCCGCTCTCCACGCTCCTGCCGACCGGCCTCACCTCCCCTTCCGCCGGTGACCGAGCTCCGCAGAGCCCGCGGCCCGACCCGGTCCGCCCCGGCGCGGCGCACACCCCCCCTCCCCTCCCCACCGGCCTGTCCGCTCCCGGCTCCCACCTCTCCCGCTGAATCCGCTCCTCCTCCGCTTCTACCACCGTGGCGTCAGTGCCTGGACCCGGCCGCAGTCCCGCTCACCCAGCCCACCGCCCCGCGGTCCCTCCTCACCGGCTCTGCTGCTGGGCGGGAGTCCGGGCGCCAACCGCCGCCCCCGGGCCGCCAGCCCCCGACTCTTCCCCCCCCCACCACCACAGGCGGCCGCCGCCGCAACCCTGTCTTCCCCACCCCCCAATCCTCCCCTCGTCTCCCCCCCCCCGAGCTTCGTTCCCTCCCCGTCACTCCCCCCTCATCACCCCCATTCTCCCCCCGACCACCACTTCATTCCTACTCTTCCCCAGCCCCCCCCCCCGTCCTCGCCACTCTACCCCAGGCCTCCCTCCCCCCCCCCCCCCTCGTCACCTCGTCAACCCCACTCTCCCTCCCAGGCCCCCCCATCCACCTCTTCATCCCTACTCTCCCTCAGGCATCCTCATCTCCCCATCACTTCCCCCCCCCCAGCTCATCATCCCCATGCTCTCCCCCATCCACCTTGTCAGCCCTTCTCTCCCCTCTGCCTCCAGCCCTTCCCTTGTAATTCTGCTCTTTCCCTTCCCACCCATCGTTTCACATCCCCCAACCCAACTTGGTCATCTTCTGCCACCCCATCGCAGCTGCCCCTGTCACAACCACTCCCTTCCCTAATGCCAACACCTGACTGTCCTCTCCTCACTGAGTGACACTCCCTATGTGAACCCTCACCCTACCCTTGGGGTTCATACACTTTTGACTCCTCCCTCACCCCAAACTAATACCCACTCCCTCACACCACTTCTCTCATCCCTTCCCCCATTCTCTTCTCGCCTGCCTCCTCCTTCCGTCCCACCCAAATCCTTGTCCCTTCTCTCTCACACCCACACCCTCACTACATTGCTAACCCTTCCTTCACCCTAACTCATATCTCACATTCCTCACCCACACTGAATTCTCCCTATCCCCACCATCATCCCTAACTCCTACAACCCAGCCACATACCTTCCTCACACACCTCACCCAGCTCTTCCCTCACATCTCTCCATGATTTCCCTCACCTTCACACTCCCCACCGCTCATGATCCTCATTCCCATACAAATCTCCCTCATCAGTCCCCCTCACCCTCACTGTCCATCCTCAATTTGCCGCCTCACACACACCCATCCACTGATCTCACCGACACAACTCACATCTCTGCCCCCACCATCACAATCCTTCTCCACATTAACCCCATCTTCACCCCAGCCCCTACATCACCCTACACTCAAACTCTAACTCCCCTTCCTACACCCTCACCCTACACCCACAGTCTTCATTACAATTACCATGCATGCCCCTCCACAACCCTCCCCTACATGTAACCACATCTTCACACCACTACCCCACACATACACCTCCCTCCTCTACCCCCCCCCCTAAAATTCACACCCTTCTCCCACACTCACACACTCACAGCTATCCGGAGAGTTTGCACAAACTTCAGTTGTTCTCTCTGGAGCGCTGGAGGCTGAGGGAAGGCCTGATAAAAAGCATGAGAAGCTTAGACAGAAACATAGAAAGCCTACAGCATAATACAGGCCCTTCAGCCCACAAAGCTTTGCTGAACATGTACTTACTTTAGAAATTACCTAGGCTTACCCATATCCCTTTACCCATGTACCTATCCTGGAGCCTCTTATTTCATCCGCCTCCATCATCGCTGCCGTCAGCCCATTTCATGCACTCACCACTCTCTGCATAAAAATCTTACCCTGAACATAGCCTCTGTACCTAATTCCAAGCACCTTAAAACTGTTCCCTCTTGTGTTAGCCATTTCAGCCCTGGGAAAAAGCCTCTGACTATCCACATGATCAATGCCTCTCATCTTATACACCTCTATCAGGTCACCTCTAATCCTCCATCACTCCAAGGAGAAAAAGCCAAGTTTGCTTAACCTGTTCTCATAAGGCATGTTCCCCAATCCTAGCAACATACTTGGAAATCTCCTCTACACCCTTTCTATGGTTTTCACATCCGTCTTCTAGTGAAGTGACCAGAACTGATCACAGTACTCCAAGTGGGGTCTGACCAGGCTTATATTTAGCTGCAACATTACCTCTTGGCTCTTAAACTCAATCCCATGGTTGATGAAGGCCAATGCACCATATGCCTTTCTTAACCACAGAGTCAACCTGCATATCAGTTTTGAGTGTCCTATGAACCTCAAGATCCCTCTTTATCCTCCACACTGCCAAGAGTCTCGCCATTAATACTATATTCTGCCATCATATTTGACCCACCAAAATGAACCACCTCACACTTATCTGGGTTGAATTCCATCTGCACTTCTCAGCCCAGTTTTGCATCCTATCAATGTCCTGCTGTAAACTCTGACAGCCCTCCACACTATCCACAACACCCCCAACTTTTGTGTCATCAGCAAATTTACTAATCCCTCCCTCCACTTCCTCATCCAGGTCATTTATAAAATCACAAAGAGAAGGGGTCCCAGAACAGATCCCTGAAGCACACCCCTGGTCACTGACCTGATATGCAAAATATGACCTGTCTACAACCACTCTGTATTCTGTGGACAAGCCAATTCTGGATCCACAAAGCAAGGTCCCCTTGGATCCCATGCCTCCTTATTTTCTCAATAAGTCTTGCATGGTGTACCTTATCAAATGCCTTGCTAAAATCCATGTACACTACATCTACTGTTCTACCTTCATCAATGAGTTTAGTCACATCCTGAAAAACTTCAGTCAGGCTCGTAAGGCATGACCTGCCTTTGACAAAGCCATGCTGACTATTCCTAATCATATTATGCTTCTCCAAATGTTCATCAATCCTGCCTCTCAGGATCTTCTTCATCAACTTACTAACCACTGAAATAAGACTCCTGGTCTATAATTTCCTGGGCTATCTCTACTCCCTTTCTTGAATAAGGGAACAACATCTGCAACCCTCCAATCCTCCAGCACCTCTCCCATCCCCATTGATGATGCAAAGATCATCGGCAGAGGGTCAGCAATCTCCTCCCTTGCCTCCCATGGTAGCTTGGGGTACATCTCATCCGATCCCAGTGACTTATCCAACTTGATGCTTTCCAAAATCTCCAGCACACCCTCTTACTTAATATCTATATGCTCAAGTTTTTCAGTCCGCTGTAAGTCATCCCTACAATCGCCAAGATCCTTTTCTGTAGATGGGTTAGTTTTTTTTCCCATCAGGGAGCAAGTGTCAAGTCGCAGGTTAAAGGAAATGCGTGTGACAACTTTTTACAGAGAGAGTGTGGCTGCCTGGAATGCGCTGCCAGGGAGGTGGTCAAAGCATATAAAATTTCAGAGGTGTTTAGATAAACACTTGAACAGATGGCATTTATTATTGTCTGGTATTAGGTGAAATTCATTGTTTTGAAGCAGCAGTAAAGTGCAAAGACATCAAATTACTAAAACAAATAAGTAGGGCAAAATCCAAGGTCATCTGCATGATTCGTTCAGAAATCAGATGGTGGATGGGAAGAAACTCTTCCAAAATGTTGAGAGTCTGTCTACATACTCCTGAACCTCCTCCCCATTCATAGCAATGGATTGCAAATAAGTTAAGTGTAGTTGGACAGGGCAAGGAGCAGAGAGTTATTGAGATGTGCAAGCAATTGGGATCACATTCGGCAAAGATGAGCCAAAGAGCCTGTTCTTGCGCACTTCCATCCTGCACACGGACTGTTTGAACTGCTTCCGTCTGGTAGGCGCTTCAGATCCCTCCAGACTAAGACTAATAGGCACTGGAGAAGTTTTTTCCCTACTGCAGTCACTTTGCTGAACAGTTAACTGCCGGCTAACTGTCGGCTAACTATTACTTGGATTGCACTACCTGTATATATAATCTATATTTTCATTTATATTTATCATTATTATTGTTATGAGCAGAGAGACAACATCTGCCGGAAGAAAATTCCTTGCATGCGCACAGGTACTTGGCGATTAAAGTCTGATTCTGATTCTGATTCTATAGTGTCCCATGTTAAACATGCTAATAACAATAGGATAACTGGGAGGGAGTAGGTTCCTGCAAGGATCAATGCGGAACCATGGGGGATAGGTGGAATCTTAATACATTTTCTCATATTTACTGTGGGGGGAGGGGGTCATTTGAAGCTTGGGAATTCAGGGAAGAGTATTATGATGTCCTGAATCATGTTGATATTACAAAGGAGGAGATGTTAGCGGTCTTGAGTGACACTAAAGTGAATAAATCCCTGGGGCCAGAACAGGTGTCTCCCAGGAAGTTGTGGGAAGCAAGGGAGGAGATTACTGGGGGACTGGCGGAGATTTATCTACCTGCATTAGGCACAGATGAGGTACCAAGAAACTGGAGGGAGCCTATTGTTGTGTTCTTATTTAAGAAAGGCTACTAGGACAAGCCTGGAAACTACAGGTTGGAGAGCCTAACATCAATGCTGGAAAAGTTACTGGAGGGCATTCTGAAAGACAGGATTTATTTACATTTTGAATAGTTAGCGTGGCTTCCGTGTGAAATTCACATCTCACATTTTTAATGAGTTTTTCAGAGAGGTGACAAAGGGAATTGACAAAGGCAATGCAGTAGATATCATCCAGATGGACTTTAGTGAGGCCGCTGACAAGATCGCACATGGAATACAGAAGAGATTTACAGATGCTGGGAATCTTGAGTAACACACACAAAACGCTGGAGCAGGTCAGGCAGCACCCATAGAAGGAAATAAACAATCAACGTTTTGGGCCAAGACCTTTCATCAGGGCTGGAAAGGGAGGAGGCAGAAGCCAGATAAGTCCGGGTTGGAGGAGCAAACACCTCATACACCGTCTTGGCAGTTCAGCAAGAACCTCCCTAATTTAGATTAGATTATAAGTATTTATTAATCGCATGTACACTAAAACATACAGTGAAACGTTCTGTTTGCATTAACAACCCACACTATCTGCGGATGTGCTGGGAGTCACCACATATTCTGGCACCAACATAACAAGCCTACGATGTTCAACAGAACAATACACACAGTCAACATACAACAAAACAAAGCTCTTTCCCAACCACCATCTACACGCACGGAGGGCTCAGATTCCCCAGCCTTGGGCATTTGACCTCCAGTAATCTAGTAACCTCTTTCCTCTGGCTCCACCCCACACCATCATTTCATTTCAGTAGCCCTCTCACCCATTCCCTTCCCTTAGTAGATTAGGTTGAACTTTATTGTCATTGTGCCGAGTACAGATACAAAGCCAATGAAATGCAGTTAGCATCTAACCAGAAATAGTTATTTACAAAATAATTGCGAATAAAAAGTAAGTGCTACAACACACAAATATAGAAGTACTGAGACAGTACAATATGGGTGCAATTCTGCTTAGCGCTGTGATGTGAGGTTCAGCAGGGTCACAGCCTCAGGGAAGAAGCTCTTCCTGTTCCTGCTGGTGCGGGAGCAGAGGCTCCTGTAGTGCCTACTGGATAGGAGGAGAGTGTAAAGTCCATGGTTAGGGTGAAATGCATCCTTGATAATGCTTTTTGCCCTGCCCAGGCAGCACTTATGGTAGATATTCTCAGTGGTGGGCAATTGGGGGTCAATAATCCGCTGGGCAGTTTTCACCACATGCTGGAGTATTTTGTGGTCTGAAATGGGATAATTGCCATATACACTGAGATGCAGTTGTTGAGTATGCTCTCAGTGGTACAGCGGTAAAAGTCCGTCAGTATCCTGGGACAGAGGTGAGCTTTCTTGATGATCCACAGGAAATAAAGGTGCTGTTGTGCCTTTTTGATCAGGATGAAGGAGTTCAGGGACCAGGCAAGATCCTCGGAAACGTGGACACCAAAGAATTTGAAGCTTGATACACGCTCCACTACAGCTGTGTTGATGTAGATGGGGACGTGAGTGTGGCTCCTAGCATGCCTGAAGTCCACAATGGTCTCCTTGGTCTTCTGGGTTTTAAGGGCCAGGTTGTTGCAGCCAGGTGCTGGACCTCGTCCCTGTAGACGTCATTCATCTGCGAACTTAGTAATGGAGTTAGAACCATGTACAGGAACGCAGTCATGGGTGAAAAGGGAGTACAGAAGAGGGCTCAGCACACAACCTTGAAGCATGCTGGTGTTCAGGGTGAGAGTGGAGGAGGAGAGGTTGTCTAATTTAACAGATTGGGGTCTGGTAGTTAGAAAGTCCAAGGTCAAGTTGCAGAGGGATGAGCTGATACCAAGCTGGCGAAGTTTGGCGATCAGCTTGGAGGGATCACAGTATTGAATGCCGAACTAAAGCCAATGAACAGCATTCTGACATAAGAGTTGGGGCTGTCCGGGTGGGTCAGGGCAGAGTGAAGTGCTGTGGAGATGGCATCCTCTGTTGACCTGTTGGTGCGATAGGCAAATTGATGGGGGTCCAGGTCTCCAGACCTGAAGGCTGAATCTCTGGCTTTGAGCAGGAGGTGAACCTCTCTGTTCATCCATGGTTTCTGATTGGGGAAAACTTATCCTGCCCTCATGACCTACTTATCACTTTCCTTTGGCTCCCTACCTCCTTCCCTTTATTCCATGGTCCACTGTTGTCTCCGATCTTCAGCCTTTTACCTCTTCCACCTATCACCTCCCAGCTTCTGACAAACATCTCCACTCCCCCACCCAGTTTCACCTATCTCCTGCCAGCTTGCACTACTCCCCTGCTTTTGGTGTTTGTCCCTCCCTTTCCAGTCCTGATGAGAGGTCTTGGCCAGAATCATCGACTGTTTATTTATCTCCATGTCCTCTGCCTGACCTCCTAAATTTCCTTGAGCATTTTCTGTGTGTCCCACATGGAAAGCTTCTCCAGAAGGTTTAAACAGGTGGCGTCCAGGGTGAGTTAGAGAACTGGATACAAAATTAGGGTGGTTGTAGGAGGCAAAGATGTTCGGGGAGGGTCGGTTGTCTGATAGGAGACCAGTAAACAATGGTGTGCTGCAGAAATCTATGCTGGGTCCATTATTGTTTGACATTTATTTAATGATTTGGAAGGAAATGTAGCTGGCATGATTTTCTAGCTAATACTAAAAATGGTGCAACAAACAATCTCCTGGAGGAACTCAGTGGGTTGAATTGTGTCTGTGGGAGGAAAGGAATCCTTGATGTTTCAGGTTGAGATACTGCATTGGGAATGTGACATCAAACTGCTGTTGGTGGACAGTGAAGGGTTGCAAATCAAAACAACTAATTTCACATCATGTACAGCGATAACAAAACCACCTTCAAACCACACCCCCTTGTGCCAAAAGTAAACAAAATCGTGCAAACGGCAACAAAAAAGAGTGAAAAACATAGAATATAAAACACAAAAACAGAAGTGTCCAGGCATATTCACTTCAGCTTAGTTCACATTCTCTAGGCCACCCCAATTCGAAATTGCCCAAAATAGCAACAAAAAAAAGGAACGGCTGGGAGTCAACTGGGAAGGCATGGCAGAGACCGGCTGATGTAATTTAATTCAGAGAAGTGCAAGATGATGTCTTTTGGGAAGCTAAACCAGGACAGGACATGCATAGTGAATGGCAGGAACCTGTGGAGTGCTGCTGAACTGAAGATCTGGGTATAGGTATATGTTTCCCTGAAAGTAGCAACACCAGGTATTGAAAACAATATATTGCCACACTTTCCATTTTTTAAATTTCACTTGAATCCTTACCAATTTTTATCGATGCACCATAGAAAGCATCCTGTCCCGATGCATCACGGCTTGATATGGCAACTGCTCTGCACGTGATGAAATGGTAGCACAGACTCAATGGGCCAAATGGTCTAATTCTGCTCCTGTATCTTATGGACTTTGTGACTCTACACATAAGACAGAGATGGACAGATTTTTAGGTGAAATGAAGATTAGGATGGCACAACCAGCTCATAGAGTTGTTGCCTCCAGTCCAAACGACCTGGGTTCAGTTCTGACCCCAGGTGCTGTCTGTGTGTGAAATTTGCTCATCACCCTCCTCCCCCACCCCTCCCTCCCACATCCCGGAAACTGAATGGGCTTCCCTGAGTGCTCTGCTTTCCTCCCACATCCCAACGACGTGTGGGTCAATAGGTTAATTCGGAGCAGCCATTGTGAGAGTGTTGTGTTTGGGTGTAAAGTGTTGAGGCTTCAGCTCAAGGGTCTGAGCAGAGTTAAAGGTGAGACAGGGTGTGAGCTTTCACTTTCCTCTGTGGTCTCAGTGGCTTAGAGATGGCCGTCAGGGCAGTGGTCTGCTTTCCCCCCGCAGGATGTGGGAGCTGGGGGAGACTCCTAGTGTCTCTCTGTGGGAAGTGAGTCTAGTTCTGGCTCCTGATCCCATTGGGCAACTAAATCTTCAGCTGGACTTCCCCAGGAGCATCCGTGACACTGAGAGCACCACAGGCAGGTGCCGAGTGAGGGGGTCACACTGGGGGTAGAGGGTGACCACCAGAAAGGGCAGAGGGGAGTGCAGGAACCCTTCACTAACACACCTCTTGTTTTGGGAGAGGGTGGCCTTCCAGAGGAGAGCAGCAGCAGCAGCCTGGTCTGTGGACCAGTGCCAGCAGGGAGGGTGGAGACAGGACATACTCGATAGTTAGGTGGGTAGGCAGGAGATTCTGTGGCCAGAAACAAGCCTTGTTGCCTCCCAGGTGCCAGAGGAGAGGACATCTCCAAGCAGCGATCGAGATACACATAGTTACCAATGACACACGTGGTGAAAGGGATGAGGTCCTGCAGTGAACAACAGGGAGTTAGGCAGAAGGATAAACTGCAGGACCTCAAGGACTGTAATCTCTTGATTACTCCCAGTGTCATGCACCAGTGAGGGTAGGGCAGATGTATGGCACAGTGCAGGAGGCAGAGGACTGTTCTGGGTAGAGGGCGGCCTGTATAAGAGGGACGGGTTCACCTCAGCTGGAAAGGGACTGATATTCTGGTGGGGAGATGTGTACATGCCACTGGGGAGGGTTGAAACTAACCTCGCAGGAGGGGGGTAGGATGCAAAGTGGTGGGTGGCAGGCAGGCAAGTTGAGGTAAATATAAATGTTAACGTGAGCAAGGTCAGCCGACAGGACAGGCAGGGTCAAGCTGGGGAGTGAGGGAGGTCTGAGAAAAACCTGTATTTATTCCAATGGAGGCAGCCTGACAAGCGAGGCAGATGGAATGGGTCTTGGAACTGGAATATTATAACTATTACTGAAACATGGCTGAGGGAGGGACAGGAAATATGCCATCTCCTTCTCTCAATTTCTGTCTCCACCACATCTGCTCTCAGAATGAAGCTTTTCATTCTAGAACCAATGAGATGTCCCCCTTCTTCAAAGAAAGGGGGTAATTTCCTTCCTCCACCATTAGCGCCGGCCTCACCCGTGTCTCTCCCATTTCACACACGTCTACCCTCACCCCATACTCCCACCAATCTATCAGGGATAGGGTTCCTCTTGTCCTCATCTACCACTCCATCAGCTTCTGTGTCCAGCACATAATTCTCCATAACTTCTACCATCTCCATGGAATCCCACTGTTCCCTCCCACTGCCCCACTTTCTGCTTTCTGCAGGGATTGCTCTCTTCTCAACTCCCTTGACCACGCGTCCCTCCCCTCATGGCACTAATTTAGCAAGCGGAACAAATGCTACACCTGCCCCTACGTGCTGGAGAGCACGCCTTATGAAAATAGGTTGAGTGAACTTGGCCTTTTTCCCTCGGAGCAATGGAGGATGAGAGGTGACTTGATAGAGGTGTATAAAATGATGAGGGGCATTGATCGTGTGGATAGCCAGAGGCTTTTTCTCAGGGCTAACATGAGGGGGCATAGTTTTAAGGTGCTTGGAAGAAGGTACAGGAGGGATGTCAGGGGTAAGTTTTTCACAGCGTGGAATACAGTGCTGGCAATGGTGGTGGAACCAGATACAAGAGGGTATTGTAAAAGACTCTTAGATAGCTATATGGAGCTTAGAAAAAATAGAGGGTTATGCAGTAGGGAAGTTTTCGAGTAGGTCATTGTAAGAGGAAGGGGAGTTGCATTTCTGATTAGAGAGAACATCGCGGCAGCACTTGGGATATTTCTGGGAGATCGTTCAGTGAGGCTGTGTAGGTGGAACTTAGAAATTAGAAAGGAGTATTCACATTGATGAAATTGTACAATAGACAACCCCCCTCCTCCGCCATAGTCAGCTCTAAGAATAAGAGGTATTTACATTTCCCTCAAATTGACTGGGTTGCAAAGGGCTTGGTCAGAGCAGAACATTTTTAAAGTGTCCAGTAAAGTTTTCTGAAACATTACTCAAGTGACATTACTGGTGTGGGAGCAACACTGGAGCTCCCCTTGGGAAATTGCTGAAGAATCCGTGACAGTGCACATTGGAACCAGTGCCCATAATTCCATTAGTTTTAAAATAGTCATGGAGAAAGAGCAGGCTGCTCCACAAGTTAAAGTAATAAATGGAGGCATTGCAAATACTTAAGGCATTAGAAAGGAAGTTGCAAAGATTGGTTGGGAGCAGTTGTTTACAGTAAAGGGACAATTGGGAAGTGAGAGACTTTTAAATGTAAGATAGAGAAAGTTCAGAGCCGACATATTCCTGCCAGAGTGAAGGGCAGGGCTCGTAAGAATCAGAATCAGGTTTATTACTACTGCATGTGTCATATAACCATATAACAACTACAGCACAGAAACAGGCCATCTTGGCCCTTCTAGTCCATGCCGACGCTTATACTCACCTAATCCCACCGGCCTGCACTCAGCCCATAACCCTCCATTTTCCTGTCCATATACCTATCCAATTTTACTTTAAGTGACAATACCGAACCTGCCTCTACCACTTCTACTGGAAGCTCGTTCCACACAGCTACCACTCTCTGAGTAAAGAAATTCCCCCTCGTGTTACCCTTAAACTTTTGCCCCCTAACTCTCAACTCATGTCCTCTTGTTTGAATCTCCCCTACTCTCAATGGAAAAAGCCTATCCACGTCAACTCTATCTATCCCCCTCATAATTTTAAATACCTCTGTCAAGTCCCCCCTCAACCTTCTACGCTCCAAAGAATAAAGACCTAACTTGTTCAACCTTTCCCTGTAACTTAGGTGCTGAAACCCAGGTAACATTCTAGTAAATCTTCTCTGTCCTCTCTCTATTTTGTTGACATCTTTCCTATAATTCGGTGACCAGAACTGTACACAATACAGTCATGAAATTTGTTAACTTAGCAGCAGCAGTTCAATGCAATACATAATACAGAAGAAGAGGGGAAAATATAATAAATAAACAAGTAAATCAATTACAGTGTATAAATATATATATATATTGAATAGATTAAAAATAGTGAAAAAACAGAAATAATATATATTAAAAAAAGTGAGGTTAATGGGTTCAATGTCCATTTAGGAATCAGATGACAGAGGGGAAGAAGCTGTTCCTGAATCGCTGAGTGCACTCTCAGGTTTCTGTACTTCCTACCTGATGGTAACCGTGAGAAAAGGGCATGCCCTGGGTGCTGGAGGTCCTTAATAATGGACACTGACTTCCTAATGCACCGCTCCTTGAAGATGTTCTGGGTACTTTGTAGGCTAGTACCCAAGATGGACCCAACTAAATTTACAACCCTCAGAAATCTTGACACCCAGGAACTTGAAACTGCTCACTCTCTCCACTTCTGATCCCTCTACAAGGACTGGTACGTGTTCCTTCGTCTTACCCCTCCTGAAGTCCACAATCAGCTCTTTTGTCTCACTCCACTAGTTGGGAACTCTGGCTCATGAGGGATATTGAGGCTCTAGACAGGAAAAAGAAGTTAAGTGCCTGGTATAGGCAGCTGGGATCAGGTAAATCCCTTGAGGACTATAAGGGATGTAGGGGTACAGGGCTAAAATCAGCAGAGCAAAAAGGGAGGAGATTTTCTCAATAGATTATGTAAAAAAAATACTGAGACATTCTATAAGTATACTAAGAACAAAAGGACAACTAGGAAAACAAAAGGCCCCCTTAATGATCAATGTGGTCATCTGTGTATCGAGTTATGGTAGACAGATGAACTGGTAAATCAATATTTCCCATCTCTGTTTACCATGGTCATGGGAGCTAGGAGATTCAGGGTAGAGAACACTGAGGCCGCATCCACACTGGACCGGATAAATCCGTAACCGAAGCTTTTTCTCTTCGTTTTGACCCTCCGTCCACACTGAAGGGATGTTTTCCTCCCCTGAAAATGGAGCTTTTCTAAAATGCCCTTCAGGTTGTGTAAATTTGAAAATGCCGCTTGGGCAAGAGTAGTGTGGGCGGGGTAACCGGAGATTTCCAGAAATGCTGACATGACGTGCCAGAACAGATGGCGGCATTTCATTGTTTTCCTGAACGCAAACCCCCATACAACTTAACAATTTCAGAACAGACAGCAACGAGACTGAAGCCAGTAGAGTTAGAAATGTACTCACCAAATACTTTGACCCATAACTTACTGAATAAATAAGTCTCCTCACTTTGCCCTGTTTTCTGTCCTTGCTCGTGTGAAGGTGGTTTACCTATTTATGCAAGTACTTCTCTGACAATAGATGTGTAACAGCCTAATGAAACATTGTATGGAAATACAAGATAACACTGATGCAGACATGTTTTATACATTTAACAAGGTGTTTTATTCATGCAACAGAGTTAGTCAGTTTTTCACTGTTCGTCGTCAGTTGGGTCATACTATCCGTGAACTCCCTGTCGGTTGCCTCCATACGCTCCAGCATTTGTTTTTTTTTTCAGTTTTAAGTCCTCCTGCCCGTCGTTTGGCAATTTCCTTTTAAGTTTTTCTAGTCTGTAACTGAACAGATGTGCACCAAGTCTTTCACGGTGAGATTCGACACCAAACATGTCGCTTGTTTTCTTGTAGATGTGTCCTGTGCATGCCCAGTAGGAGGAGATTCGCCCAAATACCCATTTTAATGTGGACGGAGGTATTTTCAAAAATGCTTGGTGTGGACGCCTATTGTTTTTACGTGAAACCGGCATTTTCAAAATTATCCAGTCTAGTGTGGACGTAGCCTGAAGCGTACCAGTATTACAAAAGGGGAGGTGCAGGCAGCCTTGAGGCACACAAAGATGGATAAAGCCCAGTCATTGCAGGAAGCAAAGAGGAGATTGCTGGGGCTCACAGAGATATTTGCATAATTTTTAGACATAGGTCAGGTACCAGAAGACTGGAAGATGGTTAATATTGATGGTTTATTATTGTCACATATGAAAAGCTTGACTTGTATATCATTACACTCTGCATTAAGGTAGAGCAAGGTAAAATAGCAACAATGCAGAATAAAATGTAAAGCGGTCAAAAGAGTGCAGTGCGGGTGAACAATAAAGTGCAAGATCATAAGAAGGTAGATTGTGAGGCCAAGAAACCATCTTACCATACAAGTGGCTCCGTCAAGATTCTGAAAACAGTGAGATAGAAGATAGATGGACCCGCCTGATCCATCTCATATTCTCTCTTTACTCTCCTGATTTCCTTCAAAGAGTATTCTTTTATAATCATCAAGATTGACTGGGGAGGTGGGCCAAGGAATGGCAGATGGAATTTGAACAAGTGTGAAGTGTTACATTTTAATAAGTTAAACCTGGGCAGTACTTACATAACAGTTTACAAGAAAACCTTTTCACTGTATCTCAGACCATGTGACAATAATAAACCACTTCCAATATCAATGCAGCCAATTAAAAGACACTTGAACAGGTACATGGGAGCAGGTGTTCCCAACCTTTTTCATGCCTACATTAACCGAAGGGTCCGGGGAGCCCAGGTTGGGAGAGATATGGGCTAAAAAGGATTAGATTAAATGGGCAATTTGATCAGCATGAAGCAGTTGGTCAGAAGAACATATTTCCATTATATAAAACACAGGAGCAGAATTCAGAATCAGGTTTATTATCACCAGCATAAAATTTGTTAATTTAGTGTTAACTTAGAAAACAAAATAATTATTAAATAAATCATGGTATACATATATTGAATAGATTAAAATTGTGCAAAAAAACAGAAATAATAGATATTAAAAAAGTGAGGTAGTGCCCAAGGGTTCAATGTACATTTAGGAATCGGATGGCAGAGGGGAAGAAGCTGTTCTGAATCGCTGAGTGTGTGTCTTCAGACTTCTGTATCTCCTACCTGATGGTAACAGAGAGAAAAGAGCATGTCCTGGGTGCTGGAGGTCCTTAATAATGGACGCTGCCTTTCTGAGACACTGCTCCTTGAAGATGTCCTGGGTACTTTGTGGGCTAGTATCCAGGATGGAGCTGACTAAATTTACAACCCTCTGCAGCTTCTTTTGGTCCTGTGTAGTAGCTCCTCCCCCCCCCCCCCACCACCGCCCCTCATACCAGACAGTGATACAGCCTGTCAGAATGCTCTCCATGGTACATCTATAGAAGTTTTTGAGTGTATTTGTTGATATGCCAAATCTCTTCAAACTCCTAATGAAGAACAGACGCTGTCTTGCCTCCTTTACAACTATATCGATATGTTGGGACCAGGTTAGATCTTGACACCTGGGAACTTGAAGCTGCTCACTCTCTCCACTTCTGATCTCTCTATGGGGATTGTTATGTGTTCCTTCGCCTTACCATTCTTGAAGTTCACAAACAGCTCTTCCATCTTACTGACATTGAGTGCCAGGTTGTTGCTGTAGCATCATTCCACTAGTTGACATATCTCACTCCTGTACGCTCTCTTGTCACCATCTGAGATTCTATCAACAATGGCTGTATCATCAGCAACTTATAGATTGTATTTGAGCTATGCCTAGCCACACAGTCACGTGTATATAGAGTAGAGCAGTGGGATTAGCACACACCGCTGAGGTGCACCAATGTTGATTGTCAATGAGGTTGAAGATGTTATCACCAATCCACACAGATTGTGGTCTTCTGGTTTGGAAGTTGAGGATCCAAATGCAGAGGGAGGTACAGAGGCCTAGGTTCTGCAACTTCTCAATCAGGATTGTGAGAATAATAGTATTAATTAGGCCACTTACTCCATCAAGTCTGCTCCACCATTCTATCGTGGCTGATTAATTATCCCTCTCAACCCCATCCTTCTGTAACCTTTGACATCCTTACTAATCAAGAACCTATCAACTTCCACTTTAAATATATACCCAATGATCTGGCTGCCACTGCTGCCTATGGTAATGAATTCCACAGATCCCTCTGACTAAAAAAAAAATTCTCTTCACCTCTGTTCTAAAGGGACATTCTTCTATTCTGAAGCTGTGCCCTCTGGTTCTAGACTCCCCCATCCTAGGAAATAGCCGTTCCATGTTCCATCTAGGCTTTCAATATTTAATATATATCGACAAGATCCTGCTTCATTCTTCTAAACTCCAGCGAGAAGAGGCCCAGAAGCATCAAACACTCCTCATATGTTAACCGTTTCATTACTGGAATCATTCTCATGAACTTCCTCTGGAACCTCTCCAAGACCAGCACATCGGTCCTTAGATAAAGGGGGTCAAAACAACGCCAAGTGTGGTCTGATCAATGCTACATAAAGTCTCAACATTATATCCTTGCTTTTATATTCTAGTCCTCTCAAAATGAATGCTAACATTGCATTTGCCTTCCTTAGCACCGACTCAGCCTACAAGTTAACCTTTAGGGAATCTTACATGAGGACTTCAAGTCCCCTTACGCCTCTGATTTTTTAAATTTTCCCTTCATTTAGACAACAGTGTACGCCTTTATTCCTTTTACCAAAGTGCATGACCAGAACTTCCCTACACTGTTATATATGTCACATCTTTGTCCATTCTCTTAATCTATCTAAGTCCTTCTGTAGACTCCCTGCTTCCTTAACACTACCTACCCCTCCACCTATCTTTGTAGCATCAGCAAACTTAGCCAAAAAGCTATCAATTCCATCATCCAAGACATTGACATATGATGCAAAGAAAAAAACTGGTCCCAACACTGACCCCTGTGGAACACCACTAGTTACTAGCAGTCAAACAGAAAAGGCTCCCTTTATTCCCACTCTTTGCCTCCTTCCAGTCAGCCAATCTTCTGAGTTTGTATCTTTTTTGTAATATCGTGGGTTCTGAACTTGTTAAGCAGCCTCGTGTGCAGCAAAACCCAGGTAAGCAACACCCACTGACTCTCCTTTGTTTATCTTGCTTGTTATTTCCTCAAAGAATTCCAACTGATTTGAAATGGAAGCTTTCTCCTTAGGGAAACCTGACGAAGGGTCTCGGCCCGAAATGTTGACTGCTCATTTCAACGGATGCTGCCCAACCTGCTGAGTTCATCCAGCTTTTTTGTACATCTTGATTTAACCACAGCATCTGCAGTGTACCTTGTATTCACTGAAATCAGGTTAACTGGCCTATAATTTCCTGTCTTTTGTCCCCCTCACTTCTTAAAGAGTGAAATGACGTTTGCTTTATGACTCTTTGAACTGCTGTCTGCGTACAACTCATTGGAAACTCACATGCAGGTGTACAAGAAGATAAGAAGTCAAGCAGTATTTTGGCATTTGTTACAAAAGGGTTTGAGTGCAGACCCAAAGCTGTCTCGCGCAGTTATCCGGGACCTTGCTTGGAGTGTTGCCCAGAGTTCTGGTCTCCTCAGCTCAGAAAGAATGAAGAAAGTGCAAGGAAGGTTTACCAAACTGACCCTGGAGAAAGTAGGTTTGGCACAGAAGGCAAGATTGAGATCTTCATCTTCCAGTGGTGAGAAGATTAGGAGGGGTGACCTTGGATTTGGAATTAGTTTAATATTGTCACATGTGCTGAGGTGCAATGAAAGGCTCGTCTTTGCACAGTGTTCATACAGATCAATTCATTGCACGATGCATTGAGGCAGTACAAGGTAAGAAAATATAAGAATCCAGAATAAAGTGCAACGTTTACAGAGAAAGTGCAATACAGTGCAAGATCGTAACAAGGTAGATTGTGAGGATGAGTTCATCTTAGCATACTAGGGAACCAGTCTAACAATGGGGCAGAAGCTGTCCTGAAGCCCAGTGCTACATGCTTTCAGGCTTTTGTATCTTCTGCCTGATGGGAGAGGGGAGAGGAGAGGATGTCCGGGTAGGTGGGGTCTTTGATTATGCTGGCTAAATGAAACCTTAATGAAACCAGTAAAATTCCGAGTGGAATTGACAGGGTGGGTGGGAGGAGGGCATTTCCCTCCTTGAAGGATATGGAACAGGTGGGGATGGAGGGGAAATGCAAAGTTCAAAGTAAATTTATTATCAAGGTACATACGTGTCACCATATAGTAAACTGAGATTTTCTTGTGAGCATGCTCAATAAATCCATAATGGAATAATAACCATAATAACATCAGTGAAAAACCACACCGACATGGGTGCTCAAGCAGTGTGCAAAAGACAACAAGTTGTGCAAATACAAAAAGAAAGCAATTATAATAGCAAATAAACAATAAATATCAAGAACATGAGATTAAGAGTCCTTGAAAGTGAGTCCATAAGTTGTGGGAACATTTCAATGATGGGGCAGGTGAAGTTGAGTGAAGTTATCCCCTTTGGTTCAGGAGCCCGATTGTTGAGGGGTAAGAACTGTTCCTGAACCTGGTGGTGTGAATC
Source organism: Hypanus sabinus (assembly GCF_030144855.1). Taxonomy (NCBI): domain Eukaryota; kingdom Metazoa; phylum Chordata; class Chondrichthyes; order Myliobatiformes; family Dasyatidae; genus Hypanus; species Hypanus sabinus. Next base: position 39,246,668 of record NC_082706.1, on the reverse strand, counting down.
CTGAGGCTCCTGTACCTTTTTCCTGATGGCAGCAGCAAGAAGAGAGCATGTCCTGGGTGAATGATGTATGGTGCCTTCCTGGCACAATGCTTTGTGTAGATGTGCTCAATGGCAGGGAGGGCTTAACCATGATGGACTGGGGGGTATGTACTACTTTTTGTAGGATTTTCAAAAATTTCCATTCAAGAGCTTTGGTGTTCCCATACCAGGCTGTGATGCAGCCAGTCAATATACTCTCCACCACACATCTATAAAAGTTTGTCAAAGTTGTCATGCCAAATTGTCACAAACTCCTAAGAAAGTAGAGGCACTGCCATGCTTTCTTCATAATTGCATTTACATGTTGGGCCCAGGACAGGTCCAACATAATGATAACATTGAGGAATTTAAAGTTGCTGACCCTCTGCACCTCTGATTCTACAATGAGAGGATGTTTCAGTCAAACATAGAACACTACAATCTCTCATTTCACCACTGATACAGCAATCTTGCCCTCAGGTCCTCAATTTTGTTCTCCGGCGATTGCACATGATGCTGGGTCAAGAGGGTCTTATTGTTCTGCGTTCCAGCCTGGGTTGGAGTCTCCCCACTCCTGCATTGCTTCTGGCCACAGTGATGAACCTTCATTCACTTAAAGGTGCCATACCTGCTTGCTTGAGAGTTAAGTCCCCCGAGTTCCCCAGAAGATTGTGAAATCTGTAGTTCATCAAATCAATTCAAAAGGACGTTGCTTAATGGAAAATTAAATACTGTAGACTGCAGCAAGAATAATTCAAAAGAGGTATATTTATAAGTATTGTACGTAACCCGCAGAACGTTGCTGTGATTCATTGGTGCTATCTTGCAAGTCTCAACTCAGAATACTGGGCGGGCTCTCCTATATTAAAACATTTGATTGACATGGAATAAGATAAATGCTGATGATGAGACAAAGAAATCTTTATTAGCAAAGAGATCTTTAATTCAAAATAGACTTATTCCTTTTACAATGGATAATCAACTTTTATATAATTGGTTTCAAAAAGGGATTAGATATATAGGTGATTGTTTTGAAGGAGGTATATTAATGTCATTTGATCAATTTAAGAATAAATATAAAGTATCAAACAATACTCTTTTTTGTTACTTCCAACTAAGAGCTTATTTAAGAGAAAAATTAGGTCAAACAATGTTATTGCCGAAATCTAATGAAATAGAAACTTTAATTCAAAAAGGAAAGATTAAAAAATTTATCTCTTGTATGTATAACTTGATTCAAAAACAGGCAATTAAACAAGGAGTCCATAAGTCAAGACAAAAGTGGGAAAGTGACTTGAATATTAAAATTGAAGAAACAAATTGGTCAAGACTATGTCTTGATAGTATGACAAATACAATAAATTTTCGGTTAAGATTAGTGCAATATAATTTTTTACATCAATTATATATTACACCACAAAAAATAAATAAATTAAACCCAAATTTATCCGATCAGTGTTTCTGATGTAAACAAGACATCGGTACTTTTTAAATTCAACCTTTTTGGACAAATTTAAGAGTTTTATTGGAACAAATTATTGGAACACAACTTCCACATAATCCAATATTATTTTTACTAGGCGATATTGAAGGGATAAAACCAAAACCCAAATTGAATAAGTATCAGAAAGAATTTATAAAAATTGCATTGGCAGTAGCCAAAAAGGCTATTGCAGTTACTTGGAAATCGGATACATACTTTAAGTATAGATTGTTGGAAGAAGGAAATTTATGGCTGTATTCCACTTGAAAAAATTACTTACAATTTAAGAGATAAATTTGAAACATTTTTGAAAATTTGGCGCCCTTATTTACAAAAGACAGGATTAAGTATATAGGTGCTCCAAAGATGAAATAATTGGTTATTTGGGGAAAGAACTAAATATATATACTAAAGTTATTATGAAATCCATGGAGCATGTGGGGATCTTCCGATATCCAGGCATTCTTTCTTTCTTTCTTTCTTTTTTTTCCCTTTCTTTCTTTCTTTTTTATATAGGGATGTTAGGGGGCAGGGGTTAAGGGGAGGGGGATAGGGTGTATATATATTTTTTTTCATATATTTTCTTTTATTTCTGTAATTATTTGAAAACTCAATAAAAAAGTTTAATGAAAAAAAAAGAATACTGGGCAGACTATGGAGGACTACATCTGCTGCAGGTGCTCCTATTGAGCTGTTAGACATAGAACTGTACAGCACAGGAAGACACCCTTTGGCCCATAATGTCAGTGCTGAACACAAAATCAAATTTAGATAAATCTCTTCTTCCTGTACACAATCCATATTCCTCATTCTGTGCCTGTTCTCATATCTATCTAACAACCTCTTCAATCTGCTTCCACCACCACCCCAGGCAATGCATATCAGGTACGCAGTACTCTCTGTTTTAAAAGAAAACCTGCTCCACATAGCTTTTAACTTTCCCCCTCTCATATTGAATGCATGACCTCTAATAGTTAACATTTCTATTGGAAAAGGCCCTGACTGTCTACCCTATCAATAACTCTTCTTTTTTCCTTAACCTCTATCAGTGCTCCCACCATCGAAGTGTAATATCTGTTCATGAACTTGCTGGAGTGGGACCTAAGGATGTTTAATACTAGAAGTCATAAGTTTGTAAGGGGAGAGAAGCTTAAAGAAGTTTAAAGGTGTATAAGCTGATGACAGGCATTGATCGTGTGGATAGCCAGAGGCTTTTTCCCAGGGCTGAAATGGCTAACACGAGGGGGCACAGTTTTAAGGTGTTTGGAAGTAGGTATCGAGGGGATGTCAGGGGTAAGTTTTTCATACAGTGAGTGGTGGGTGCATGGAATGCACTGCTGGCGACGGTGGTGGAGTTGATACAATGGGGTCTTTTAAGAGACTCTTAGATAGCTACATGGAGCTTAGAAAAATAGAGGGCTATGCGGTAGGGTAATTCTCAGCAGTTTCTAGAGTAGGTTACAATGTTGTGGGCTGAAGGGCCTACAATGTGCTGTAGATTTCTATGTTCTAGGTTCTATGTTCTATATGCGTGGCAAATGTCTTTCACACATAGATAGCTATGGGTGCCTGGAATATGGCACCAGGGTGTTGGTGGAGGCAGATACTTCAGCGATGTTTAAGAGGCATTCAGACAGACATATGAACAGGCAGGGAGTAGAGCGGGGACCATGTGCAAACCAATGTGATTTGCTTAAATTGGGATTGTGGTCAGCACTGGTATTGTGGGCTACAGGGCCTTTTCTTCTGCTCTGTTGTTCTCTGTTCTAACCCTAAATTGATGAAACCAAGCAGAGACCAAGTTCATCTCAAATCTCTTATCGAAGTTACCATGTACTAACTTGAGATTCATTTTCTTGCAGGCATTTACAGGTGAAAAAAGGAATACAGTAGAATTTACAAAAAACTTTACATAAGACCATAAGATATAGCAGCAGAATTAGGCCATTTGGCCCATTGAGTTGCTCCACCATTTCATCATGGACTGGCAACAACTGCGTCAAAAGAAGACAAACTGTGGAAATACAGAAATAACACTCGGTACATGAGTTGCAAAGGATCCTTGAAAGTGAGCCTGTAGATCATAGAATCACTTTAGATTTGGAGTGAATGAAGTTCTCCAGAAGTCTATTTCACAGAGTGCTGGCCACAACAACCATCCTGAGTTCTTGGCTATGTGTTATTCCAGCTACCCTTCCCACTTTCAAACCAACTTGTCTGTCCTCAGCCTTCTCCATCGTTTGCATGAGGCCAAACCCATACTAGGGTAAAGGGAAATTGATTTCTGTCTGGGTAGTCCACATCCCAGTGGAGTGACCACTGAATGAGCTAGTTTCAGTAACCCTCACCGTGTTCCCCTCCCTCACGCAATCACCCATCCAGTTTGTTCCTCCTCACTTTCCCCATCCCTCCCTCCCGTCCCATCCGGTTCCAGCCCTTGCCTCCCGGCCTCCCTTCCACCTTCCACACCACTCCCACCCCTCCCACTTGTTACATGGCGGTGAATTTTCCTGTGCTCCCTCAGTCTCCGATGCGGAGTTTTGACCCGGAACACCGATTTGCACGCTGTGCCTCTGTGAGCACTGCTCGACCCACTGAGTTCTCCCAGCAGCAGTCGAGTTATGGGATGAAGCAACAGGAACAGTCGACGTTCCCCTCCATAGTTGATACCTGACCGGCTGAATTCCTCCAGCATTTTGTGTGCGTTTCTCTAATCTCCTTTAAACTTTCCTCTCACTTCAATGCTTGCCCACTAGTAGATAGATACCAGCTATCTATTTATGCGTCTCAGAATCTTATAAACTTCTAACAGGTATAAAACCTACCTGTTCTTGAACTCCTTGCCCCTATTTATTAAGATCAAGAACTCGGCTATTTTCCGTAAAAGCACTTTCCAGATCTGCCTTGCCTCTCCACACAAACTAGGCGCCCAGTCACTTAATCTCTCCACCTCATAACACTTCGAAAAACTGCTCCAACCTTATAATGCCACAGCCTTCCCACCAACGTCTTGATTAGTCAGAGTGCTAAAGGTTACGGAGGTGGGGGGAGGGGAGGCATGAGGATATAATAAATTAGTCATGATCAAATAGCAGAGCAGATTCGATGGGCTGAATGGCCTGATTCTGCTCCTATGTCTTATGATGGGCAACAGTTCACATTTCTCAGTGTTAAGCTTCATCTGCCACCTCCCCGCCCACACCAGCACGCTGCCTGCCTTCTTTCATGTCGATCCCTGCCCTCCTCACTATTCATTACGCCTCCACAGTTTGCGTTATCTACAGATCGGGAGACTGAGCTCTGTGCTCCCGTCAATTGTGCTGTCTGTAAACTTAATAATCACCTACATCTTCATCCAATTTATTTATATATACACCACAAAAAAAATAGAGATTCCATTACGCCCCTGAGGAAAGACGTAGGCCACACTTCCCTTTATTAGACAGGTATCGTGCATAATAGTTGGCAATTCACGTTGCAGCTTTATAAAACTTTGGTTAGACCATACTCACAGTGTTTTGTGCAGTTCCGGTCACCCCATTACAGAAAGGAGGTGAAAGCTTTGGAGAGGGTACAGGAGAAGCTAGCTGGGGTGCCATCTAGATTAGGTTATGTGCTATAAGGAGAGGTTGAACAAAGTTTGTATGAAATTATGAGAGACATAAGTACAGTAGGCAGTCAGAGTGATTTTCCTAGAGGGCATAGGTTTAATGTGAGGGGCAAAAGTTTAAAGGAGATCATGGGGCACAATATTTCATGCAGAGAGTGACTGGTACCTGGACTGCGCTGCTGCCAGTGCAGTAGAAACAGAAACGTTGACGTTTAAGGGACAATTAGACAGCCACATGAACAAACAGGGAATGCAGGCAGATGAAATTAGTGAATTGAACATAAGATATGGGAGCAGATTGGGCCATTCAGCTTTGAGGAGCAGCAAATCAGAGATCAAACTCCTGAGAAGATGGTCGCTCATTTGTGGGTTCGCCGATTGAGTAGAAAAGGCAGCGACTTGCCGCAGTTCGCTGCTTTGAGTAGCATTCGGGATTGATTGGCAAGAAAAAATTAAAATTAAGTCAGGGGCAGCCATTCTTGCAGTGGACAGAGTTAGAGTGGGGTTTTTGAGGCTTCACCGAGGGCAGGCTTCAGTAACTGGATGAACTGGATCATTCAAGAGGCTGAGGGGTGATAGATAGGACATATAGAGAGGTAGTTACACTCGAGGTGCAGGACACAGGAAACCGGGTGGCAGTCAGGAAGGGAAAAGGCATTAAACAACCCTGTGGCAATCCTCCTCAACAACACTTTGGATACTGTTGTGGGGGACGGGGTAGACCTAGCAGAGGAAAGTCACAGTGGTCAGCTCCCTGGCACTGAGCCTGGCTCTGTGACTCAGAAGGCAAGGTGGGACAAGAGGTGAGTTGTGATGATAGGGGATTCGTTACTATGGGAACACAAGGGAGGCTTTATGTGTGAAATAGATTCCCAGAAGGTGTGTTGCCTCACCGGTGCCAGGGTCTGGGACATCTCAGATCGAGTCCTCAGCATTCTTCAGTGGGAGGGTGAGCAGCCGGAGGTCGTGGTCCATGTAGAAAGAAAAGACACAGGTAGAAAGAGTGACAAGGTTCTGCAAAGCAAGTTCAGGGAGTTCAGTGCTAAGTTAAAGGGCAGGACCTCAAGATTGCTACCCGTGCCAAGTGTCATAAGCGGACAGGAGGCTGGACCCAAGTGCAACGCAGGCACTGAAGTACTAGGGTCAGGACGGGAACAACTAAACGATAGACAAGATGTGGTGACCGTGGTGTGCATGACGAATGTGACGTTCAAGGTGATTCCGGGAGAGTCTTAGAGTTCAGGCAAGGAGGATCCCAGAGTTCAGGCAAGGAGGATCCCAGAGTTCAGGCAAGGAGGATCCCAGAGTTTAGGCAAGGAGGATCCCAGAGTTCAGGCAAGGAGGATCCCAGAGTTCAGGCAAGGAGGATCCCAGAGTTCAGGCAGGGTCTAGGAGTTCACTGGGCGGGTGGCATAACTCCTGGGCAGGGCCCGGACCTCCCAGGTAGGAACACGGGGGCCTGAGCAAGTCGCAGGGCACCTGGGTAGGTTGCGGGGCACAACCCTTCGATAGCGAGGGATGGAAAGGGGCAGAGTCCCCCACTGGGCAACAGCAGTCTGGCCAGGCTTGCCCGACGGAGGCAAGGGATAGGAAGGGAACTAGGTCCAGGGTGACTGCCAGACTTACTCGAAGAACTCGTCTTTAATGAGGGTAACTCCAGCCAGGGCAACCGGAGGAACAGGATAGGCAGGGAGACCCCCCAACACTCAGTCCCACAGCCCCCTATATACGCTGCCAGCCAATTGGCATCAGGTGTGCCTCCTTGAGCCCCAACAAGCCACAATGATCCACAAAGGGCAAGAGGAGGGATGGCTACAAGATCTGGAGTCCGCGGACTGGATCAAGACCCGGAATGTGGGCTCCAGATCGGACCATAACACCAAGTGCTAGTGAGACCAGAACTAGGAAGATTATATAGTTTAACATGTGGCTAAGGAGTTGGTGTAGGAGGGAGGGCATAAGTGCCAGGACAGATAGTGGAGAGGTTGTGGAGATGGATGTTAAGACCTCAGATAAAGTCAAACATCAAAAGGTGTGACTAATATCCTGAGCTGTGAATATTTCAATGCAAGAAGTAGGAAAGGCAGTTGAGATCAGGGCATGGAATTATGATATTGTAACCATTATTGGTTGCAGGAGGGGCAGGACTAGCAGCTCAATGTTCTAGGTTCCATTGTTCTAGACATGACCGAGTGGGAGGAGTTAAAGGAGGATGGGATAGAGTTACTAGCCAGGGAAAATGTCACCACGGTACTCTATCAGGACAGACTGGACAGCTCGTCTAGTGAGGCATTATAGATGGAACTGAGAAATAAGAAAGGTATGGCCACATTAATAGGTCTATACTACAGAACACCAAATAGGCTGAGGGATTTAAAGGAACAAATCTGTAGAGAGATCGCAGACTGTTGCAAGAAACAAAAGGCTGCTATAGTAGGTGATATTAACTTTCCACATACTTATTGATTGGGACTCCCATACTGTAAAAGGATGAGATGGGACAGAGTTTGTTAAAGACATTCAGGAAAGTTTCTTTCATCAGTATGTAGAAGTCCCAACCAGAGTGCATGTGATACTTGATCTGCTATTAGGGAATGAGAAGGGCAGCTGACAGACATTTTTGCAGGGGAGCACTTTGCATCTAGTAATCGCAGTGCCATTAGTTTCAAAGCAAATCATGCAAAAAGATAGGTCTGATTTGCGTGTTGAGATTCTCAATTGAAGAAAGGCCAATTTTGACGGTATCAGAAAGGATCTGGCAAGAGTGGATTGGGACAGGCAGTTTTCTGGCAAAGTTGTACTTGGTAAGTGGAAGGCTTCCAAAAGTGAAATTTTGAGAATACAAAGCTTGTATGTGCCTGTCAGAATAAAAGGTAAAGATAATAGGTGTAGGGAACCTTGGCTTTCAAGAGATATTGAGGCCCTGGTTAAGAAAAAAAGGAGATGCATTGCAGGTATAGGCAGTTAGAAACAAATGAGGTGCCAATGGAATAAAAGAAATGCAAGAGAACACTTAAGAAAGAAATCAAGAGGGCTAAAAGTCATGAGGTTGCCTTGGCAATAAGGTGAAGGAGAATCATAAGGGATTGCAAGGAACAAAATTGCTCCTCTGAAAGATCGGAATGGTAATCCATGCATGGAGCCATAAGAGATGGGGGAGGTCTTAAACATTTTTTGCATTGGTATTTACTCAGGAGACAGACACAGTCTATAGAAGTGAGGCAAAATGGCATCAACTTCTTGGGCCCAATGCAGATCAGAGAGGAGGAGGTTTTTGTTATCTTGAGACAAATTAGGATGGGTTAATCCCCAGGGCCTGACAAGGTGTTCCCTTGGGCCCTGCAGGAGGCAAGTGAAGAAATTGCTGGACCTAGCAGAGAAATTTAAATCATCCTTAGCAACAGGTGAGGTGCTGGAGGATTGGAGAATCACCAAAGTTGTTCCACTGTTTAAGAAAGGCTCTAAAAATAAACCAGGAAGTTATAGGCTGGTGAGCCTGACATCAGTAGTGGGAACATTATTGAAAGGTATTCTAAGGGCCCAGATATATGAGTATTTGGATAGACATGGACAGAAAGTCGTCTTGGGTTTGTGCTTGGTAGGTCATGTCCAACCTATCTTATAGAGTTTTTCAAGGAAGTTACCAAGAAAGTTGTTGAAGACAAGGCAGTGGATGTTGTCTACATGGACCTTAGCAAGGCATCTGACAAGGTCCCGCATAAGAGGTTGGTTAAAAAAGGTTCAGTTGCTTGGCATTCAAGATGTGCTAGGAAATTGGATTAGATATTGGCTTTGTGAGAGAAGCCAGAGAGTGGTAGTAGATTATGGTGAAGTTGTATGAGGCATTGGTGAGGCCAAATTTGGAGTATTGTGTGCAGTTTTGGTCACTGAATTACAGGAAGGATACTAATAAGATTGAAAGAGTGCAGAGAAGGTTTACAAGGATGTTGCTGGGACTTGAGAAAATGAGTTACAGGGAAAGGTTGAATAGGTTAGGACTTTATTCCCTGGAGAGTAAAAGAATGAGGGGAGACTTGATAGAGGTATATAAAATTATGATGGGTATAGATCAGTGGTTCCCAACCTTTTTTGGCCATGCCCCACTAATCACCTCTAAAATCCTGATGCCCCCTGTGGTGATATATAATTCTTATTATTCAAAAAGTGAACTCCTATTCACCTGGAGGAAGCCTAAAAGACCATTAACTTGGTTTAAACAAGCTTCCAAAGAACATGGCATTCATGAAAGAGAAAAATAAAAGAACCAAAGGACTGTTAAAGTTCTGAGGAAGAAATTACTAAGAAATTGTAAAAAAAAAAGAACATCAAGTGATATTAAAATAATAATAATAGTAATAAATAAATAAAACAATGCCGATTCGTTTCTACAGCATAACAAGACAGATACAACGTTTAAAAGAGATGACGCAATGTACACACCTTCACACCACCAAGAACCGAAAGCTACTGCAAAAAGCAGCATTGGCGCGACCTCATACGAGTTTCTTACGCGTTTGGACTTGTTCATTCGTTCCTTCCTACATCAGTCAATTCATTAATTTAATTATGAAAGCCATTTGATGGTTGTAATGATGGTGATACATACGCAATTACACATGTGCATACACACAAGTATTTTTATGTATGCATACTGTATATACACATATGTTTTAACTCGCACACACACTCATACTCACACAGACTTACTAGAAAAAATTCACTGTTAATAACTCATTCTCAAATTGCCCCCCTTAAAAATCAAATTACCCCCCTGTGGGGCGTACGCCCCACGTTGGGAACCACTGGTATAGATAGAGTGAATGCAAGCAGGCTTTTTCCACTGAGGCTAGGGGAGAAAAAAAACCAGAGGACATGGGTTAAGGGTGTAGGGGGAAAAGTTTAAAAGGAGCATTGGGGAGGCTTCTTCACACTGAGAGTGGTGGGAGTGTGGAATGAGCTGCCAGATGAAGTGATAAATGCGGGCTCACTTTTAACATTTAAGAAAAACTTGGACAGGTACATGGATGAGAGGTGTATGGAGGGATATGGGCCAGGTGCAGGTCAGTGGGACAAGGCAGAAAAATGGTTCGGCACAGCCAAGAAGGGCTAAAAGGCCTGTTTCTGTGCTGTAATGTTCTATGGTTCTATGTTGCCTTTCTGACTGGAGGCTGTGACTAGTGGAGTGCTGCGCGGATTGGTGCTGGGTCCATTGTTGTTTGTCATCTATATCAATAAATTGGATAACAATGTTGTTATCAGCAAATTTGAGGACGTCTCCAAGATTGGGGGTATAGAGGACAGTGAGGAAGACTATCATGGCTTGCAATGGGATCTGGACCAGTTGGACAAATAGGCTGAAAAATGGCAGATGGAATTTAACGCAGACAAGTGCGAGGTCTTGCACATTAGTAGGATCAACCAGGGTAGGTCTTACACTGTGAACGGTAGGACACTGACGAGTGCGGTGGAACAAAGAAATCTGAGAATACAGGTCCATAGTTCATTGAAAGTGGTGTCCCAGGTAGCAAGGGTTGTAAAGAAAGCTTTTGGCACATTGGTTCATAAATCTACCTAGTGAGTACAGGTGATGGGATGTTATGACATCAGTGATGCCTAAATTGGAGTATCATGTGCAGTTTTGGTCACCTACATACAGGAAAGATGGAAGTAAGGTTGAAAGTGTTCAGAGAAAATTTACAAGGATATTGCCGGATCTTGAGGACCTGAGATATAAGGTAGGATTGAATAGGTTAGGACTTTATAAGATATATATAAGATTGAACATATAAGATTGAGGGGAGATGTGATAGAGGTATACAAAATTATGAGGGGTAAATGCAGGCAAGGCTTCTTCCACTGAGGTTGGGTGGGACTACAACTAGGGGCCGTGGGTTAAGGGTGAAAGGTGAAAAGCTTAAGGGAAACATGAGGGGAAACTTCCTCACTCAGAAGGTTGTGAGAGTGTGGAACGAGCTGGCAGCACAAGTGATCCATGTGAGCTCGACTTCAACATTTAAGAGACATTTGGATAGGTACATTGATGGTAAGGGTACAGAGAGCTATGGTCTTGGTGCAGGTCGATGAGAGCAGGCAGTTTAAATGGTTCGGCATGGACAAGACAGGTTGAATGGCCTGTTTCTGTGCTGTACTTTTCTATGTTCTATGGCTATTGCAGCATTCAAACATTTTTTTTTCTAACCCTTTTCTCCCAGTAACCCCTAACTCCCTTACCAATGAAGAGCCTACCAGCCTCTGCTTTAAATACACTCAGTGGCTTGGCCTGCGCAACCTTCTGTGGCAATGAATTTCACAGATTCACCACCCTCTGGCTAAAGAAATTCATCCTCCGACACAAGTGATTCTGCAGAAGCTGGATATCTTAATGAAGGTATCAACCAGAATAATTGACTCTCTATTCCCCTCTGTAGACGCTGCATGGCCTCCAGCATTTTGTGTGCGTTACTCAGAATTCCTCTTCATTGCAGTTCTAATGGGACGTCTCTTTATTCTGAGGCTGTTCTCGGTTGGCAAACTGGTTACCGCAGTAGCTCCTTGGCCTGAGTGCTCACCTCCTGCTGGGGGGTTTACTGAGGGCCATTTACAAGGGGCGCAGTCGTCCTCCAAGACCATATCTTGGCACCGCCACTCCCACCGCGTGGGAAGGTTCAAATGTCCACGCCCCATGATTCATAGAGGCCACCCTCAGTAGCTGTTTGAGAATTGGTCCCATTAAGCGAATCCCTATCTCAGCCGGGTCAGGGTCTGCTCCCTTCCCCCACCCTCAAATCTGCCAAGCACCCTCAAGCTGCTGTAGCTGAGGATTTGTTGGGTCAGGATCCAACTGTTTATATTCTCAGAATAATAAAGTACCTCATAAAGTGTTGACCAGGATGTCTATCTAAACCAATCCCATTTGTCTGCAGTTGGCTCATGTTCCTTGGTTTAGAGTCTAAACCATTACCAACCATGTAGCTATTGTAACGGTATCCACTTCCTTTAGCAGCTCTTTCCACATACACACACACACACACTCCACCCTGTGTGGAAAACCTTCCCCTCACTTTAAACCTGTGCTCTCTAAACCATTCACATCCAACTCCTCCCCTTGCAGCTGTTTTCAGACACCTACTCCTCCTCCACCCCCTCCTCCCAGTTTTAGGCTTTCCTGTCCTGTGATAAAGATTGTTTATGCACCTCATTTTTTAAAAACTTCTATAAGGTACCTTCGCTAAGATCCTCCCTTTTCTCCTTGTAACTCAAGCCCTCGAGACCACATGAATCTTTTCTGCTCTGAATCTTTTCAGCAATGTTATGGTAGGCATGGGAGATTTTAACATGGGAAAATCAGGTTGGTAATGGACCTCAAGAGAGTGAGTTTGCTGAATGCCTAAGAGATGGGTTTTTAGAACAGTTTGTTGTTGTTGAGTCTACTGGGGATCAGCTATACTGGATTGGGTGTTATGTAATGAACTGGAAGGGATTAGGGAGCTTAAGATAAAAGGACTCTTAGGAACCAGTGGTCACAATATGATTGAGTTTAACTTGAAATTTGACAGGGAAGTCTGATGTAGCAGTATTTCAGTGGAGTAAGGGAAATTATAATGGTATGAGAGAGGAGTTGGCCAAAGTAAATTTGAAGGAGCTGCTGTCAGGGATGTCAGCAGAGCAGCAATGGCATGTGTTTCTGGGGGGGGGGGGGAGGGGGGGAAGAGGAAGATGCAGGACATACATTTCCAAAAATGAATAAATACTCAAATGGTAAAATAGTACAACCATGGCTGACAAAGGAAGTCAAGGCTATTGTAAAAGCAAATGAAAGGGCATACAACAAAACAAAAATTAGTGGGAAGATAGAGTATTGGAAAGTTTTCAAAAACCTACAGAGAGCGACTAAAAAAAAATCATTAGAAGGGAAAAGGTGAAATATGAAAGCAAGCTATCAAATAATATCAAAGTGGAAACCAAAAGCTTTATCAAGTATGTTAAAAATATAAGAGAAATGGGAGTGGATATGGAACCTCTAGAAAATGAGGCAAGAGGAATAATAATAGGGGACAAAGATATGGCTGATGAACTAAATGAGTATTTTGCATCAGTTTTCACTGTGGAAGACACTAGTAGTATGCCTGATGTTGTAGTGTGTGAAGGAAGAGAAGTGGGCACAGTTACTGTTATAAGAGAGAAGGTACTCAAAAAACTGTAAGACCTAAAGGTACGTAAGTCACCTGGACCAGATGAACTGCACCCTAGGGTTCTGAAAGAGATAGCATTAGGGATTGTAGTGACATTAGAAACAATTTTTCAAAAATCATTGGACTCCGGCATGGTGCCAGAGGACTGAGAGATTGCAAATGTCACTCCATTCTTAAAAAAGAAGGAAGGCAACAGAAAGGAAATCAAAGACCAGTTAGCCTGACCTCAGTGGTTGGGTAGATGTTAGAATCAATTGTTATAGATGAGGTGATAGAGTACTTGGTGACGCAGGACAAGATAATACAAGTCAGCATGGTTTCCTTCAGGGAATATCCTACCTGATGAACCGGTTGGAATTCTTTGAGGAGATTACAAGTAGGACAGATAAAGGGGATGTAATAGATGTTGTATATTTAGTTTCAGAAGGCATTTGATAAGGTGCCATACATTGGGCTGCTTACCAAGTAAACAGCCCATGGTATTTTAGGAAAGTTACTAACATGGTTGGCTGATTGGTAGGAGGCAGCAAAAAGAAATACAAGGATCCTTTTCTGGTTTTCTTCCCGTGACTAGTGGTGGTCTGCAGTAGTCGGTGTTGGGACCACTTCTTTTTATGCGTATATAAATGATTTAGATTATGGAATAGTTGGCTTTGTGGAGGTGCAGGAGGTGTTGAGGAAACAGGTAGGACGCAGAAAGGCTTAGATTAGGAGAATGGGTAAGAAAGTGGCAAATGAAATACAATGTTGGAAAATGAATGGTCATGCACTTTGGTAGTAGAAATAAATGTGCGGATTATTTTCTAAATGGGGAGAAAATCCAAAACTCTGAGATACAAAGTGACTTGGGAGTCCTTGTGCAGAACAACCTAAAGGTTAATTTGCATGTTGAGTCGGTGGTGATGAAGGCAAATGCCACATTAGTATCCATTTCAAGAGGTCTACAATACAAGAGCAATGGTGTGATGCTGAGGCTTTATAAGGCACTGGTGAGGCCTCACCTTGAGTATTGTGAACAGTTTTGGGCCCCTCATCTTGGAAAAGATGTACTGGCATTGGAAAGGGTCCGGGGAGGTTCACAAGGATGATTTCGAGTTATGATATGAAGAATGTTTGATGGCTTTGGGTCTGTACTCACTGGAATAGAAGGATGGGGGGGGGGGGGTCTCATTGAAACCTTTTGAATGTTGATAGGCCTAGACAGAATAGATGTGAAAAGGATGCTTCCCCTGGTGGGAGAGTCTAGGACAAGAGGGCACAACCTCAGGATAGAGGAGTGTCCTTTCAAAAGAGATGCGAAGAAATTTCTTTAGCCAAAGGGTGGTGAATTTGTGGAATTTGTTGCCACATGCAGCTGTGAAGGCAAGTCGTTGGGTGTAAGACAGAGTTTGATAGGTTCTTGATTGGATATGGCATCAAAGGTTAGAGGGAGAAGGCCAGGAACTGGGGTTGAGGAGAGGAAAAAAGGGTCAGCCATGATTGATTGAATGAAGGAGCAGACTCAATGGGCCAGATGGCACCCTTATGCACCCTTTCGAGCTTATTCACATCCCTCATATGGCATGGTGACCAGAACTGCACTTAATACTCCACTTTGTAACCAACATGTTGTACACCATGTTCCAGATGTGATCCGAAACCTCATTCTGGACTATTACAGCAACTTCAGGTTGAGAGTCACCTCAAGATCACTAACATCTGCCTGGCATCTGCTGGAGAGGGGCATAATCACTGACTGCACAATCTCAGTGTCATTCTTCTCACTGGCCATGAACATGATTGTCAAGTCAGCGGAGGTGGAATGTAGAGGCCCCATGTCTAGATCTGGTACTCAGCAGCCCCCCATAAGAGCATTCATGGACGACCTGACTGTGATGGCAACATCTGTCCCTGGGTGCAGATGGCTCCTTCGAGGGTTGGTACAACTCAACACATGGGCAAGGATGAGCTTTAAACCATCCAAGTCCAGGTCTCTGGTCCTGAAGAAGGGAAGAGTGGCCAACCGGTTCTGCTTTACCCTGGGAGGGATCCAGATTCCAACGGTGACAGAAAAACTAGTGAAGAGCCTGGGCAAGATCTTCCACAGTTTCCTGAAGGACACAGCCACAGCGACTTGATAACCTGGCTCACTGCAACTGACAAATCAGGGCTTCCAGGAAAACTTAAAACCTGGATGTACCAACACGGAGTCCTGCCAAGGCTAAACTGGCCCCTTCTGGTCTACAAGGTGCCAATGTCAACAGTGGAGGCTCTAGAGAGACCATCAGTCGGTTTCTCCAGAGGTGGTTGGGGCTCCCTTAGACCTTAAGCAGCATTGCCCTGTCTGGGCATTCCACCAAGCTGCAGCTCCCCATCAGCAGCCTATTAGAGGAATTCAAAGTCACTCAAGCCAGGGAGGTAATGATGCACCAAGACTCCTCTGATGTTAAAGTCACTTCGGCAGGAATCTGCGTAAAGACCAGAAGGAAGTTGCAGGCACAAGAAGCTGTCGACAGAGTGGAGGCACGGCTGCGGCACAATATTTTGGTAGGTGCTGTGGTGATGGGGGTGGGCAGGACTGGGCTGCTTTCCCAAACCACGCTCCGAAAAAATCCACGGAAAGGAGAAGTGTCAACTGGTTCAGGACAAGATACAAACAGAAGTGAGGGAAGCACGATACAGCAAGATGGTCGGCATGTACAAACAAGGCGCCTTGACTAGATGGGAGCATGCGGAACCCCACAAGTTTACCTGGACAGAGCTCTGGAGAGCCGAACCATTGCACATCAAGTTTCTCATCCAATCAGTCTGTGACATTCTCCCAAGCCTGGCCAACCTGCACAGCTGGGTGTGGCAAACACTCCAGCATGCCAACTGTGCCAGAAGAGGGGCACTTTGGAGCATATCCTCAGTTGCTGCCAGAAGGATTTGGGGGAAGGGCGATACTGCTGGCACCATGACTAAGTCCTAAGGTCTATGGTGGATGCAATCAGCATAGCAATTCAAGACAGCAAAAAGTCACCTTCATCAGAGCGGGAGAGAAAGCTCAACATCGACCTAGCTCCTCAGGAGGGCTTCTTGCCACTGCATGAGACTGGCAACTCAAGTTCCCAGAGAACATCGCAGCTACTCCACTCTGCCCAGACATGGTGTTAACAACAGATTTTACAAATCAAGTGGTCCTGCTGGAACTTTCTGTCCCCTGGGAAGACCAGATTGAAGAGGCCAACGAGTGCAAGAGGGCTACTCAGATCTTGTTGCAGAATGCTAGGGCACTGGCTGCTGAGCTCGCTGTGAGCCAGTCGAAGTTGGGTACTGGGGCTTTGCTGGCCATTCATTACAGCCAACTCTTAAACTCCTTGGAGTAAAAGGACTGCAGTGCAGAACAGCCACCAAGAACATTCTGGAGGCTGCTGAAAAGACCTCGCAGTGGCTGTGGATCTGGGGGGGGGGGGGGGAATCCGTGGATTAGTGCTCCACTTGGACACCCCTGGCTGGGTCGCCCAGGCGAGGGTGTCTGATAATTAAAGACCCGAAACATCCTACAACTCCGGGTTCATCACTGAAGACGTGACTAAGTAGCACCATTAGGTGTATTCTACAAGTGTAACATGGTATTCCATGTCCTAGAATCAATACCATTTGCCTTCATCACCAGCCTCCCTACCCATGACGCCACTTTCAGATGACTCTACACTTGTACCCCTAGGTCTCTCAGTTCAACACAACCCCCCAGGGCTCTGTCATTCACTATGTAGGTCCTTGGCCTGGCTTAACTTCCAAAAATACTTAATCTCACAGTTGTTCCGAGTTAATTTCCATTTGCCATTCCTTTGCTTGCTTTCCCAGTTGATCAATATCCCATTGTAACTTTAGATAAGCGTCTTCACTATATTGTGCTGTAAACTCCTACACCTGCTTATCTGTTTGTATAATCTCCTGTTTATAAATGTTGAGTGGATTTTCAGTCATTGGACAACAGTTGGTTCAGTATTTTTTGTAATTTTGTTGTCTGTAAGCCTGTGTCATGGTCAAGATGGCTCTTCCTATCTTACAGGCCGTTCCTATCAGAGAAAAATCTTTTTCAGCTTGAACCAGTTTCCAGAAAAAAAGGAAAGACCAGGAGCCAAGTTCTTTGTTAGAGTAAGTTGATTACAGTTAGATTAGATACCTGGTGTTTTGTTACTCACTATGCTTACTGTTAATTCCTTTATGAATATCTAATACAAGAGTTGTAATCACAATTTGCACCTCGTCCTTGATTCCTGAAGAACATTCTAGACAATAACATCTTCAGGTCCAACTGATTGCTGAGGAAAACCAAGCCATGTTAGATCTGACAGAGATACAAGGAAGCTGGGGAGAACCTTCTTTACACAAGAAGGCAGGGAATATCTAGAACGAGCTTCCAGAGGAAGTGGTTGAGGCAGTTAGAATTGCAACATTTAAGAGGTATTTGGATAGGTAAATAGGGAGGGGCTTAGAGGGTAATGGGAAGAACGTAGGCTAACGGACCTAGCAAGGATATTGTGGTTAGCATGGACCAGATGGGCAGAAGGACTTATTTCTGTGCAATGAATCTGGGTTATTTAACAATCTTGGTGCAAAGGATCCCAGAGAGAAGAGCATCAGTGTAGCGTTAAAGTTTGGTGGAAGGAAACTTGAGTCTGAAACTGATGATCAAAATTTATATGAAATTACTTTCCATGGTATGATGGCAGACAACAGACCAGTGTTGAAGCAGGCACTTCAAACATCTCAGCAAAGTACATTGCATCAATGAAGAAACTCTTGAGAACATAAAAGATGTCTAAAATCACAAGGGTGATTCTCCTGGTTCGGAGAATCAAAAACTGTAAGGCTTAGGTTACAGATAGAATAGGAACCTGAGGAGCAATTTCACTCAGAAGGGGGTCAGTAAATAGAATGGACTGCAAGATAAAGTGGTCGAGTACATTAACGGCATTTAAAAGGTACTTGGACAGGTATATTGACATGAAAAGGTTAGAAGAATATATGCTAAATAACACCAGCTTAGATGGACATTTTGGTCCGCATGGACCAGTTGGGCTGAAGTGACTCTATGACTGTGAGAAGATACACAATTCTTGACTAACAGAGGATGAGATTCCATTTGAAAGATAAGGCACCAAGTGCGAAAATTGGAAGGATGTAAAAGGATTGGGAAAATTTTAAAACAGCAAAGAGGGAGTAAATGAGCAAATAATGTAAAAATGGAACTTTTAACTTAAGATGATCAAAGTTGGGGACTAACAGGAAATGGAAGAAATTGTAAATGATCATTTGGAATTAGTTTTCCTGGTAGAAGATGATAAAAACATCCCAATAACAACAGACAATTAAGGAGAGCTACAAGGGAAACAATGACAATTCTCCTGGACCCAAAGGCCTGCTTCCTGAGTTTTTTTTATTTTATTTTACATTACAGCACAAGAGTCATTCTGCTCATTGACCCTGTGCTAGCTCTCAGAACAACCCCATTCTCTGTTTATTTTCCTGTCAAAATGTTTTAGTAAAGGGACTATTTTGTTAGGAGTCTTTGAGAATGGAACAGAGTGGATACAGGGGAACCAGTAAATGTGGTTTTAGATTCCCTGAAGGTATTTGATATAGTGCCACATAAAAGATTCCTGCACAAGAACATCTGGTGTTGAGGATCAATGGCATGGATAGGGTAGTGGCTCACTAACAAAATAAAGAGCTAAGACAATACAGTCTCTTTTGCATTGGCAATCAGTAACCAATGTTGAATGACACGGAAGGTGTGCCGGCAGCTCTGCTTTATTGTGAGGTTAAGAACGACTGTCTCGTCACCAAACTTCTGCAGATGTACTACTGAAAGTGTCCTGACTAGTTTAATCAGACAGCAATTTGAATGTGCAGCAGTGCAAAGTGTTGAAGAGAATAGTGAGCTCAGCTCAATACATCATGGACACAACCCTCCCCACCATCAGTGGTATCTGCAGATGGCGCTGCCCCAAGAAGGCAACATACATCATCGAAGATCCCCACCATTTGGGCTATGCCACCTTCTCACAGTTACCATTGGACAGGAGGTATAGAACCCTGAAGTCCCACTAGTTTAAGAACAGCTATTCCCTTCAAACATTTGGTTCTTTAACCAATTCATCATAGCAAATTTGCTCCATAACAGACTTTGATGCTTTTTTTTGTTCTAATTTTATTCTTTCTTGAATAATTTATCTTGTGAATGCCCTGTACCTCTGATGGTGTGCTAAGTAAGACCCTCATTGCACTTGTGCACACACCTATTAATTCAACTTGATTAGAGGTATACGTGTTGGGACTTGAACATGTTGCATTGTTGGTTGAGATGGAGGCACATTTAGACTAGCATCAAGGGTAAAAACCCAAAATGTCAACTGTCCATTTCCCTCTCCAAATGCTGCTTGACCTAGAGGTCTTACAGTATTCTTGTATGCTATTCCAGACTTACAGCATCTGCAGTGTGTTGTGTCTCCGAATTGCTACTCCATTGTGAAGCCTCTTTCACTGCTTCCCCTCTGTGATCTCCGCTGTTCTCCTGCTCTTCAAAGCATGTTAGTCCAGGTGAAAGGACTCAACCTGAAACTTTGACCGCCCACTTCATTGATGCAGTCCAACCAGCTAAATTCTTCCAGTGCTTTTGTGTTGCTGTAGAACATTGGTCCTTATTGTGTTTCTGTAGAACACTGGTCTTTATTGTGAGTGGTGCAGTGTATCACAGTGGGGAATCCCTGATCCAACTTTACAAGGAGCAGGTGAGTTCACACCCAGAATACTGTAAAGTCTTGGTCTCCATATTTAAGGGAGAGTGTGCTGACATCAGAAACTGTGTAGAGGAAGTTCACAAGGTTGATTCCCAGAATGAAGGGGTTCATATATGAAGGGAGGTTGAGCAGGTTGGGCAGATACTGGATTGAGAATAATAGTAAGCGATTTTATTAAAACATATAAGTTTTTGAGGAGGGTTCTACAGCGTGGTCACTGGGATGGGATTTCTCCTAATGGGACATAGTTTCAGAATAACACAGAGGAGGAGAAACAACTTCTCTCAGGGAGGAGGGGTGACTCTCTGGAGCTGCCTCCCACAGAGAGTGGTGGAGATGAAGACTGACATTTAGAAATTATGGGGTTCAGGGAGTGAGTGGCAAGGCGGCCAAGACTGGATCAACTAACACACACAAAATGCTGGTGGAACACAGCAGGCCAGGCAGCATCTATAGGAAGAAGCACTGTCGACGTTTCGGGCTGAGATCCTTCGTTAGAGCTGCCTGGCCTGCTGTGTTCCACCAGCATTTTGTGTGTGTTGTTTGAATTTCCAGCATCTGCAGATTTCCTTGTGTTGGCTGGATCAACTAAGGTGGCTTTCAATGGAAGAACGGGCTCATCCCAAGGAATACGTAGATGACCCTGCTAGAGAGAAGACGACACTAGACCTCTAATGGAAAATGAGTCTAGGCAAGTGACTGAGGTGTCAGTGGGGGAGCACATTGGGACTGTGACCATCATTTTATTCGATTTAGAACATACGACAATACAGCACAGAATAGGCCCTTTGGCCACAATTCTGTGCCGACTTACATAAAACTACTCCACAATTAATCTAACTCTTCCCTTCTACATACACTAAGCCCTCCATTTTTCTTACATCTATGTGCCTAAGCCTCTTAAAGATCTCTAATATATCAGCCTCAACCACCAGTCCTGGCCAAGATTCTCTGTGTAAAATATATCTCTGACATCACCCCTGAAATTTCCTCCACTCACTTTAAATGGATGTCCTCTGGTATCAACTATGGCCATCCTGGGGGAAAAGGTGCTGAATGTCACCTCTATCTATGCCCTTCATTATCTTACACACCTCTGTCAAGTCACCTTTCATCCTCTGCTGCTTCAAAAAGTCCGATTTAAAATAGTTATGGAAAAGGGCAGGACTTCTGTAGAAATTTAAGTCATAAATTGGGACAAGGCTTATTATATCAGCATTAGACAGAAAGTTGCATATGTTGGCTGGGAGAGCCTGTTGTTAAGTAATGAGACATCTGTCAAGTGGGAGAGGTGCTTTAAAATCAAGAGTGTGTTTTGGGCCAACAGAGTGGTGGAAAAAGGAAATCCTGGCTGAGGAGAGATAGAGGCTCTGACTGGGGAAAAGGAAGCAAATATCAGGTGTAGGCAGCTGGGATTGAGTGAATCCTTGAAGAGTATAAGGGATGTAGCAATATGCGTAAAGAAGAAATCAAGAAGGACATGAAATCTCTTTGGTATCCTATACCAAGAGATTATTTAAGTATATTAAAGCAAAAGAATAACTAGGGAGAGAATTGGCACCCCGAAAGGATCAGTGTGGTCATTCATGTGCGGAGCTACAGTAGATGGATGAGATCTGAAATAAATATTTCTCATCTGAAGATCACAGAAGCCGGGGAATTCTGGGGAAGAAAGTGGATGTCCCAGAACACATCTCAAAAGAGATGTACAGAAAAATGGATCAGTTGCTGGGGCCTGATGAAGGATATGCAAGGATGTAACGGGAAGCAAGGGAAGAAATTGCTAGGAGTCAGGCAGAGGATGACCTCCCAGTCTCTGTCACTTTCCCCACCACCCTCTGCCCACCTGGCTCCATTCGTTCTCCAATGCCTCATCTAGAATCACATGTCACTTGCTTCACCCCTCCCCTCTTTACACTAACCATCTCCCGTTTATACCCTCAGCGTCTCAATCTGTAACGTCAACCATCCATTTCCTCCACAGATGCCGCCTGACTTGCAATTTTTATTGTTGGTCCAGATTCCAGGATCACAATCTCTTGCATCTTCAGAGATTTGTGTCTCTTCGTTATCCATGGGTGAAGTACTGGCTGCATGGAGGATGGCTGACACTGTGCCTTTATTTAAGAGGGGCTACAAGGACAAACCAGGAACTACAGAGCGGTGAACCTAACATCAGTGATGGGAATGTATCTGGAGGGATTCATGAGGGACAGGATTTACCAGCAGTTTTGAAAGGCAAGGCACTGGTGCCAGACCCATTGTTACTTGTCATCTAAATTAACCATTTGGATAAGAACACAGGTGACATGATTGGCAAGTCTGCGAACGACACCAAAAGTTGACAGTGAAAAGAGTTACAATGGGAGATAATGGCAATTAGGAAAGTGAGCAGATGGAATTGAACTGAGGCGCATACAAAACAATGGATTTTGTGAAATTAAACAAGGGCAGGACTGGCACAGTAAATTGGAGGGCCTTGGGAAGTGTTGCTGGTACTGTTTTCCCTGAGGAGGCTAAGAAATGACCTTGTAGAAGATTATAAGATCATGAGGGCCATAGATAAGGTGGATTGTCAGGTAGGGGAGAGGGGAAAGATTTAAAGTGGATCTGAGGGGGCAAGATGTGCCACCCAGTACGGGGTGGGATATAGAATGGGGGTTTGTCAGAAAAGGGTTAGAGGGATATAGACCAAACATGGGCAAATGGAACAAGCTCAGGAATGCACCTTGGACAGTATGGACAAGTGGGCTGAAGGGTCTTTTACCATGCCTTATAACTTGATGACAACAAGCTTTAAAAAAAAAAACTCCATTTTGGATTTAATTAAAATGTTAGACAAATAAAACAAGAGACGAAGGGGATGGCAGACCAACAATGTACCCGCCTACACTGTACAATGCCCCAGGGAGCAGATGCACGCAGGAGACGCCAGCCAGAGCAGATGGCACCAATGAGACTAAGCCTTGCCCTCCGTCCAGACGCGGTGGTTACGATGGTTCAGCAGCCAGCAGACGGAGCAAGGGGTGGGGTTGGGAACAGAGGAACCAAAGGGGAGGGGTTAGGCAGAAAAGGGAAGCAAGGGGGAGGGGAGGCTGAGAAAAGGCAATGTAAATCAGAGGGAAGGTGTCAGAGTGAGGGAGGGAAACTGGGAACAGCAAAAGATGGGGTTTTGGGGAACAAGGAGAGGAAAGTACAGGGAGGGTAGTGTGGAGAGAGCAAATGAATAAGGGAGGGGAGGGGGGAGAGGGAGGGGGAAGGGGAGAGGGAGGGGAAGGGGAAGGGGAGAGGGGAAGGGGAAGGGGAAGGGGAGAGGGGAAGGGGAAGGGGAAGGGGAGAGGGGAAGGGGAGAGGGGAGAGGGAGGGGGAGGGGAGAGGGAGGGGTAAGGGGAGGGAGAGAGAGGGAGTAAGGGGAGGGAGAAAGAGGGGGAAGGGGAGGGAGAAAGAGGGGGGAGGGGAGGGAGAAAGAGGGGGGAGGGAGAAGGGGGAAGGGAAGAGAGAGGGGAGGGGTAGGGAGAGAGAGGGAAGGGGAGGGAGAGAGGGGGAAGGGGAGGGAGAGAGAGGGGAAGTGGAATGAGAAAGTGGAAGGGGAGGGAGAGAGAAGGGAGGGAAGGGGAGGGAGAGAGGAGGGGAGGGAGAGAGGGGAAGGGGAGGGAGAGAGGGGAAGGGGAGGAGAGAGAGAGGGGAAGGGGAGGGGAGAGAGGGGAAGGGGAGGAGAGAGGGGAAGGGGAGGAGAGAGGGGAAGGGGAGGAGAGAGAGAGGGGAAGGAGAGGGGAGAGAGGGGTGGGGAGGAGAGAGAGAGGGGAAGGGGAGGGGAGAGAGAAGGGAAGGGGAGGAGAGAGAGAGGGGAAGGCGAGGGGAGAGAGTGATGGGGTGGGGAGAGGGAGGGTGATAGGGATGAGAAGAGGCAGGGAAGAGAACAGGCAGGTAGGAGGGGAGAGGAGGGGGGGGAAGGGTGAGAGTTGAGTGGGATTGAGAGGAGAGAAGGGGTTTGATGTAGAGTGGGTCAGAGTACCTGGAGGCAGGGTGTGTGGAGTTTGGGAAGGGAGGGGTACCTGAGCTGAACTGTGGGACTGTGGGATAGGGATAGGAGAAGGAGGAATGGGGATGGGGACAGGAGATGAGAACGAAGATGGAGATAGGGTTAGGGACGATAAGGTGGGTCAGGGATAGGGCTAAGAGGGGTGGGGAAGGGTGTGCACTGCGCTGCTAGTCCTCGGTTTAGATGGCAAACGATGTGCTGGTGGACGCTTGGTTCGAGTCCGACGAAGTTGATTCTCCTGAGGAGGGAAACGAATCGGTGATAATGAACTAGTTCATCTGCTTGAGGGAACCTTCTCCTCCTCCATCCCTCAAGCTCATGACCCACCACCAGTCACCTTTCCCTGTTACCCTCCTACAGTGCCCTTACCCTACTGATGCTTCGCCCAGGGAGTAAGTGCAGGTTGAAGATCCAGACTGCAGACATCTAAAGGCACAGTCTGAGCAGTGGCAATCAAAAACGGACAAGGGCACACACCCAAGCCTAACCTTTTGACAGAAGGAGTGTCATCGATACAGCATGAAAGTGTTTAGTCCCAGGACACTGCCTCCAAAACCTTCCACAGACATGTCCTGGGGCAAGGGTGATTGCCTTCCAAATGCGATGACCTCTGTGTGAGGTGAGAATTCTCCCCGCATCACACAGCACAGAAACCAACTTCCCCACCATCGAGGACATCTACAAAAGGTGGCACTTCAAGAAGGCAGAATCCATCACTAGGGACCCTCACAATCCAGGACATGCTCTCTTCTCTTTACTAACACTGGGAGGGGGAACAGAACAGAAGCCTGTAGACCCACACTCAACTTTTCAGGCAAAACATTTTCCTCTCCAGCATCACATTTTTGAACGGTCCATGCACTGACAAATACTGCCTGACTATCTTGCTCTTGTTTGCACTACTTATCCACTTTTTCATTCATTTCTTTCTTTCTTATTGTAACATAGTTATTTTTTAATGTATTACACTGTACTGTAGTTTAGCTGTTAGCATAATACTTTTCACTGCCAGCAATCCAGGATTAATTACATGTCTTTAAGGAGTCTGTATGTTCTTCCCATGACCTTGTGAGTTTCCTCTGGGTGCTCTGCTTTCCTCACACATTCCAAGGATGAACAGGTTATGGTTAGTAAAATGTGGGCATGCTATGTTGGTGATATTTGCAGGTTGTCCCTAGCATATCCTGTACTGAGTGGGTCATTGATGCAAATGACGCATTTCACTGTATTTTTCGATTGTCATGTGACAAAGCTAATCTTTTATCTTCAAATTTCATGACATATATCATATACATCTCAATCTGATTCTCACTAACTTGTCTATCAAATCCTATCCTCAGTTGCTCTGTAACCTCCTGTGTCTTGATGATTCGTGTGCTGATACAGGTACTCCTTCAGTGCTGAAGGAGTCCCTGCTTCCTTCAGTCCACTGCAGCTCAGTCAGACATCAGCCAGCACCTGGTCCCTTGCCCAGATTCCAGTGCTCTGAATCAGACATGGCCATTTCTGCTTCTACCTCTCCCTCCAGCAAAACATTCCAAACCTCCTTTAGGCAAAAAGAGGCAACTCAAATCCACTCTAGACCCCCTTCTCCTACATCTCCACCCTCTGGGCCATGATGCCACTGATATTGGGAAAGCATTCTTCCTACTTATACTCCCAATGATCCTTTTAGGTTCCCATCCCAACTCCAGTCTCTCCTGCTCTAGGGAGGACGGACCCAGCCTCTCCAACCTCTTCTTGTAACTGCTGGAGGAACTTTAAGGGCTCAGCAGTGAAAAGCGTGAGAAGCCTCAAGTTCCTGTGCATTAACATCTCCAAGGGCCCAACATATGGATGCATCAACAAAAGAAGCGACACCCGATTGGGAATTTGAGATATGGAATGTCCAGCAAGTTTCCACAGGTGCACCGAGAGAGCATTCTGACCGATGTCTGATATGCACAGGATCAAAAGAGGACTGTGGACTCAGCCAGCTCTATTGTGGTACTGAGTACCGAAGGCATTGTTAAAAGATGATGCTCAAGAAAGCAACATCCACCATTAAGGGTCCTCACCAACTGCTACATGCCCTCCTCTCAGGGAGGAGGTACAGGAGCGAAAACACACATTCAATGATGTAGGATTTAGGAACTGCTTCTTCCCCTCCACCATCAAATTTCTGGACAGTCCATGAACCTCTGAACACTAACCCATTATTCCTTTTTAGCGCTATTTATTTAATTTTTGTAATTCAGCTGCCACAGAACAATACACTTCACCAAAAATGTCAGTGATAATAAACCTGGTTCTGATCTCAGCACGTCAAGCAACATCTTAGAAATTGTTGCAACACACACAAAATGCTAGAGGAACTCAGCAGGCCAGGCAGCATCTGTGGAAAAGGGTACAGTCGACATTTCGGGTTGTGACTCTTCATCAGGGCTCAGCCCAAAACGTGGCCTGTTTTCCATGCTGCCTGGCCTGCAGAGTTTCTCCAGCATTTTCTGTGTGTTGCTTTAGATTTCCTGCAAATTTTCTTGTGTTTGTCTCAGGAATTGTTGATGCTATGAGTGCCAATGCAGGGTTTTAACCCAAAGGACTGAAGGTTCCTTCCCCAACAACTGCCGAGTTCCTTCAGCAGCTTGTCACTCCAGACACCAGCATTCACATACCTGTGTCAATGTTCTGGGGAATCCTCTCAAGTGCCATCACAATCTTCCAGAACTACACAATATTTTAGCTATGGCCTCACCAATGTTTTACTAGGACATTCCTGTCCTTATGCTGAATGCCTGGCTGATGAAGGCAAGAATCCCATTTGTTATGGGCCAAAACAATCAGCACTTAGTGGTCAGCTGAAACCAATCCAAGGCTGACTTTCACTGACCAGCAACTGAACCAATCAAGGACTCAGATGTTCTGAGGTAAACCACTTAAGTACTCGTACTGGGAAGTCTGAGTTGAGTTTTGAGACTGGTGTAGATTTTCTGAATAAAGGGTTATTTAGAATTTCAGCTTACTGTCTGGCTTCAGGTCTCATCAGTAGTTATAGGCGAGAGAACACAACAAATTGGCGATGAGGTAATGTATTATATTGCTATTGTAGCGATGTGCTACACACAGCGCTGAAATAACGACACGCAGTCGGTAAGTCGTTTCGAGACTAGCTGGTCTGGAGAGTGCATCCGCCACGACGTTGTCCTTCCCCAAGACATGCTGGATGTCCGTCGTGTATTCGGAGATGTAGGACAGATGTTGCAGCTGCCGAGCCAGCATTGACCAGGGATTGGACACCTTCGTGAACGTGAAGGTCAACGGTTTGTGGTCCGTGAACGCGGTGAATGGCCTGCCTTTTAAGTAGTACCTGAAATGCCAGATTGCCAGATACAGTGCCAACAGCTCCCGGTCGAAAGCACTGTACTTGAGTTCGGGCGGCCGTAGGTGCTTGCTGAAGAACGCCAGGGGTTGCCAGTGCCCCTCGATGAGCTGCTCTAGCACCCCACCGACTGCTGTGTCGGATGTGTCCACCGTGAGTGCGGTCGGAACATCCGTTCTGGGGTGCACCTGCATCGTGGCATCTGCCAAGGCTTCCATGGCTTTAACGAAAGCAGCCACGGCCTCCTCGTCCCAAGTAATGTCCTTGCCTTTACCCGACATCAGGGTGTACAAAAGGCGCATGATACAGGCTGCTGAGGGGAGAAAACGGTGGTAGAAGTTCACCATACTAACAAATTCCTGCAGGCCTTTGACCGTGTTGGGCCAGGCAAAGTGGTGGATCGCGTCTACCTTGGCGGGCAGAGGTGTTGCCCCGTCTTTGGTAATCCTGTGGCCCAGGAAATCGATGGTATCGAGGCCGAACTGGCACTTGGCGGGGTTGATTGTGAGGCTGAAATCACTCAGGCGGGAGTAGAGCTGGCGGAGGTGGGACAGATGCTCCTGGCGACTACTGCTGGCTATAAGGATGTCATCCAAATAGATGAACGCAAAGTCCAGGTCACGTCCCACTGCATCCATTAGCCGCTGGAACGTCTGTGCGGCGCTCTGCACTGTGCGGCCGAATGGGGTGATGAGTGCTGTTTTGGGGATGTCTTCAGGGTGCACCGGGATTTGATGGTATCCCCAGACAAGGTCTACTTTGGAAAAGATTCTTGCCCCGTGCAGGTTTGCTGCAAAGTCCTGTATGTGCGGCACGGGGTAGTGGTCTGGAGTTGTAGCCTCGTTCCGTCTGCGGTAGTCGCCGCATGGTCTCAAACCCTTGGCTGCTTTGGGCACCATGTGCAGGGGGGAGGCCCATGGGCTGTCGGACCTCCGTACGATCTCCAATTCCTCCATCCTCTTGAACTCCTCTTTTGCCAGGCGGAGCTTTTCCAGGGGGAGCCTTCGTGCGCGGGCGTGGAGAGGTGGTCCCTGGGTCGGGATGTGGTGCTGTACCCCGTGTCTGGGCACGGCTGCCATGAACTGCGGTGCCAGAATCGGATGGAAAGTCCGCCAGGATTCTGGTGAATTTGTTGTCCGACAGCGTGATGGAGTTCAGGTGTTGGGCCGGCAACTTGGTTTCACCCAGGGAGAATGTCTGGAAAGTCTCAGCACTTTCCCTTGCAAGTCAACCAGCGGGCTGTGAGCTCGCAAGAAGTCCGCCCCCAGGAGCGGCCAGTGTGAAGTCCCATGTGAACCGGCTGGCACTGAACTGCAGCTGCACTGTGCAGGTGCCATAGGTCAGTATCGTGCTGCTGTTTGCGGCCCTCCGGGTGGGTCCTGGCTTTCTGTTGTGGGTGTCGTACCCCGTCGGGGGCAAGACACTGATATCCGCTCCGGTGTCGACTGTTTGTCTCAGACGTACAAGAGGCTGTCCTGGTGGCCAGCTGCCATAGTCATTAGCGGGCATTTGTGCCCCACTGCTGGTCCACTGTTGGGCATGTGGCCTGGTCATCTGACCGACGGACGCCACGCTCTCCCAATTGGCTTTTCACAGCACATCTGCCCAGGCCGCCACCTTCTGGGGGTCGCTGAAATCTGAGTCGGCCAGCAGCAGATGTATGTCCTCAGGCAGTTGCTCTAGGAATGCTTGCTCGAACATGAGGCAGGGCTTACATTCGTCAGCCAGGGACAGCATCTTGTTCATCAATGCTGACAGCAGTCTGTCTCCCAAACTGTCCAGGTGAAGCAGGCGGGTACCTCGCTCACGCCGTGAGAGGCCAAAGGTCTCAATGAGCAGCACTTTGAATGCTTCATATTTGCCTTCTTCCGGGGCGACTGTATGAAATACGCAACCTGGGCGGCTGTCTCCTGGTCAAGGGCACTCACCACATGGTAGTAACACGTGGAATCAGAGGATATCTGCCGAATCTGGAACTTGGCTTCTGCTTGGCTAAACCACATGCTTGGTCGCAGCGTCCAGAAAGTCGTCAGTTTTAGCAAAACTGCGTGAACAGATGAAGAGTCGGTCATCTTTGGTCCAAATCCTGTTTGGACCGTCAGGGTCACCAATGTAGCAATGTGCTACATACAGTGCTGAAATAACGACACGCAGTCGGTAAGTCATTTCGAGACTAGTTTATTCAAACTTCACGGCGCTGGCATTTAATCCTTAGCGTCTGCCCTCTCCGGTCGGCAATGACATCAGAGGTGCATTACCAAAGTCTCTCCTTGCACGCTGGCTATTTGTGAGCCGGTTCGCCTGCGCAGAAAGTGGGCCGCCACAATATGGCAATTTTATCAGAAGACTTGAGCACAATTCTACAAGAGCAACAAACTCAATTTGATGCGGCACTGCTGAAGTTAATTGAAACATTAACCAGCAGGTTGCCAGTGAGTCCAATGATGTTGGTGTCAAACACTGAATAGACTCATGTGAGTCCCAGTCAAGAGAAAATCTCAGATGCTGGATATTACCGAGTCACATACACAAAATGCTGGAGGAACTCAGCAGGCCAGGCAGCATCTAGGAAAAGAGTACAGTCGATGTTTCGGGCTGAACCCCTTTGGCAGGACTGGAGAAAAATAGTTGAGGAGTAGATTTAAAAACCGGGGTAAGGGAGAGATAAGCACAAGGTGAACAGTGAAACCTAAAGGGGGAGGGGTGAAGTAAAGAGCTAGGAAGTTGATTGGTAAAAGAGACAGAAGGCCATGGAAGAAAGAAAAGGGTGGAGGAGGGAGGCAATGGCAAGGAGATAAAGGGATGGGAAACAGTGAAGGGGGTGGGGGGCATTACTGGAAGTTCTAGAAATTGATGTTCATGCCTTCAGGTTGGAGGCTACCCAGACAGAATATTAGGTGTTGTTCCTCCAACCTAAGTGTCACCTCATCACAATGGTAGAGGAGGCCATGGATAGACATATCGGAATGGGAATGGAAAATGGAATTAAAATGGGTGGCCACTGGGAGATCCAGCTTTTATTAGTGGACAGAGCGTAGGTGCTTGGTGAAGCAGTCTTCCAATCTCTGTCAGGTCTCACCAATATACAGGAGGCCACACCGGGAGCACCCAACAGACTCACAGGTGAAGTGTTGCCTCACTTGGAAGGACTGTTTAGGGCCCTGAATGGTAATGAGGGACAAGGTGTAGGGGCAAATATAGCACTTGGAGGGGCGGTGGGTGGGGAGGGAAAGATGTGTTTGGTGGTGGAATCCTGTTGGAAATGATGTAAGTTTTGGAGAATTATGTGCAGAATTCAGAGGCTGGTGGGTGACGAGGACAAGAGGACCCTATCCCAGGTAGGTTAGCGGGATGCTGGGGTAAGAGCAGACATGTGTGAAATGGAAGAGATGCAGTTGAGAGCAGCATTGATGGTGGAGAAAGGGAAGCCCCTTTCTTTGAAAAGGAGGACATCTCCTTTGTTCTAAAACAAAAAACCTCATCCTGGGAGCAGATGCTGCAGAGATGGAGGAATTGAGAGAAGGGGATGGAAGTTTTACAAGTAACCGGGTGGGAAGAGGTATAGTTCAGGTAGCTGTGAGAATCCATGGGTTTATAATAGATATCAGTGGATAAGCTGTCTCCGGAGACAGAGAGAGTGAGATCGAGAAAGGGGAGGGAGGTGTCAAAAGTGGACCAGGTAAATTTGAGGGCAGGCTAGAGGTTGGAGGCAAAAAGGATGAAGTTGAGTTCAGCACGGGTGCAGGAAGCAGCACCAATGTAGTTGGCAATGTAGCGTAGGAAAAGTGTGGGACAGTCACCAGTGTAGGCTTGGAACACAGACTGAAAGTCAGTTGTTGTGTTCATTTCAAACTTACAGTTCAATATCACTTCAGAAGTTACATTTGAATCATGGTTCAAGTGCTGTGAAGATATATTCTGGGTTGAGGTCACCAGTAAATACGTCTCCTGGACACTACGCAATTTGCTCCAGAAGTTAGGGACTGCTGAAAATGCGTGCTATTTTAACTTCATTCTTCCTAAAAACTTGAGGGACCTAGCATTTAATGAAACCGTCCAACAGCTAACTAGCATTTTTGGAGAGCAGTCATCTCTCTTCAGTGTTCACTACTGTTGCCTAAAACTCATTAAACAAGATGCCAATGACTTTATCATATGCTGGTATCGTCAATCATGAATATAAGTCGTACAAGCTACATAGTGTGACTGAGTCACAGTTCAAATATCTGATTGTTATTTGTGGATTTCAAGTGCCTGGCAATGCAGGTATTCACAAATGGCTCCTGGCCAGACAGGAGCAAGACCTTAATATGACTCTACAAGCTGTCACTCAAGAACGTCAGCATTTGATCAACCTGATACCCAAGTCCAAACCTGGACGAACAGAACAAAGTCAATGCAGTGCCCAATGGCCCAGACATTATCACACAGCTTGTTGGAACTGTGGTACAAGGCACTATGCAGAAAAATTCCAATAAAAGAAACACATTTGCAGCAAATGCCATTGCCATAGTCACAAAGAAGCCTTTTGCCATTCTCACTGTTCAAGGCCAGTGGAACACCAGGATAAGAAGTTTCAAAAGCCATCAAAATCCACAAGGAATTTAATGTTCACATTCAAAGTGGACCTTGCTCCCAGGAGATGGTATGTTGGTCAATCTATAACTTGACACGGCGTCAGACATCACCTTTAATTTCAGATGCAAGTGACGGGAACTTCGATTACCACCGGTCAAACCAATTCCACCTGCTGGACCCCTCCACTAATTAGTGAACTGCAGTGCATGGAGAACCTGAACAGTAATCAAGCCAATAATGTGTTACCTAACAGACCAGCCAGATCTGAATCTCCTTGGAATGGACTGGATGACAAGCTTGATCTCTGCAGCATCCCTCTGGACGAAGGGAGTGGCCACTCAAGTCATGTCAGTCGACACCATGGCACCATCAGTATGTGAGACATTCAACAGCTGCCACAATATTATGCAACAGTGCTTCATGAAGGTTTAGGCTGCTGCACCAAACTGCAAGCAGAACTCCATCTCCCAGACACAAAGCCAGTCTTCTGTCCCAAAAGACCAGTTCCATACGCAGCCTTACAAATCATGGAGCAAGAGCTAGATTGCCTGCAACAAGCTGGTGTGATCAAAGGTGTCAACTACTCTCATTGGGCAGCTCCTGTATTCATCAGGAAAGTCAACAGTACAGTGAGGTTCTGAACAGATTTCTGAACTGGTCTCAACGTGGCACAGAAACACTGGTACCCATTACCAGCGATTTTGTAAAATTGAACGGCGGTTGCTACTGTGGAAAGTTGGACTTGGCTGAAGCCTACCTCCAAGTAAAAGGGGCATTATAACACAGAAGGGGTTGCTTTCCTTCTTTCTGTTAGTCGCCCTTCAGGGTGAAGGCAGCTTCTTCAATTTTCCAGCAGCTAATGGACACCATGTTAAGTGGTACTGATGGGGTTGCTGCTTATCTCAATGACATCTTCATGATGGATACAGATTTGCCACTGCCTGGAACAAGTTTTGAACTTGTAAGACATTGTATTACAATTTCAGGTTGAAAAATACAGCCCCATGATGCCTTCAGTCTGGGATTCAGTGTAGATGAGCACGGTCATCACCCAGATCCTGAAAACATCTCTACTATTTTGAAGATTCCTCCACTATCAGATGTCAGCAGTTTATGATCATTTTTGGGCATGGCCAGTGATTATTCAGCATTTCCCCCAGCAATGCACAGGCTGAGGGAACCACTGAATGTCCGGCTCAACAAAGGTGCTATATGGAAATGGTCCACACAATGCTACGAAGCTTTTGATCAGGTGAAGAATATGCTGTCGTCCAACCTTCTCTTGACTCATTTCAAGCCAGTGCTGCCAATCGGCATTGCAATGCATGTGTCCAACTATGGGATGAGAGCTGTCATATCCTTTATATTCCCTGATGGTTCTGAAAAAGTTTTCATGCAAGCAGCCAGACCACTGACTGCAGCAGTAAGGAACTATGGGAAAATTGAGAAGGAAGTCTTGGATTCAGTGAATTAATTCCACAAGGTGCTTTATTGCAGACACTTCACTCTCCTTACAAATCACTTGTCCATCTTTGAGTCTAAGAAAGGCATCCCGGTGTATATAGCCAACCCATGCTGCATGGACACCAAAGGCAGGCAAAATCATTAGCCCATGACTTTGAAATCAAATACACAGCAATCCTGAAACTAGGTTAGGCAGATGCCCTCTCCAGACTTACGAACCAGCAGGTTAATGAAAATGAAGATGCAGTCGTGGTTGCGACTTCAATTGATTGTGAAGTCCACTGGGTTGTTTTGGATACTGCTGAAGATCTTCCAATCACAGTCCACAAAATCAGAGCAGAAACATCTGCAGATCCCCTTGTTCAGCATACCTCTAGATACCTCATTAGCTGATGGCCAGTCAAGGTTGAGAAAGATGTTGTAATCCTTCTATCAACATCAGGCATCACTCTCAACTGTGGACTCCTGCCTAATGTTTGGAGAAAGAATAATAATTTTAAGAATACTTCAACCAAAAGTACTGAAACAGTTCCACCGTGGTCACCCAGGCATCAATCAAATGAAAACCTTGGCAAGAATCTCTGTAAAGATGAAGATATCACATCTATATGCAGGGAGTGTACTCAGTGTTCAATGGCAGCAAAGAATCCAAGTACAGTCCATCAACAACCATGGCCTCAGGCTACCAGACCTTGGAGTTGAGTACATATTGACTTCGCTGACCCAATCAATGAGAGTCCTGCCTTGTCCTGGTTAACACCCATTTCAAATGGCCAGAAGTATTAACTATGACGTCAGCAATGATCGAGACAACCATTCAATAGCAGCCACAGATCTTCAGTCACTTTGGAATTCCAGAAAAGTTCGCTTTGACAATGGTACTCAATTAAGTTCACAGCAGTTTGCAGCATTCTGCCAGTGGAAGTGGAATTATCCACACCCATATCATCCACAATCAAAAGAGGGGAAAGAGCTTCGTCTGAAGCACTCAACACATTTCTGCTGATACATGAATTACACTACACCTCATCCAGGCCTCGAGGGGAAATCTCCAACTGAAGTGCTTTTGAGAAGAAATCTACACAGTTTTGGATGCGATGCTGCCACAGCATCCAAC
Source organism: Hypanus sabinus (assembly GCF_030144855.1). Lineage (NCBI taxonomy): Eukaryota > Metazoa > Chordata > Chondrichthyes > Myliobatiformes > Dasyatidae > Hypanus > Hypanus sabinus. Next base: position 39,212,036 of record NC_082706.1, on the reverse strand, counting down.
ATCTAAGATAGCAGATGGTCAGGTGTACCAAGACAGCATGTTGACCTTGGTCGATGGGTGAAATCATTCAAGCCCAGAGCTGCAGTGTGGACCAGACAGTATCATAATGGGCAAGCCTCCTTGGTACCAGATCAGGTTGTCAATCAAATAGGGAAAGTGTACTATGAAGTTATCACAGACAGACATCACTGACATTGCCACACCAACCAGTTGCGGCCACATGTCCCCAAAGGTTCAACAAGTTTGTTGGGTAAATCTTTAAACAGAGTTGAACCAATTCCTCCTGGAAGGTTCAAATTACCCCAACCAAACCTAACACCAGCACAAAGAAACATCAGAAGAAAGTGATAGCCTGCAACCACTAAGGAGGACTAATGATCAGCGTAAACCAAATTAACCCTCAACTCAAATCCTACAGGTAATCATCTTCAAGAGGGAGGTGTTAGGGCAAGCCAAAATAATCAACACCTAGTGGTCAACTGAAACCAAACCCAGGCTGACTTTCACTGATTGGTCATTGTCTTAATCAAGGACTCAATTGTTCTGGGGTAAACTATTTAAATAGTTGTTCTGAAGAACACAAGTTTGAGCTTGAGTTGACTGGTGTGGTTTTTCTGAAAAAAAGTTAACTTGAATTCCAGTTTGTTCTGTTATTGTCTGGCTTCTGGTCCCATCAGTAGTTGTAGGTGAGCAAACACATCACCATTTGTTTTCTTTGCCATCCTGTGTGTCTCTGCTGCTGGAGTCTGGGTCCGTTTGATGCCCCTGGACTTCTGGTTTTACAGTGCTCCTTCATGCCACACATGGGTCAAATGCTGCCTTGACATCCGGGGGAGCCTGAGGCTGTGTTGAGTGGTCCTGATAAAATTAGACAGGTATCAACGACGGGTTATTGATGTATGCCATTGGATAGCACTGCTGAGTGAGATGAATTGGTTGCAGACCTGGTCATCTGTAACTCCCTCTGCAAAAGGATCCTCGACTTCCTCATCGTCAGATCTCAGCGTGGATCAATAATACTATCTTCTTCTTGTTGACCATTAACAGTCACACTTGAAGGTTGCATAACTAGCCCCCTTCTCTACTTTTTTCTCCACATTTACAAACTCACTGACGGCATCTTAGGCCACTGGCTGAATCACAGCCTGTAATGAGTCAGTGCGCAGAGGCACAACCACATCTCGCTCAATGAAACCCAAGAACTAATCAATGACTTCACAAAGGGTAATTCGGGAGACCACATGCCAGTTCTTCTTGGTGGGTCAGGGATGGAGAAGGTCAGCAGCTTCAAATTGCCAGGAATTGACATGAGTCCTAGGAACAGCACGCCAATGCAAGAAGTGTCTCCACTTTCTAAGAAGCTCAAGGAAACTTGGCAAGGCATCAAACATGCCACAGTAGTATTGCGGTTAGCATGACACGATTACAGCTCGTATTGGAGCTTGAAGTTCAATTCCAGCGTCTCTATAAGATAGTGTGTAGTAGGTGGGTTTCAACGCACGATGGCTCAGTGGGCTGGAAGGGTTTGTTTCACGTAAATAAATGACCAAACTTTCACAGATGACCTGCTGAAAATATCCTGACTGGTTGCATCATGGCTTGACATGAAAATTCCAGTGCACAGGATTACAAGAAGCTGCAGAGAGTAGTAGGCAAAGTCCAGTTGGTCATGGGACCATCCACTCTATCACCGACAAAATCTGCAGGAGGCACTATCTATCATCGAGGACGACACCATTCGATTCATATCCTCCTCTCACAGCTACTATTGGGTAGCTACTAAGGTACAGAGGCCTGAAGTCCCACACCACCAGGTTCAGGAACTTCCTTTCAGTCATTCAGTTCTTGAACTGACCTGCACAAACTTAACCAACACCTCAGCCCCAGTACATGGTGGATCACCCTCTGCACTGCTGTGGGCTTGTCTCAGATTGTGTCTTTTTTTTTACGTACAAAGGTCTTGTTTTGCAGTCTCTCATAGGACCCCCTCACATCTGGGACTTGCTGTCTTCTCATTACTACCGTCAAAGAGAAGGCACAGGAGCTGAGGAGCCAGACTCAATGATTCAGGAACAACTTCTTTTCCTCCACAATCAGATTCCTAAACGTCAGTATAATTTCATTGATACTGCCTCATTATTCCGCACTTTTTAAATCTTGTGACTTATACCAATTTTATGTCTTTGCACTGTACTGCTGCCACAAATCAACAAATTTCATCTCACGTACGACAGGGATAATAAAATTGACTCTGATTCAATGTTGTATATAACTTATATGCAATTTATATCCTGTGAGCTGTTTGTAGTTACGTGCCTGCAATGCAGCTGCAAGCAAGTCTGTCACTGTACCTGTACCTCACTGTACTGGCGCACAAGACAATAAACATGTGCAAGTTATGAAAGGCTTAGAAAATAGAAGTACAAATCCTGTCCCCATTACACAGTTCAGGGAAACTGGTAAGAGGAGAGGAGCAATCTTTTCCCCTGGAGGGGTTGGAATCTGCAACGTGCTGCTGGAGGGGGTTGTGGAGGCAGAAATTCACAGTGTGTCTGGTATGGAACACTGAGAACAGGACAGTGCAAGGGGCTAGGCACCATGTGCCGGCAGATGGGTACTGGACGCCTGACAGTTGCAGTCGACTAAAGGAAGCAGGGAGTGCCTCAGCACTGAAGGAGCATCCGGACACTACCGAACTGCAGTAGCATATGAACATGCACTTGAACGGCCGACTCCGAGAAGGGGAATACTGGGGATTAGGGCTGAAGTATAGAGTAACTGCGGGATAGCGTGGGTGTGAAGAACCCATTTCTGGATAATGTGATTCTTTGAAGCACTGTATGTTTGAGAGCAGAGAGAGAAGGCGCATTCTTCTTCCAGTTGTGCATCAGTTGGTGGGGGCAGGGGAGGAAGGTGAGGGATTATGGCCTTGGGCTTAAAACAGCCAGTAGCCCTCCCAGGGACCAATGCCTCTGCCCTATACCTACCTCACCCAGTCCCAGAGAACACCTTGTGCCTATCTCACCTAGTCCCAGTGACCCATATCTCTGCCCCCATGTATAACTCTCCCAGTCCCAGTAACCTGTGTCTCCACCCCTGTGCCCTTCTCACCTTATCCCAGTACCCATGTGTCTGCGGCCCTGCCTATGTCATCCAGTCCCAGTGTCAGACTGCCTGTCTCTGTCCATCTCAGCACACCAGCATCCTATGTCTCTGGAGGAAGGGGGGGGGGGGGGCGTGGAAAAGGGGGAGCATCAGTTATTATGGAATGCTGGAGCACGCTTGATGGGCTGAATGGCCTAATTCTGCTTCTATGTGCTATGGACTAAACTGACCCGTAAACCCTCCCTGTACAACCTCTCTCTGCAGCCAGATGACGTTTAATCCGATGACCCACCTCAATTCCTCCCCACCACACCCGAACTTACCGGCTGGGCTCAAGTTGTAGAGGGGCGGCAACTCCCGGCCGTTGGGCAGCCGGGTGCTGGGGTCTCGCAGCTCGTTGAAAAAGGGGTGGGCGCAGGACTCCTGTGGGGAGAGGCGAAGGGCAGGTGTGTACTCCAGCAGGCGGCTGCAGAGCGCCACGGCATCCGCGGGGGTCCGCGACTTGAAGACCTGTGGTGGGGTGGGGAGTTGCCATTACGTATATTTAAAGCGGAGGTTGATAGGTTGTTGATTTGTAAGGAGAAAAGGTATCAACAGTGATCGAGCAGGAGAATAGGGTTGAGAGGGGTAATATGTCAGCCATCATCAAATGGCGGGGCAGACTTGATTGACCAAATAGCCTGCTTCTGCTCTTATGTCTTATGGTGCTGTGGATGTTGCCTGTCAGTCTCCCAGAACAAGGAACGGCCTCTCACTGTAGTGAAGGGCTGCTTGGTAGGTCCCTCCCTGGATCTAACCAAGAATCTTCACCATCAGTCACCCGACCACCACAGACACAAGAGACGGCAGATACGGTATCTACAGGAGCCGAGTTGTGGAGAGGGAGGGATAGTCCACACTCGAAGTCACTTCTGGAGATACTTGGAGTCCTGATGTATTGCCCGAGTTTGGTGCAATTCCCCAGTCCCAATGCAGGGTTTGGAACTGAAATATCTGTAATTCCTTCCCCCTCGCATGCTTCCCAACCTGCTGAGATCCTCCAGCTGATTGGTTGTTGCTCCGGATTCCAGCATCTTGTATCTTAATACCCCTGCTGCCTTACTCAGCCTGGCTCCTATCTCCAAAACAAAATGAATCACTGTATAATGGTGTCAGGAGCCAGTGAGGGGTGGGGATGAAGTGGTAGGGTCAGGAGTGGGGAAGAGAGGTAGTGGGACTGACGGAGGCTCGGCACAGGGTGGAGTGAATTCAACGGTGAGTCTTCCCAACGCTCGGAGCCCCAGATTCACAGCTGGTACTCACTTTCTGCCACGGATGTGCTTTGATCTGTGGGAATTTGAACTCTGTGTAGTTGGGATTCATTTCGCGGATCTGTTCCCGGGTAGGAGTGCCCAGTACCTGTGGGTAGAGAAAATTCAACCGTCACCAGCTCAGAGAAAAGGGAACTGACACACCAGTAAATTGGCAGGTGGGAAGGAAGTTTGCCGAGAGTCCCAGCCAAGAAGAGAATGGGGAGGAGCAGGCTCATGGCAGGTAACAGGAGTGTGCCACATGTGGTTTTATACGTTTTGGACACGAGGATTATTTAAATTACAAAACAGGACCAGGTCCTGAATTTCTGCTGACCATTTCCTGCACATTCCCATTGAAATACTCCACCCCCCCCCAGATTCTACTCTTTACCCCCATACTATGGGGGTAATTTACAGCAGACATTCAACTCACCCATCCACACTTTGTTGGGAAGTGGGAGGATTTGTATTCATTTTTATGATTACAGCCCATATGTTTGTTGCTTTAACAAGACAAGCGTCCATTGGATTTTTATAACCAATTTAAACTGTCATGGGGTGAGGGGGGATTGGGAATTAATTGGACGTCAGTGTGTCTGTTATAAATCAGTTGAGCTATTTGATGCTACCTGTGACAAGAATGTGAAATTGCATGCTACATAAAGTGTTACGTTTCATTTGATAAATCCTGGTTTAAGCCACTTCTCGGAAGTTCCTGTTTCAGTTTGAGAAGAAATGGTGCTTCATTTTTCTTTGTCCTGAAATTCATTTGAAATTCTTCTGTGCTGGATCATATTTTGACAGATTTTGTATGCAGACACATTGCCCTCATTTTGGGGTCAATGGCTTGTGTAACTCTGAGTGTGAGAAAAACACAGAAAACCAAAATCTCCAAATATTTCTTAATGGACCCAATGGAGTTAGATTTAAGATTTAATATTGTGTAATGTCATTTCCAGTACACACGTAAAAAAGAAAGAAATTATTATTTTTTTGGATCCAATGCAGCACGAATGAACACAATAAAATAAATAACAATAATAATAAAAAACACAACAAATATATAATAGTTTATATATACAGATTGATTGTATGTCCATAAAGTGACGCTAGGCACATGAGTGTCTGCACATAAGGAGACTAACAGGAAATTAGATGAAGTAGTGGTGGTTGGGGATGAGAAAGGCTCGGTTAGTGGGTGGAGGTGTTGATCAGCCTTACTGCTTGTGGAGCCTGGTGATCCTAGTGTAGATGGTACCTAGCTTCCCCATCTGATGGGAGACCATGAGCAAGGTGGGTGTGATCCTTCATGTTGCTGGCCCTTTCCAGAGACACACAGTTTTATTTTCTGAACCCATTATATTTCTTGTGCTTTGAATATGGTTTAAATATTAACTGTTTATATAATTATGACTTATTGGGACACATGGTGTTATTATTTTTTTAAGAAAGAAAAGGGAATTGTGACTTTTGTATTAAATAAGTTAAATACTATTTAAAAGGAAGGAAAACACAGGATGGGGGGTAACATACAGGATCAAGGGGGGGGTGGATAACAAGTAAACTCCATGCACATACACACACCCACAGTGCCAGGAGTTGGGATGGAACCCACATCACTGGGAGGCACTGGTTCTACCTGCTGCACTGTGGTAGAAAGTGGGACCTAGGGTTCACTTGTACAAGGAAAGCCAACAGAGGAGGTGCCGATATGTGCTGAGGGAGAACAGCCTTCGGTGTGAGGGATGTAACGGGTACAGTGCCACTGTAACCTCACTGGAGCTGGTGTGATCTCCACAGCGGGAACACAGGAGGCTAGTCCAGGTCGAGATGTGAACCCAACTCTCCACCTACAGCCACTCCACTCCATGCCCAACCCACACCCCACCGCCGTGACCTCCCCAACACAGCCAGCCACTGCAGTCACCTCTGCACTCACCTTAATGATTTCCACCAGCTGGTCCACACCACTGTCCCCGGGGAATATGGGCTGTCCCAGCAGCAGCTCTGCCAGCACACAGCCAGCCGACCAGATATCTACAAGGAAGAGAATGTCGGCCATCAGTGGGTCATTCAGAGTGAAGCGCCCTATCAGACACTCACAGGGTCAGACATAGAGTGAAGCACCCTCCACACTGTCCCATCAGACACTCCTGAGGTTATACACAGAGTGAAGCTCTCTTTACGCTGCCCTGTCACAAACTCACAGTAGTACAGAAATCATAGCAGAAGCTTCTTTGGTTAAGAATTTACACACATTTAGAAAAGCAGAGACTTCATAGCACTACTTTGATATGTCTTACACACTTGATTCAGTCTTTTTGAGGAATGATAAAGATGACTGACCTTTTTAAAGGTCTGTAGGTGTTGTCAACATGAACTTCGGTAAAGCATGGAACAAGGTTCCTCAAGGGAGGTGAATCCCAAAGATGAGACCCATGGTAACTTGGTAGACAGGATTAAAAATTAGCTCCACCGTAGAAAACAGAGAGCAGTGGCGAAGGGTGTTATTCTGACTGGAGGTCTGTGACCCGTGGTGTTCCACAGAGATCAGTCCTCTGACTTCTACTTGCGATGACAGAAATGACTTGGGCATAAATACAAGTGTGCTGGTTGGTTAAGTTTCCAGATAACACACAACTTGGTGGAATCAGCTGTATGGTAAAAAAGGCATAACAGCACCTTTTTCACCTCAGACGGTTGAGGAAGTTTGATAAGGACCCCCAGATCCTAAGAACTCTCTATAGGGTCCCAATTGAAGGCATCCTGACTGGCTGCATCACTGTCTGGTATGGGAACTGTACCTCCCTCAATCACAGGACCCTGCAGAGAGTGGTGCTGACAGCCCAGCGCATCTGTAGATGTGAACTTCCCACTATTCAGGACATTTACAAAGGCAGGTGTGTAAAAAGGGCCCGAAGGATCATTAGGGACCCAAGTCACCCCAACCACAAACTAGTTCAGCTGCTACCATCCAGGAAATGGTGCTGTAGCATAAAAGCCAGGGCCAACAGGCTCCGGGACAGCTTCTTCCACCAGGCCATCAGACTGATTAACTCACGCCAATTTGAGTGCATTGACAGTTTTATTTATTATAAATTACTATGATTGCACATTGCACATTTAGACAGAGCTGTAACGTGAAGATTTTTACTCCTCATGTATGTGAAGGATGTAAGAAATAAAGTCAATTCAATTCAACTATGCATCATGAAGCAAGTTGTCAAACATAGCAGAACATAGATCAGCTGGAAATATCGAGAGGAGAAAAAGGCAAATGGAGTTTAATCCGTGTGAGATGTTGCACTTTGGGAGGTTGAATGTATGAGAACCGTACACTGTAAAATGGTAGGAGCATCGATGTACAGAGGGGTCTTGAGGTGTATGTCCACAACTCCCTAAAAGAGACAACACAGATAGATAGGATGGTAAAGAAGGCATAGGGCATTCTTAATTTCATTAGTCAGGGCATTGGTGATAAAAGTCAGGAGGTAATGCTGCAGCTGTTTTTAATTGGTTGGACCACATTAGGAGTATTTTGTGCATTTCTGGATTGTTTTCTATGAATCAGCACTGGCTGAGGTTTATAAGCAGCAGAAATTTGTAAGATTATAGATTTGACAGCTTGTATCTTTTTCCAAGGGTCAAAATACATAATACTAGAGTGTGTGCATTTAAGGTAGGAGGGGAACAAGTGCAAACACAAGTTTTGTTTTGCACAGAGAATAACTTGCCAGGAATGTGATGCCAGGGATGGTGGTGGATTAATAGAGGTAGTCAAGAGGTTCTAAGATAGGCGCATGAATGTACAGAGCATGGAGGCATACTGACATTATGTAGACTGAAAGGATTAGTTTAGTGAGGCATTTAATTTGTAGACATTATGAGCTAAAGGGCCTGTTCCTGTAAAAAGGAAAAGGTTACCAAATGTCATTCTGTGTTAATGAGAGAAGGTGGCAACAGTAATTACAAGAATAGGGAACTGGCTGAGAACCCACGCCAACATTTTGTGCTGTCTTCACCAGAGATGCTGAGAGTTTCCTGGGAACAGTGAAGACCAGCAGGTCAGGATTGTGTCAGTAGCTCGAAGAAATTAGGATCAATTGGAGAATTTAATAGGAAGGAAACTGATAACTCCACACCACACACCCCCCTCCCCCAGGACCTGACATCCTGCTTTCCAAGGGCTTTGAAGGAGATGGCAGCGATTCAACTCTGGAGAGGTTCCCACACACTGAGAGGTAGCAAAAACATTAACAATGCTTTAGAAAGGACGGAGTGAAACTTTGGAAACTGTAGTTGGTTTGACAACAGTGGGGGAATTACTGGAACCTGTTACTAAACTGGCATGACAGCAATTGGCAGGTATTATAATTGGACAGAGTAAAGATGAGTTTATGAAAGGGAATTTGCATAAGTATATAGTACCACATCAGGCCCTTCAGCCCATTATATTCATGTCGACCATTTTGCATATCTACACTGATCCTGTTTGTCTAAATTAGCACCATATGCCTTGCCTATTTAAGTGTCTGTTAAAATGCCTCTTGATGTAGTTATGGTATCTGATTCCACTAGCCTCTGTAGAAGCAAGTTCTAGACATCAACTACTTTCTGTGTCCCCCTCAGATCCCTGCAAAACTCCATCACTTTAAACCTACTTACCCGACCCCCCCCCCCCCCCCCCCCACCAACGTTTTCTACCACTGGAAAATGATTTTGTCAATCTATCCTATCGATGCTTCACATAATTTTATATACCTCTATTCGGTCACCCTTCAGCCTCCGAAACTCCAGGTTAGAGAACCCCAGTTTTTCCAGTTGCTCCCCATAACTAAAATCCTACAGTCCAAGCAACGTCCTGGTGAAAACACAGGAGACTGCAGAAGCTGGTACCTGGAGCAACACACAAAATGCTGAAGGAACTCTGTGGGTCAGTCAGCATCCATGGAGGGAAATAGTCAGCTGGTCAATGTCTTGGGTTGAGACCTTTCATCTGGACCGCTGTTTGGTTCTCTTGAACATTCACTTAAGTGTTATTAGAGCACCGTCAGGCAGCAACTAACAAAATGGTTAAAGGATGTGTTGTATGAAAGTCCCCTGATGAGGTGCAGTATTATTTTGTTACTTCTTTGCCCCTTCCAGTACCTCAATGTACTTGTGATTAGAAATTATCTGCATAACTGGCAAGTAAAAGCTTTCATGCTGTCTTTGGGATAGTAATAAACCAATTATGAATGATCAAGTCAGAGCACATGGCATTGGAGTTAATATACTGGCACGGACAGAGGACTGAGTGGTCATTTTTAGGTTGGGAGGGTGTGACCTGTGGGTGCCATGGAGACTAGTGTTGGAATTGGAATATTATTGTTACACGTACTGAGATACAGTGAAAAGCTTGCCTTTCTCATCATACAGATCACACAATGCATTGAAGTACAAGATAGAACAATAATAACAAATAAAGTTACAGAGAAAATGCAATGAGGTACAAGATCATAATGAGATTGGTTGTGAGGTTGAGAGCCCAACTCATCACTGTTCACCGCCCGAGTGAATAACATGGATGAAATGTGAATGTAGACCAAGAATAATATGGCAAGCTGCTGAGGTGGTTGGGACACTGGGGGAGGATGTACAGGGGCATCAGCGGGATATGGACAGATTAAATGAATGGGCAAGAACATGGCTCAACGAGTGTCCGTACTACTGAGAAATGTGAATCTAAACCTTAGGAAAGTGGAGTATATCTTAACTGACAGAATATTTTAACTATCTCAGGAGAGGAACACCACAACTTAGATCACTGTATTACAATTTATTTTTCTTGCTCTAATGGTGCTTTCTCTAAAAATTGTGTATGATTTATATTTAATTTGCACTTCTGTGAATGCTTTTTTAAAATCTAACAATACATGCCTGTGATGCTGCTGCAAATAAGTTTTCAGTTGCACCCAAATGAATTGGTTTGGAAAGCTTATCTTGCACACTGTTCATAAAGATCAATTCGTTACACAGTGCATTGAGGTACAGCAAGGGAGAATAACAACAATGCAGAATAAAGTGTAGCAGCTACTGATAAAGTGCAGTGCAGGTGAACAATGTGCAAGATCATGAGGTAGATTGTGAGGTCAAGAGTAAATAAGCTCAACTGTGACGTTGTCGGTACTCACGAGTGGGTGTCCTAACACACAATCCACTACAAAAACACCAAGCAACAATCTATGGGCTTTTGGAGAAAGTGAACGAGCACAAGAGCAGAACCAGCTTATCCCTATATTAAGGAGCCCTGATGATTATGAACCTGGAGCACACTGCACAAGTTCGGTCTCCCTTATTAAAGAAGAATTTGTTTGCAAGCGACTGGGTGGAGCAATGGTTTGACGAACTGAGTTGAATGGCAGGATAAGCAAAGCCTGTGTATGCCTAAGCTTGGAAGAATGAGAGGTGACCACTGAAAGCACAGACTTCAGACAGCAACCAGGAACACAATGTTGGCACATGATTTACTAGTAGCTCAGTCAGCACATCAGAGGCAGAATATGTCAGTCCCCATTCCACATCAAGGCTAAGGGGGAGGGAGCAGGGCAGATGGCCAGTGTTCAGCAGATCACAAAAGATGGGGGAATGAATGCCAGATAGAGCCAAGTGGGGGTGGGGGGGTGGGTAGGACAGTGTCCGGTAAGCAGAGCCAGATGGGGAGGAGATGATTGCCAAATGGAATTAACAGATGATTGGCAGATGGAGCCAGGTGGGGAATGATTAGGATAGAGCCTGGTGGGTGTGACCAGATGGGGAGGGGGATGATTGGCAGATGGAAAAGCACAAAGCCTCTATCCCACACCCTGTACTGCTATCTGTCCTGTTCCCTCAGGGCCCCTGATGCAGGGTCAAGATGAGACATTGACTTACACATTCTGCCTCCACAGAACTGACTGACCAGCGTTGTTCTGTTTTTATTGTCCTGGATTCCAGCATCTGCAGTCTCCCATGTCTTTAGACTTGTTATGGGGTTTTTCAAGAGAGAATATGAGGGCAGAAGATACAAAAGCCTGAAAGTACAGTATATACCACCAGGCTTTTGGACAGCTTCTACTGTGATTATTAAATGGTTCCTTAGTGCAATAAGTCAGACTCTTTACCTCACAGTCTACCTCATTACGATCTGTTACTGCATTGCTATTGTTTTCCCTTGTTCTCCCTCGACGTACTGGTAAGGAACTGTTTCGCAGGAACAGTGTGCAATACCAGTTTTTCACTCCACCTTGGTACATGTGACAATAATAAACCGATATCAATAGTGATTTCTCTGGCTGTGCTGCTTAGAACCCGAGATCAGTCTCAAAAATGAGGGGCGAGACCTTCCACACAGACAGTAGTGGCTGCCTGGAGCGAGCTACCAGAGGCAATGGTGGATGGTGATACAATTACACCATTTAAAAGGCATTGAAGATATTGGTCTACAGCAGGTAAATGGGATGAGCGTAGACAGACATCATGGTCGGCACGGACAAGGTGGGCTGGAGGGGATGATTTCTGTGCTGAACAGCTCTATGAAGGAGTGCCTGTCAATTCCTAAGCAATTCTGAGGGGTAAAACAGGGGTTAACAACTTGGCAATGTTGAAGACGAGCAAGGTAGCAAAGCGAGTGGGGGTAGGGGCAAAGAGATCCAATGGGGAACTTGGGGTAAGGGCAGGGAGGTTCAATGGGGATCTTACGGTGTGGGCAGGAAGGTTCAAAAGGAAATGGGATAGAGGCAGGGAGGTTCAATGGGGAACTTGGGGTAGGGACAGGGAAGTTCAACAAGAAATGGGGTAGGGACAGGAAGGTTCAACAAGGAACTTGAGGTAGGGACAGGGAGATTCAATGGGGTTCGGGGGGTGGAAACCAAATGGAAGAGACGGAGGAAGGGATGGTTGGCTCATAAATAGGCAGTGTGAGAGGGAGGATAGGAAGGAGATAGAGAAGGGATGCGTTCAGACTGACAGTTTGAGATGTGTCTATTTTAATGCAAGGATATCATGAACAAAGTGGAGTTGCTTAGAGCGTGGATCAGTACTTGGAGCTATGATGTTCTGGCCATTACAGAGACTTGGATGGCTCAGGGGCAGGAATGGCTACTTAAGAGTGCCAGGCTTTAGATGTTTCAGAAAGGACAGGGAGGGAGGCAAAAGAGGTGAGGCTGTGACACTGCTGATCAGAGATAGTGTCACGGCTGAAGAAAAGGAGGAAGTCATGGAGGGATTGTCTACTGAGTCTCTGTGGGTGGAAGGTAGAAACAGGAAGGGGTCAATAACTCTACTGGGTGTATTTTATTAGCCACCCAATAGCAACAGGGACATCAAGGAGCAGATAGTGACAGATTCTGGAATGGTGCAATAATAACAGGGTTGATGTGATGGGGGATTTTAATTTCCCCAATATTGATTGGCCTCTCCCTAGAGGTGTGGAGTTTGTGAGCTGTGTTCAGGAAGGTTTCATGACAGAATATGTAGATAAGCCTACAAGAGGAGAGGCTGTACTTGATCTGGTATTGGCAAATGAACCTGGTCAGGTGTCAGGTCTCTCAGTGGAACAGCATTTTGGAGATAGTGATCACAATTCTATCTCCTTTACCATAGCAGAGGGTAGGAGCAGACAAGTTAGGAAAACGTTTAATTGGCGTAAGGGGAAATATGAAGCTATCAAACAAGAACTTGGAAGTATAAATTGGGAGCAGATGTTCTCAGGGAAATGTGGCAAATGTTCAGGGTATATTTGCGTGACATTCTGCATAGTTACGTTCCAATGAGACAGGGAAAGGATGGTGGGGTACAAGAACCATGCTGTACAAAGGCTGTTGAAAATCTAGTCAAGAGGAAAAGAAAAGCTTACAAAAGTTTCAAAAAACTAGGTAATGATAGAGATCTAGAAAATTTTAAGACTAGCAGGAAGGAGCTTAAGAATAAAATTAGGAGAGCCAGAAGGGGCCATGAGAAGGCCTTGGTAAGCAGGATTAAGGAAAACCCCAAGGCATCCTACAAGTATGTGAAGAGCAAAAGGATAAGATATGAGAAAATAGGACCAATCAAGTGTGACAGTGGAAAAGTGTGTATGGAACCGGAGGAGACAGCAGAGGTACTTAATTAATACTTTGCTTCAGTATTCATTACAGAAAAGCACCTTGCCGATTGTAGGGATGACTTGCAGTGGACTGAAAAGCTTAAGCATATAGACATTAAGAAAGAGGATGTGCTGGAACTTTTGGAAAGCATCAAGTTGGATAAGTCACCAGGACCAGGCAAGATATACCCCAGGCAACTGTGGGAGGTGAAGGAGAAGATTGCTGAGCCTCTGGCAATGATCTTTGCATCATCAATGCAGACAGGAGAGGTTCCATAGGATTGGAGGGTTGCAGGTGTTATTCCCTTATTCAAGAAAGGGAGTAGAAATAGCTCAGGAAATTACAGACCACTGAGTCTTACCTCAGTGGTTGGTAAGTTGATGGAGAAGATCCTGAGAGGCAGGATTGATGAACATTTGGAAAGGCATAACATGATTAGGAATAGTCAGTATAGCTTTGTCAAAGTTTGTCAAACTTTGCCTTACAAGTCTGATTGAAATTTTTCAGGATGTAACTAAACACATTGATGAAGGTAGAGTAGTATATATGGATTTCATATATGTAGTGTATATGGATTTCAGCAAGGCATTTGATAAGGTACCCCACACAAGGCTTATTCAGAAAGTAAGGAGGCATGGGATCCAAGGGGACATTGCTTTGTGGATCCTGAATTGGCTTGTCCACAGAAGGCAAAGAGTGGTTGTAGACGGGTCATATTCTGCATGGAGGTCAGTGACCAGTGGTGTGCCTCAGGGATCTGTTCTGGAACACCTCTTTTTGTGATTTTTATAAATGACCTAGATGAGAAAGTAGAGGGAGGGGTGAGTAAATTTGCTGATGACACAAAGATTGGGTGTGTTGTGGATAGTGTGGAAGACTGTCAGAGGTTACAATGGGACAGTGATAGGATGCAAAACTGGGCTGAGAAGTATCAGATGGAGTTCACCTCAGATAAGTGTGAGGTAGGTATGGTCAAATATGATGGCAGAATATAGTATTAATGGTAAGACTCTTGGCAGTGTGGAGGATCAAAGGGATCTTGGGGTCCGAGTCCATAGGACACTCAAAGCTGCTGCGCAGGTTGACTCTGTGGTTAAGAAGGCATATGGTGTATTGACCTTCATCAATCATGGGATTGAGTTCAATAGTCAAGAGGTGATGTTACAGCTATATAGGACCCTGGTTAGACCCCACTTGGAGTACTGTGCTTAATTCTAGGCACCTTACTACAGGAAGGATGTGATAACTACAGAAAGGGTGGAAAATGTTGCTTGGTTTGGGAAGCATACCTTATGAGAGTAGGTTGAGTGAACTTGGCCTTTTCTCCTTGGAGCGACAGAGGATGAGAAGTGACCTGATAGAGGTGTATAAGATGATGAGGCATTGATCGCATGGATAGTCAAAGGCTTTTTCCCAGGGCTCAAATGGCTAACACGAGAGGGCACAGTTTTAAGGTGTTTGGAGAAGGTACAGAGGAGATGTCAGGAGCAAGTTTTTTTTATGCAGAGTGGCGAGTGCGTGTAATGGACTGCTGTCAATGGCACATTGCTCGTCTGAATTACTTGAGTAATTCAAGTCTGAATTATGAATCACATAAAAAAAATAGGCAACACTGGAATTAAGCAGCAGATCAGGCAAAATAGACAACATTTCATGTCAGACACTCTCAAGTCCAGGAAGGAGTCAAGCTAGTTAAAGCTGAGACATAAGAGAGACTGCAGGTTGGTAGAAATCTGGACGAATAGGGTCTTTTAAGAGACTCCTGGATAGATACATGGAGCTTAGAAAAATAGAGGGCTATGGGTAACCAAGGTAATTTCTAAAGTAAGTACATGTTCGGCACTGCATTGTGGGCCAAAGGGCTTGTACTGTGCTGTAGGTTTTCTATGTTTCTAGTGTTAAGGTGGGGGGGGGGGGGGGAGAGAAGAGAGGAAGGAATAGCAGCTGGCAGATGACAGGGTGAAACCAGGTGAGGGAAGGGGGAGGGTGGCTGATGTGAGAAGCTAGAAGGTGATTGGTGGAAGAGGTAAAGAGCCGAAGAAGAGTCTGATATGAGCCATGAGATACGAGTCAGCCATGGAATAAAGGGAAGGAGCTGGGATCCACAGGGAGGTGATGGGCAGTTAGTTCATGAGGGTAGGGGAGAAGAAATAAGAGGGTAAACAAGAATGGGAATAGAAAAGAGCAAAGGAGTGGGCAATGGGTGGTGGGGGGTAATTACCTTCAGCAATAAGCTACTCCAGCATTTTGTGTGTGTTGCTCAAGATTTCCAGCATGTACAGAATCTCTTGTGTACACGAGCAGGGATCAGTGACTTGTCAATGGGAACGGAAAAATGGTCAGGACTTGCATGTCATTGAGGAGGTGTCTGCTGATAACTGGGCAACCGAAGAGATGGAGTAATGATTTGACTGTGGGTGTGCAAACTTGAGGTTCCCTCTCAATATGAACAGGAGAGGGATGTGGGGAAGAGGGAGCAAGAGGTCAGGGGTCAATACAGGCAGGAGGATAGACCACCTGAGATAAGCGTGGCCATGAAATAACACACATAAAATTGATAGAGATGGGCACATACAAAGGAGGCACAGTGGTGAAGGGTGTGTAGGGAGCAGGTGATGTGAACAGCAATCTCTCCAAATGGCAGGGATATGAGGCAGATGGGATCCTTGTGTTCACAGAGAGGCTTGGAGTATGAAAACACTGGGCTTACACTGAAGACTGAAACAAAGTATAGAGTTGAGAGAGGAGTGTAGGAGATGGGAGATAGTTATGCTGCAGTTGTATATGACACAAGAGATTCTGTAGATGCTGGAAATCCAGAGCAACACACACAAAATGTTGGAGGAACTCAGCAGGTCAGGCAGCAACTATGGAAATAAATAGTCCCCATTGCGGGCCGAGACTCTTCTTCAGCATTGGAATGGGCGGGGGAAGACAACAGGATAAAAAGGGAGAGAGAGTGGAAGAAGAACTACCTGAAGGTAATAGGTGAAACTAGGTGGGTTGGAAAGTAAGGGGCTGGAGAAGAAGGAATCTGATAGGAGAGGACAGTAGACTTTGGCAGAAAGGGAAGAAGGAGAGGCACCAAGGGAGGTGATGGAGAAGTGAGGAAAGGTCTGTGTGGGGAAAAGAAGAGGAAGGGAGGAGTGAAAAAAATTACCGGAATGATAAACTGATGTTCATATTATCAGGTTGGAGGTTACCTAAATATGAGATGTTGCTCCTCCACCCTACGTGGTCCCATCGAGGTTAAAAAAAAAAGGCCATGGACCAACACGCTAGAATAAGAATGGGGATAGAAATTAAAATGATGGACCACGGGAAATTCTACTTTTGGCAGATGGAGCAGAGGTGCTCAACAAAGTGGGCTCTCAATCAACATCGGGCCTCACCAACTTAATGGAGGCTGCCATCGGCTGCATTGGATACAACAGATTCGCAGGTGAAGTGTTCCCTCACCTGGAAGAACTACTTGAGAGTTGTACAAGACATTGGTGGGGCTGCACTTGGAATATTACATACAGTTCCTATTATAGGAAAGATGTTATTAAATTAGAAACAGTACAAGAAGCACCAGGATGTTGCCTGGACTTGGGGGCCTGAGTTACAAGGCAAGGTTGCACAGACTAGGACTTTATGCCCTGGAATTTTGGAAATTGAGGGGTGGTCTAATAGAGGTATGTTATCAACAGGGTAAAAGCAGTCTTTTTCCCAGGGAGGTACGAAAGACAAAAGGGCATAAGTTTAAGATCAGAGACCAGAGTGGTATTTGGAACAAACTGCCGGAAACTGTGGTTGAGATGGGCACATGAGCTTCATTTAAAAGCCATCTGGGTAAGTCTTCAGATAGGAGAGGTTTAGAGAGCTGGGACTAACTCACCAGGCAGGCTGAAAGGCCTGTTTTCATATTGTGTAAGTCTGAATTACTGAAAACCTCATAAAAAAAAAAGGCAATGCTGGAATTATGCAGCAGATTGGGCAAAAGAGACAACATTTCATGTCAGAGATCCTCAAGTCCAGGAAGGAGTCAAGCTAGTTAAAGCTGAGACGTAAGAGAGACCGCAAGTTGCTAGAAATCTGGACAAAAAGCTGGAGGAATTCAGTTGTCAGGCAGCAGATAAAGAGGGAAATGAAGTCGATGTTTCAGGCTGAGGCGCTTGATCCGAGACGCAAAAGGAAGAGAACAGAAGCCAGAATAAAAGTATAGGGGAGGGGCAGGAGCATGAGCTGGCAGACAATAGGTGAGACCACATGAGGGGGAGGAGAAGCCGGGAGGTGACAGCTGAATCTAGGTTGGCGGGGAAAGGAAGGCAGGAAGGAGGGGGGGGGGGGGAACAGAATAATATGAGAGGCTGGCAGGTAATGGCTGGAAGAGACAAAGGGCTGAAGGAGGAAGAATCTGATGGGAGAGGAGAGCAGACCATGGAATAAAGGGAAGGATGTGTGGAACCAGAGGGAGGAAGGCGTGGAGGGATGGGCAGGTGGTGAGGAAGAGAGTGGTGAAGCTGCAGGGAGGATAGGGGGTAGAGGCGGGTGTGGGTGTGGGTGCATCTGAGAGGTTAACACAGGGGAGACCAGTTGGAGGGTCTGTGATCTGGTCAGAGAGTGAATGGGAACAGTCAGAGAGGGAGAAGATAAGAGCTGGAAGACGTGCAGAAGGTCAAGATGGGAATGTCCTTCATTCCCCAAGGGATGAAAAGAAAATAAGGGGGAAAAAACAGCTGAGCCTATAGGTATACAACTATTACAGACAGCATGTTATCTGAAGATGTACACTTTCTTTGTAGCTGTTACACTTTATTCTGCACTGTTACTGTTTTACCTTGTTCTACCACAATACACTGTGTAATGATCTGATCTGTACGAACAATATGCAAGACAAGCTTTTCATTACATTTTGGTATATGTGACAATAATAAACCAATTCCGATAGTAAGTCCAGACTCAAGTTGAGGTGCTGTTCCCCAAGCCGGCATTGGTTCTCACTGTAAGAGTGCAGGAAATCCCAGGCTGTTAGGTCTGAGTGGGAGCAGTTTGGGGAATGGGAAGCTCAGGGTTAGCCCTGTGAACCGAATTCCTCAAAGTGGCAACCCGATCCGTGTGTGGTTCGTAGAGCAGCGAGGAGACCACACTGTCAACAGGGCGAGTCAGTGAGAAACAAATACAATATGCTGGAGGAACTCAGCATATCAGGCAGCATCTATGGAGGGGAATAAACAGTTGATGTTCCAGGTCGAGACCCTTCATCAGGACTCAGTGAATTACTGTTTCAACTGGAACAATTGCTTGGGTGGAGGATACATAGAAACGTAGAAATCCTACAGCACAATACAGGCCCTTCAGTCCACTAAGCTGTACCAAACATGTCCTTACCTTAGAAATTACCTAGGGTTACCCATGGCCCTCTATTTTTCTGAGCTCTATGTACTGAGGAGGGAAGTGCTGTTGCATTGCCTGCAGTTACAGGGATAAGTGTCCTAAAGAAGACCAGGGCATGGTCCCCAGGAAATGCTGAAAGGGGAAATGATGTGTCCGATGGTGGAACCTTGCTGAATCTGGCAGAGAATGATCTGTTGAATGCAGAATCTGGTGGAGTGGAAGGCAAGTATTGGGGACAGAAACTGAGAGCAAAGGGGAAGCCACAGAGCTACTCAATGCAGAAAGGCTCACCACCACAGCAAATAAACAAAGGCAGAAGAACTGGGAAAATGGAACAGAAATCTCACAAGAGGGAGGAAGGGCAAAGAATAGTCAGGGTAGCCGTGGGAGTTGGGAGACTCGTAATGGATATTAGTAACCAGCCCATCCTCTGAGGGCAACAAAGATACAGAAAACTAAGTAAAAGAGGGCAGGAAAATGGCAGCAAAGACTGTGAGAAAGGCAGGGACAATTGAAGGGAAAACACTTTCCATGGTAGGCAGTTGCCGGTGGCTTATCAGTACCAACATCCCCAGAGTTGATCTACCACCAGAACTGCAGAAATGCCTCCCAGGAGAATCAGTGAGTCCCCATGGTCTCTGTCCATCTCCTTCTCTCTGGGATAGATCACCTCCTCATTTGCCCAATCACCCTCTCTGCCTCTCTGGGTCAATTCTGCCCCCACCCACTTCTCTCTCACCCTACTCCCAGCACCTAGTGCCCTCTCTCTCTCTCTCTCTCTCTCTGAGACAACCCTCTCCCTTACTTCTCTTTCTCTAGAAAAATTTCTACCCCGCCCCTGGGGCAATTCTTCTCACACTCTCTCTCTGGGGCAATTCTTCTCACACTCTCTCTCTGGGACAATTCATTACCTCCTCATCTCTGTCTGGAACAAATCTCTCCTCCCCCCCCCCCCCCCGGGGTAATTACAATTCTCTTCCCCTCCCTCTGGGGAGAGAAAAAGGGAGGTGGGAGCAAATTGTCACAGTGAGAGAAAAGGAGAGAATGTGGCAGGAGGGATTTACCCCTGAGAGAGAGGGGGACAATTCTCCTCCACCCACCGTCCCCCTCTCTCTCAGGGACAAATCCCTCCTGCCCCCCCCCCCCCCCCCGTGACAATTCTCTCCCATCTCTCTCACTGGTTGGTTGGGATGTGAATTTTCCATGTGCATGTGCACGAGGTCGAGAGGGGAATTGTTGGTAGGGAGATGGCAGCCTTTTATGTACTAAATGCAATCGGATACTGCAAAGTTGTTTAAACAAAAGAAAATCTTGTCTTTGCTGTCTGAGCGTTAGCACAGGCTGGTTCTCAATGATCAGATCCCACCGGCATTTGACGAGAGCAAGCCTATGAAAGCTGGAAAATGGACTTGTGTTCTGGAGCTCTAGAAGCTGCAGGGCCTCACAGCTGTACTGTTGCTTTCGGGAAGAGTGAGAGACCAGCTTGAGAATTTTGGTCGAAGATTTGAACTAAGATGACGGTATGAATGCGCTAATAAATGCACTTGACTCAACTTTTTTTGAAGGAAGAAACGGATCAGATTTATGAGGCGTATACAGATTTTGACAAAATTTCCAGATACAGTTCTAGAAATATGGTTGATTATATTATTGAATTTTTACAAAAGTACAGTTGTATGCATAAATATATAATGGAACTTCCTTCGTGTCTAGACATAAAGAACAGACAGCTAGCATTAACTGCATGTACAGAACCTGCACTTACATCTATGAAAGTGGCACTGAAGAGGATTTTTGGAGAAAAGGCACCAACAGTCAGAATTAGTTTGTGTCAGGAAACGGTGTACTTCACTGAGCAGAAATGAGAGTACAGCAAGTGTAGGTCATGGAGTGACCAGACGAGGGTACCATTACCCGGCACAAATCCATTAAACAAGTACAGCAGGGGATTGAAATGTGCAGCTTGTCAAAGTACTTACCACTGGGCAAGAAAATGTCCATACAGAACCGAACAAGTTAGGCTAACTGAAGAAGATAACAAATCTGAAGACATAGAAGAGTGCCGTATCACACTGCTTGCAGAGGAATCACTTACTAATGCAGAGATTTTTATGATCAAATCTCTAGGATCTGCTATTGATACAGCAAGCACATGCAGCGTGTGGAGAAAATGGCTTGAAAACTAAGTGAGAAACTAAACTAGAATGAAGTGCATAAACTGGTGAACACAGATACAACAATTTACACAGCATTCAAATTGGTGATAGAAAGACTGTGCATTCTATCAAAAGACTGAAAATTCCCACAAACATAGGGCGGACAAAACTTTACATTGAAATGGAGTTGGAGCAAGTGAGCATTCCATCACTTGAGTAAAACTTCCCTAAAGAAAGTGTGGGCAGTACTGGATATGGAGACCAAGCCAGTGTCTCGAGTTCACCAACTCTGGACACTAAAGTGTGAACATTCTGGATAAAGATATTACTGAGAATCAGCTGTCACAGAGAACAAGAAACGTAAAGTGTGCTCAAGCTTCACAAGCAGCTCGGACACGTTTTAATTGATAGACTTCAGAAACTGCTCATGAGTTCAGGAAACAAAGATGCAGATTACTTTTCCATTCTAGAGCAGATAATTGACAGCTGTGAGACATGCCAGAAGTTTGAAAAGCCCAAGCGTGTGGTTGATCTACCACTAGCATCTGAATACAATAAAAGAGTAGCCGTAGACCAACACGAACTGGAGCAAGGAGTGTGGTATCTCATCATTGATGTGTCCACACATAAATACAAAGTTAAAAAAGAACATTATTCATTCCTGGATAAGCATTAATAGCTCACCTCAGAATGTATTCAGTAATAATTGTGGTGAATTTAATATTGATGAATGCAGAGATATGACAGAGAACTTTAACACTGAAACAAAGACAACAGCGGCACATACATTGCAGTAATGGACTTCTGGAGTGACACAATGAAATGCTCACTGAAATAATGCTGAAGAAAAGCAATGGCTGTGATTGGAATACAGCCCTGGACTGGGCCCTTATGGCAAAGAATACCACACACAGTATACATCAGCTTGCATTTGGCTGCAATCCAAACCCTCCCTTTGACAGGCTTCCTGCTCTAGAGGGCACTACAAGGAGCGAATGGGTTGGGAAATGTTGCGGCACTGCGTGCATCAAGGATGGCTCTCACTGAAGCTGAGTGTTCAGAGGGAATTCGACGAGCACCAAGGGCACAGCTCCATCCTACAGATGGAAACTATGGGGCGGGACCAAAAAAGCAGACCGTACAGAATGGAAAGATCCTGGAGCTGTCATTGGTCAGGGCGGAGTTGTGGAGACATGGAGGTACATACGTGGAAGAGCATCATTCCAGACTCTGTAAAGCACAAACTGAGGACCATCAGAACTCCGTGGAGAATGATACAATCGATGAAATGCTCTTACCTGGTACAGTGTCACATAGCACAGACAGTGACGAGGAGAGTGCAGCTGAGGACCCAGCGGAGTTGCTCACAGTGGCACAGACTGTGCTGCAGAGAGTGCAGTTGGGGACTCAACAGACTTGCCTGAACAGAAGTCATCACAAGAGCAAAGACAACATGTGTTTCATTCTTAAAACAGACCAAAGTGTGAGATTTGTAGACCTAGACTCTGGTATCTGATACAAGGCTGAAGTCTTAGGGCCAGCAGGCAAAGCCACTGGGAGAAACAAAATTGGATACTACTTGAATTACCTAGAGAACCAGCCATGGTCACTGGCACTGCAGGGTCAGTTGATATGTCACGTGTAGACAGACTTCATACTGAACCAAGTATCGATCGGGCTGGACCATCTGAGAAATGTCAAGGTGAAGATATCCTAGTAACTAAAGAGGTATGGTTTGAATCTGCAGAACAGGACGAAATCAGTAGCTGGAGAAATAGTGGAGAGTTTGAGGAAGTCAGAGACAGTGTGCAAGGTAGGTGTGTGTCACCCTGAAAGAAACCCCGACAGGAATGACACCAAAAGCAGGCCTGGTGGCTAGAGGTTTTGAGGAACGGAACATAAAAGACTCACCGACATTTGCATCAGAGTCTCTCCGACTATTTCTCTCAGTTATGTGTCAAAGGCATTGGCAACCCCATTGCATGAACATAAAATCTGCATTCCTACAGGTTATAGAGATGTCACGTGACATTTACATTTGACCCCTGCCTAAAGGAACACTGTGGAATCTGAGGAAGTCTGTGTATGGTCTAGCAGATGCACCAGTCTACTGGAATAAAAAGGTCAAGGAAATAACATTGAAAACCGGTGGAAAGATGTCACAAGTGGATCCAACTGATTTTTACTGTCAAGATCCAGGACACCATGTGATTGGACCTACTTGCCTGCCATAGATGACTTCATATGGGGAGGCTCACAAAACTTTGCCACAACAATTATCCCTCAGCTAAAGTCAGCTTTTCAGGTTGGACAGGAGGAACATAACAGATTCTATATCAGGATATACATCTTTGCTGTTGATGGAACAGTACAACTGCACCAAGAAAACTACATAAGGGGTCTTCAGACAACCAGCATAGAATCCTCACGTGCCACACAGTGGGATGCACCGCTCAGTGAAGCTGAAGCTGAGTAGACATGACATCATGTTTGCTGCCTGCAACTTGACATCCAGCACAAAAAATGCCATCGTAGAAACTTTACACAAGGCAAACATGATAGTGCATGAAATTCAATTTGAAAAAAGTAGTCTTGATGATTGGAAAAGATGGTTCACTAAGGCTCGTTGTCTTTAATGAAGCCTCATTTGGAAATCTTCCTGATGGAGGTACTCAAAGGGGATATTTTATTGTACCGATGGGAGAAGAGGGAAGACTTTCACCTCTCTGTTGGCAATCAAAAAGGATCTGAAGAGTTGTATGTAATATGCTGAGAAGAAACTCTTGCAGTGTTTCAAGGTACTGACAATGCTATTTAACCGGCCACACTCTGCTCTGAGCTTGTCCATGGTAACACAAAGAAGAACAGTCTACAAATAACTTGCATCACAAACAAATACTCTGATTTATGCCATCAAATCCACCCAGTCAGTTACAGAAAAGAGGCTTCACCTAGAGATAAGTAGCATCAAGGAACTTGTCCAAGCACAGAAAATTCATGTTCTGTGGTCAACTACAAATGAACATCTGACTGTCTCTTGTGCTGAAGACACTTAGTGAAGTCAATTATTACGTTAAGAACTGTATCAAGGGTTAGAACTAATTTCCATGTCGTAACGGACACTTAAACTGACACTTCTTAAACTATTTTTAATATACATAAAAAGGATGGGAGATAGTTGGGCTATATAAGCATTTAGTTGGGATTTGCACTTCCCGTTATGGGTATGCGCAATGGGGTGGGGGGTGGGGGTGAGAGAGGATTTTTTGGGTAAGAAGATGGCAGCCTTTATGTACTAAACACAATCAGGGAAAGAAAACCTTGTCTTTGTCATTTGAGCATTAACAGAACCATTCTCTCCCATCTCTCTCACCCTGAAGTTATTCCCACCCACCTCTCTCTCTCTCGAGGTCAATTCCACCCCCTCTTTCTCTGGGCCAATTCCCCCATGTCTCTCTCTCTCTCCCCCATCTTTCACACTCACTGGGACCGTTCTCCCCGTCTCTCCAGGACATTCACAATTCTCTCCGGTTCTCTTTCCTTCTTCCCCTCTCCGGCACATCTTCCCCCATCCAGACCCACTTCCTCTCTGGGACGTCTCTCCCACCCCCCACCCTTCCTTACTGGAACGTCCCCCCCTCCCCCACCCAGCCCACCCTTCCTCACCGAAATGTCTCTCCCCTCTCCCCCTTCCCACTGACTCTTTTCTCCGGGATGCAAGTATATATGCATCTCTGTTTCTCTCTGATAGCTCTTCCCCTTCTCCCCCTCTTGCTCTGGGTCATTTCTATCCCTTGCTCCCTCTCTTTCCAGGTTGTCTCTCTCCACCCCTCCCTCTCTCTCAGGATTATTTATCTCCTCCCTCCCACTGCCTCTCTTCACCGGGACAGCTCTCTTCTCTCTGGGACCCCCCTCCCTCAGATAGCTCATTTCCTCCACTCTATGGCTCTCTTTTCCTACCCCTCCTCAGGACAATTCTCCCTCTCTCTGCCTGGGATAGCTCTCTCTTCTTCCCCTCTCTTTGGACATCTCTCCCAACCACCCCCCCCCCAACCCCCCACTTTCTCTGGGGCAACTCTCTCTGCTTCCTCCATCTCTGTGGGACGGCATAGTCTCTGTGTCTCTGGCGCAGTTTCTCCTCACCGGGTCTGCCCAGCGGTCACTCACCGATATTGGATGTGTAGTCTGTAGCTCCAAAGATGAGCTCTGGTGCTCGGTAATATCGGGAGCAGATGTATGATACATTGGGTTCACCCTTCACCAGCTGCTTCGCACTGCAATCAACATACACTCACATTAAGATATCTTGTCCTGTTAGCTCGCTCCAGCAACCCAGGTCATTACAGCACCAGGATGGTGCTGAGACACTGTCATTCTCCCGATGGCCTGCTGAGTCCAAGCTGTGCCGCTGACAGCCAGTCACCAGGTTCCGTCAGTTACTGCAGTTCCCCATTCTAGTTCTGCACACTCATCCTTACATGGGACTTTGCACTCCGAATGCCTAAATACACCACTGAATATATTGGTTCTCTTTCATCTACCCTGTCAGTTGCAACCTCAAAACATTCCAGAAGCTTTGTCGAGAACTTCCCTTTCACATTGACTCCTGTCAGAGTCATAAAGCAGGGAAAGAGGCCCTATGGCCTAACTCAACCTTATAGAAGCCTTGACCCATATCCCTCCACACAGTTCCCATCCATTTACCTGCCCAAATGTCTTATTAATTTACCTGCCTCAAGCACTTTTTCTGGCAGCTCATTCCACGTATTGACAACCCTCTGGGTGGAAAAAATTGCCCCTCAGTTCTCATTCAAATCTTCCCCCTCTTATGTTAAACTTAAGCCCTCTTGCCTGTGAAAAGACCATGTGCATTATATCTATGTACACCCCTCATGATCTCTTTAAGCTCAGCCCCAATTTCTTGCTTTCTGAGGAATAAACTCCTCACTGCTGCTACTTTATAATTTCCCATTAGCCACCTTGTATACAGACACTGGTGTGACTAGCGTCACTTCATGGATGTACAACAAGCTAAGTATTTATATTTATTATTTTTTTAAATAATTGCATCCTTTATCTTATTGTGTTTTTTTTTGTGCTGCATTTGATCCAGAGTAACAATTATGTAGTTCTCCTTTATACCTTGTACTGGACATTCAACAGTCTTAAATCTTTAAAGTTATAGTGTACCAAATCCCTCCCTATAACTCAGGCCAAGTCCTGACAGCATCCTTGTAAATCTTCTCTGCACTTTGCTCTTCAACTGCCTCGTTTACTGTGAACTCCAGCAATTTCACTACCTTTTTGTCAGGGTAATCAGGCCAATAATTCTCTCTTTTCTTACCACGGTTACATTAGCTGCTTTTCAATCCATTGGCACTATTCCCTAGTTCAGGGGTCGGCAACGTTTACCACTAAAAGAGCCAATATGGACCCATTTCCCACAGAAAAGAAAACACTGGGAGCCACAAAATGAAATAACACTGCATACAACGGGTTTTTTTTGCCTTTATGCTATGAATAAACAAACTATAATGTGTTGCATTTTTGAAATTGATGAACTCCTGCAGAGAAAACGAAATTACATTTCTGCATGCAACAAAAACATTTTGAACTCCGAAAAAAAGACGTTGGGTTGAAGGTTACTACATAGGTAGCCTACCTTGGATCGAAGAATTAAAAGAAAGCGCGCACTGGCGGGTGTCAGGCATTGGCAGTTGTGATGTATATTAATAGCGATAAAAAACACGTTGTAGCGGTGTAGCGCTACACGCAGCGCTAAAATAAAGACTGCAGCCAAAGGTAACTTTATTCGAACTAAACAGCCTTGCTTTAAAGCCTCCCTCAACCCGTCCCCGTGGGCGCGGATGCTCCAAAAGACACGTACTCACAAACCCCCGTAGGCTATCTCCCTTAGTCGGAACGGTGGCTAATTGTAAGCCGGTTCGGATGTGCCAGGAAACGGTGTCTCAGCAAAGTTTTCATATTGTACAAGATCACCATAATCTTCAAATTTCGAATTACATTTCAAAAGCTAACAAACCACGGGGTGCCGCATCACAGAGATCAAAGAGCCGCATGTGGCTCTGGAGCCGCAGGTTGCCGACCTCTGCCCTAGTTTTAAGAACATTGGAAAATAACCAATGCATCGACTATTTCTAGGGCCATATCCTGGGGATTTGTTAGTCCTTCACTTCTCTAATTTCACCTACAAACACAGATTTGCTTCAGCTTCCCCCCCCCCCCACCTCACTGGACCCTCTGAACCCAATTTTTCTTTTGGGAAATTAGGTTTGACACAAGTTGGAACCACGCACATTTCCGTGGACACAACCAATGAATTCTACCATTCCCTTCTTCCCCACGATTAATCCCCAAGGATCTAATGATAAGGGAGTGATGTTTGTCTTCACTATTTTTTTTTGTCTCTCCACATATTATAAACATGTTGTGATACAGCCTACGCTCTCTGCAAACTTACTCTTGCACTGCATCCTCCTTCTCAATCAGTTTACCCTTTTTTCTGAACTGATCTCAGGCTTGCTTTCTTTTGGCCTTCCTTGAATTAATTCTTTCCATAATTTTTCGGCAAATCATGATTGAGACACCTTTTCTGTTTGCACCAGAGATATGCCATCCATGTAACTTTTGAATTTTACGCCTTGGATCCCATCATCAATTGTTTAACTAACAGTGCCCAATCTATCATAAACAATTCCCACCTCCTAAAATTAAAATTCCTTTATTTTCATTCACAAGGCCCTACTTTGAGAAGCAATCCTCTTGCTCTCTTTTA
This sequence comes from Hypanus sabinus, assembly GCF_030144855.1. Classification (NCBI taxonomy): domain Eukaryota; kingdom Metazoa; phylum Chordata; class Chondrichthyes; order Myliobatiformes; family Dasyatidae; genus Hypanus; species Hypanus sabinus. The sequence goes on along the minus strand of NC_082706.1, from coordinate 39,184,204 downwards.
ATAAAAAAACAGTATCACTCTTCCCCAATCAACACCAACCCTTCCTCATTACACAGGAGCAACAGACACTCTGCTAGAGGAATTCAATGGGCTGACCAACACTCGTGGAAGGACTGCCACTGAGTTCCTCCAGCAGGCTGTTGTTCCAGATTCCTGCATCTGCAGTCTCGTATGTACTTATACCAGAGGGGTCTACTTTCTCTCATGAGTTCAACTAACTAGTCCACAAAGCCATCACGAGTGCACAGCTTAACATATCACGGGAACGAGCCTCCCCTCAACGGACTCTGTTGCTACTTCTTGCCACCTCAGTAAAGCACCTAGCACAATCAAAGACTGCACCCACCCGGACATCCTCACTCTTGTCAGGCAGCATTTATAGAGGGGATAAACAGTCAACATTTCAGGATGAGACCCTGCATCAGGACTGAGAAAGCGAGAAAGGGGAGGGGTGACAAACTACTACTGCCACAATGAGGTTGGGAGTTAGAGAGTTCAATGTCACATATGGGATAGCCTATCCATGACCTCCTCTCCTGCTACAATGAGACTATACTCAGGTTGGAGGAGCAACACCTGGGTTGTATCAACACTGATTTCTCTAAATTCTGGTTACTTCTCCCTCCTTCCTCTCTTTTTCCCATTCCACATTCTGGATCCCCTCTCACCCCTTCTCTTCTCCTATCCTGCCTTCCCTATCACCTTCCCCTGGTTCCCCTCCTCATTCCCTTCTTCCATGGTCCATTGTCCGTTCCTATCAGATTCCTCTGTCTTTAGCCCTCTACCTTTTGTACCTATCAGCTCCCAACTTTTTCCCAACTTCCCAACTGCACATCAACCCCATTTTCCCCCACCTACCCATCTTCTCCCTCAACTAGTCTCACCAATCACCTGCCAGCTTGTATTCTCCTCCAATCTACTTATTAAGACTTCTGCCCTCTCCTTTCCAGTCCTGATGAAGGGTCTAGGCCGAGAACCATTGACCATAAATGCTGCCTGACTTGCTGAGTTCCACCAGTATTTTGTGCATTTGCTCAAGATTTACAACACTTGCAGAATCTTGTGTTTATTCTCTCTTCTCCTGTCTCACAGGGCAGAACAAACAAAACCCTAAAGGCACATACCACCATGCTCAAGAACAGCCTCTACCCTGCTGTTATCAGATTCTTGAAAGGCTCCCTTTTATAACAAAATGGACTTTTGGCCTCACAATCTACCTCATTATGATCTTGCACTTTTTCAGGAGCATCTACAATGTTATTGATTTACTTAATCCTTGCTCAATGCACTTTGATATAAAATTCTCACCATTTGGGACAAGAGCTTTTCTCATTACTACCACCAGGGAGAAGGTACAGATGCTTGAAGATCCACACTCAATGATTCAGGAACAGCATCTTCCCCTGTGCTATCAGATTTCTGAAATGTCCATGAACACCATCTCACTATTTCTCTATTCCACTATTGTGCTGGTGTGTGGCCAAGTGGTTAAGGCGTGCGTCTAGTGATCTGAAGGTCACTAGTTTGAGCCTTGGCTGAGGCTGCGTGTGTGTCCTTGAGCAAGGCACTTAACCACACATTGCTCTGCGATGACACCGGTGCCAAGCTATATGGGTCCTAATGCCCTTCCCTTGGACAACATCGGTGGCATGGAGAGGGGAGACTTGCAGCTTGGGCAACTGCTGGTCTTCCATTAAAAAAAAACCCCGCCCAGGCTTGAGCCCTGGAAACTTTCCACGGCAGAAATCCATGGCCTATCGAGACTAACGGAGGCCTACACTACACTATTCCTTCTCTGCACTTTTCATGTTAACTTATGGTAATTATAAATGTCTCGCACTGTACTTCTGCCACAAAATAAATGCTATGTTAAAAGTCAGTGAAAATACACCCGATTCTGATTCAGCTGTAGTCTTGTGTGTCTCCTTTTCATTTTCCCGTCTTTAGCTTTTACTCTCACCTCCTCCAGTCTCTATTCCCTGCGATTCGTTTAAACTCTCCCAAAAGTATCAGTACATCAGTTTGGTACGGACCATAGATTCTGTTGTCAAAAACACTGCACGTAACCCATTACTCACCATCCCTAGTGTCCCAGAAATCAGAATTTCTCCCCCCCCCCCCCACCTGTGACACAAGAAATTCTGCAGATTCTGGAAATCTTGAGCAACACGCACAAAATGCTGGAAGATCTCAGCAGTCAGGCAGCATCTATGCAGGGGAATAAACAGTCGGTGTTTTGGGCCAAGACCCTTCATCAGAACTTTATGAGGCTCAAACCATACAAAACAAGGACTGTCCATTCCCCTGACAGTTGAAAATCTCTCTATCTATCACCATTTTTGGTCCCATGTTCCTGCATTCACTAACACATAGCAGCATAGCAGCATGACCTTTGAGATCCACTTTTTCATTTTGCTCCTGTTGAAATTCCTGCGACAATTCTTTTCAACTTGTCCTTCTCACCTCATTGGTACTAGCTGGTTGTTCACCCTGTCCCTTCAGAATGTCCTGCAGCCACTCTGATACATCCCTGACCCTGGCACCAAGGAGGCAATGTACATGGATTCCTGATTGTGGCCAAAGAACTGTCTACCTGTACCCCTTAACAATCAAGTCCTTGTTACTAAAGCCCTGTTCAGGGCTTCATCCTGCCTTCGTGTTGAACACAGCCATCCTGGTTGTTGTTGTTTTCTTGAGTAACCACACCCACAACAATATCCAACAAAATACATCCAGTTGAGAGAGTCAGAAAGATGTACAACATGGGTCATGCTGAGTTAGTTGGTCCCATCTTCCCATGTTTGGCCCACAACCCTTTAAAACTCTTCTTATCTAGATGGCTTTTAACTGTAGCTAACATGCCCTCCTCAACCATTGTTTCTGGCAGCTCATTCCCTTGTGTGAAGAAGTTGCTCCTGATATCCCTTTTAAATCTCTAAACTCTGATCTTAAACCTATGCCCTCTTGATTTTAACACCCACCTTCCCGGGAAGAAGACAATGTGCATTCACCCTGTCTGTGCTCTTCATGATCCTATACACCACTAGCACGACTCACTCCTCAATCTCTTGTGTTCCAAGGAATAAAATCCTAATCTACACTAACCTCCTTGCAAATCAGGATCCCGAGTCCAGGAAACATTCTACTGCGCAAACTTTCTAGTTTATTAACATCTTTAATATAACAGGGTGTCCAGAACTATTCACAGAACTCCCAAGTTTGAGACTTGCTGTTAATGTCTTGAATGGCATTGTCATAAGCTACAGTCAGCCTGGCCAGCACACAGCAGCACCTGCAGATGGTGGCCTCACTGTCTTACATAACTGCAATGCAACTTCTCAACCCCTGTACTCAGTACTCTGACTGATGAAGGGCAGTGTGCCAAATGCCTACTTCACCAACCTGTCTACCTGCAAAGCCACAAACAGAAAACTAGATAATGGCACTTCAAGAACACTCCACTCCGTAACACTTCCCAGAACTCTACCATTCACTGTACAAGTCCTACCCTGGTCCGGTCTCCCTAAATGTGATACCTTACCTTTATGGAGTGTCCACAAGGGACTCGTGTACTATCGTCGCCTGCTTTTCTGTCTGGTGATTTCTGTAGTGTCTTCTTTGTTGGACATCTCATTATTACCCTGCCCCCCCTTCACTCCCAACCCAGCCTCTGCCACCTGCTCCACTGCCTTGTTAACTCATCACATTAAGTTCCACCCCGTGTGTGCCAGGTTGCGGGCAGGAGTTATAAAGTCAGAGTACTACAGCACAGTAACAAGCCCCTCAGTCCATCTACTCCATACTGACCTGTATTTTCTGCCTAGACTCATATACATGCATGTGGACCATAGCCTTCATTGCCCCATCCATCCATCCACCTATCCAAACTTAACTTGAACATTACAATTGAACCCACTCCTGCTGGCAGCTCATTCTAAAGTTACATTACCCCGAATGAAGACATTCCCCTGAGAATTACTCCACAAGTTATCACCCATCCCTAACTGCCCCCTGAGGTGTGGGGGAGGGGGAATTGGCATTGGCCAAATTCCTGTGGTGACAGTGCTAGGGGGGAGAGCTTATCCAGGTATACACATCCAAGTCAAGAGGGGAACCTGCAGGCAGAGGTACGATGGAGGTTCAAGTTTAAGACTTGCCGTCAAAGTCTTGGATGGTGTTGTCATGAGCTGCAGTCAACCTGGCCAGCACAGAGCAGGATCTGCAGAAGGTGGAAGGCTGCCACTCTGCAGGTTTTGGGTCTAAATTACTATTTAAATTGTTATTTTCCTTATAGTTTAACCTCCTTTATGTTTGCGCAAGCCACCTCACTATCAAGGACACCTTGCAATGGTGGTGCCTCAAAAGGGCGGCATCCATCATTAAGGTCCTCCACCAGCTGGGACGTGCCTTCTTCTCTTTACTACCATGACCACTACCTCACCATTCCTCTTTTCCACTTTTAATTTATTGCAATTTGTGATTACTGCTCTGTTCAGTTGAACGATTTCTGTACAATTACCTGCTGCATCCTGTTCTTCTCTGAACCTAAGATGTTGTGGCAGTGACTGCCCTCAGATAAAATTCCCTTACCTAACCAGAACTAGCTTGCAATGTAAGTGGGGAGGGGTTGGGGAGCACAAGGTCTAGTCATTGTTACTTGTCTTACTTCTCGTTACGTTTTACTTGTTGTTTCAAGCTGACCCTGTCTCATGACGACTGATTAACCAGCTCCAGGTCACAGGGGTTTCCTCGCTTTGCCTATCGCCCTCCTCACAACCACTCCAAACTTGCCGAGGTCGAGACCTGCTCTGTGGATGCCATCACAAATTACTGCCAACACTGGACATGGGGCCGGAGGGGCGATTCCCTTCCCCAGACACTGGCTTCTGAAGCCACTCAGAAATAGAGGCAGGTGGTGCCACAGGTAGATGGGCGAGTACAGTGCCTAGGGCTGCTGGACGGACTGTGGGAAAGGGAGGTGTGGGGGGAGGCGGGATGCTGGCAGGAGAGCAAATACATATTGGTAGTAAGGTACAGGGATCGCAGAGGACATGGTGGGGAGGATGGGACCAGGGCGAGAAGGTGGGACAGGAACAGACCGGGAAGTGGTGTGGGGGAGGAACAGACTGGAATGGTGATGGGGGAAACAGACTGGGGAAGGTGGTGGGGAGGGGGAATGGACTGGAATGGTGGTGGAGGGGGGAACAGACGGGGAAGCTGGGTGGAACGGACTGGAATGGTGTGGGGGGGGAACGGACTGGAATGGTGGTGGGGGGAACAGACGGGGATGGTGGGGGGGTTAACAGACGGGGATGGTGGGGGGTTAACAGACTGGGATGGTGGGGGGTTAACAGACTGGGATGGTGGGAGGGTAACAAACTGGGATGGTGGGGGGGTTAACAAACTGGGATGGTGGGGGGAAGAGACTGGGATGGTGGGGGATAACATACTGGGATGGTGGGGGATAACATACTGGGATAGTGGGGGTTAACAGACTGGGATGGTGGGGGTTAACAGACTGGGATGGTGGGGGTTAACAGACTGGGATGGTGGGGGTTAACAGACTGGGATGGTGGGAGGGGTAACAGACTGGAATGGTGGGAGGTGTAACAGTGGAATGGTGGGAGGGGTAACAGACTGGAATGGTGGGAGGGGTAACAGTGGAATGGTGGGAGGGGTAACAGACTGGAATGGTGGGAGGGGTAACAGACTGGAATGGTGGGAGGGGTAACAGACTGGAATGGTGGGAGGTGTAACAGTGGAATGGTGGGAGGGGTAACAGACTGGAATGGTGGGAGGGGTAACAGACTGGAATGGTGGGAGGGGTAACTGACTGGAATGGTGGGAGGGGTAACAGACTGGGGAGGGTGGTGGTGGTGTTGGGAACAGACTGAGGAAGAGGGTGTGGTGATGAGGGGGGACTAGACCGAGGAAGGAAATGGTCCCGTTTTGACCCACCTGCCGAAGTCGCAGAGCTTGAGGATGGCAGTATCAGGATCCACCAGCATGTTCTGTGGTTTGATGTCGCGGTGGCACACGCCCTGGGAGTGAATGTATGCAAGGCTCTGAAATAACTGGTATATGTACACCTGGTGGGGCAGAGGGAGATGGAATTAGTGAGTGCAGAACATCCAGCTCCATTCAAGGTGTCCCCCTTTCCCACTGCCACCCACGAACTAACAGTGTGTGTCCTTACAATTGCAACTGCACAGGTACTGGGTGATCATCAACGGCCATTGAAAACTGCCCTTGGTGGGAGGGGGGCTCATGACTGTGTGGGCCAAAGGGTCCAGCTTCAGGTTATGTCCCTGCATGGCACCAATTCTCACTGGAAATTTATGCCCCAGTCATCGACTCAGAGTTATTCCTCACTGCCTGATGTTCCCTTACCGTCTCTCCCGTAGCATGGCACTCCCTTCCCTCCCACTCAGAAGATACAAGAAACTCGACATGTCGACACTGACCCTCACCAATTTTTATTGAGGCACCATAGAAAGCATCCTGTCAGATGCATCATGGCTGGTCTGGCAGCTGCTCCGCCCATGACCACAAACAACTACAGAGAGTTGTGGGCACAGCTCAGCACAAGGGCTGTCAAACTTCTCGGTAAAATAACTAGTGTAATCAAAGACACCACCCACCCTGGACATTCTCTCTTCATCCGTCTCCCATCAGGCAGAAGATACAAAAGCCCGAAAGCACGTCCCACCTTCTATCCTGCTGCAGGTAGGGATCTCTCAGACAATGAGTACAATCTCTTTTACTCTTGCACTTTGCCTACCTGCACTGTACTATCTCTGCAGCAATAGCACTATCCTCCGCATTGTTTCCCTTTTGTGCCACCTCAGTGTACCGATGAACAGAACGATCTGTCTGGATGATATGCAACAAAAGCATTTCACTGCATTGGCACTGGTTTATTGTTGTCACATGCACTGACATATAGTGAAAAGCTTGATTTACATATCGTTCATACAGATCATTACACAGTGCATTGAGGTAGATCAAGGTAAAACAATAATAACCCAGAATAAAGTGTGACCGTTACAGAGAAAATGTCATACAGGTACAATAAAGTACAATATTATAACGAGCCTAACTGTGTCACCAAGAGGCCAGCTTATCGTATGAGAGGTCTGTTTAAGGTCTGCTGGGTTTGATAACAGCAGAATAGCAGGGGCCAAGTGGAACATACTTTCAGGCTTTTGTATCTTACTTCTGATGGGAAAGAGGAGAAGAATGCCTGGGGCAGACAGGGTCTTTGATTATGCTGAATGCTGTACTAAGGCAGTGAAAGGCTGTGGGTGTATGGTTTTGTAGGTGTGTGTGTGGGTCTGTCTGTCTCTCTCACTCTGCACACATATCAGGAAAACCTGAGGTCACCGGAGCCTTGTGACTGCAGTTCTACCTCAGGGTGGATGGACACTGAGCAGTAAATGACCCCCTACCCTCAGTTGCTTCCACAGCCCACGAGTGAGGGGTTCCATCCCACCACTGCTCTCTGTGGTCAGTGGCTGTAAGGTGCTACTCACGGCCCATTCTGACCACAGTCCTAACCCGGTGCCCAATCTCCCATCCACATCCTGTCCAACACCATCAGCAATTGGGCAACCCCTCCCAGACCTCAGCAGCCTAATGACATCCCCTCCATCCCGAGAGCTAAGGGTTCCTGGGAATTAGCTGTGCTCCCACACAGCAGACACTCAAACAGAGAGCTGTGGAGTTCAGGCAGGCAGTTGACAGACATCCTGCAGTGCCCAGTGTAACTATAACCAATGTAACACCGGCCAGTGTACACATCACTGAGTGTCACCCCCAACCAGTGAGACACTGGCTAGCATACTCCCCACACTGTGTGACAACCACTGACAGTGTGTCACCAGACAGTGAATACCCCACAGCCCCAGTGATGGTCTTTGACCGGCCCCCAAGATTGCCACTGTACCCGCTCACCCACTGCTCCTCACTAAAGGCATGTCAGCACACAAAGCCAGTGCTGGTCACCACTCACCTTGATGTAGATCATGGGAATGGGTTGCTTGGCCTTGTTGAAGTGCCGGGCGACTCGATAAACCGTCTCTGGAACGTAGTCTAGAACCAGATTTAAGTAAACCTCATCTTTCTGTTGGACACAAAAAACATCTGCAGTATTTACCACAGACACCCAACACACTACAGCAGGAGAGCCCGCCCCCTTACCCCTCCCCACAGCAGGGGCCACAACAACCCAGTGGTCAACCTGACAACCACCCTGACATGGGACAATCAACCCTATAATCTGGTTTTAAGCTGAGGAAAGGTGCTTGCAAACCAGAGCAGACACAGCTTGTTTTTTGGGGCCCCAGTGAAGCCATATGTGGTACACTGAGCAAAGGTCAGGTTGACACACTTGGCAGAGATGGTGGAATAAAGCGTCACCAAACTGATGGTTTGGTGGCAGGTCTGTCCCTGTGAGTCACAGAACAGTGTAGCAAGAAAACAGGCCCTTCGGTCCATCTCGTCCATTCCAGCCATGGTGCTGATCAATGAGATCCAATTGCCTGCATTTGGCCTTTATCTGCCTCCCCCCTTTATCTATGTGCTCATTTGAATGTCTTTTAACAGCTTGTTTCTTTTGGCAGTGCGCTTCACACACTCCCAATCCTCTGCACTCAGTCTCTTTAAATGTTTCCCTCTCACCTTAAACCCGTACCCTCTACTTTTTTGTTCTTCTTCCCTGTGAAAAATACCCCGTTCATTCATTTTATCTATGCCGCTAAAGACTATAAACACCTGCTGGATTAAGGTCTAAAATGTAATTTTCCTCGTTTAACTTTGCTCATGCTTGCTTAAGTTTGTATAATCACCTGTCTATAAATGTCGAGTGGATTTTCAGTCATTTGTATTATAGCTGGTCTATATTTTTTGTAGGTTTTTTTCTGAAAGGCTGTCATGGCAACATAAAACAAAGCTGTCCTTATTATCTCTTCAACCGTCCCAATCACAAGAATTCCTTTATCTATCCAGCTTGAACTAGCTTTCAACATAAATATTGACAATGAGACGGGGTTCTTTGTTCTGTTCTTCATTCTCTCTTTCTTCCTTACTTACAGTAGAGTGAGCTGGTTAAGTTGGAGTTAGTTCCCTCCTGCTGTACTTTACTGATATATCTTTATTAAGAATATCCAATAAAGCTGCTGGAACACAAGATTTGCACCTCATGCTTGACTTCTGAAGAACCTTATGGACATTATCATTTCTGGGTCTCTGTAAGGACAACTCTCAGTTTTCTACACTCAAAGGAATAAAGTCCTAGCCTGCCCAACCTCTCCCTACAACTCAGGCCTGGCAGCATCCTTATGAATATACTTTGCACGGTTTCCAGCCCAATGAAGTCTTCCGTACAACAGGGCAGCAAAACCATGCACATTGCTCCAGGTGCACTTTCATCAACGTCTCCTACAAACTGAATGAGTGGTCTTGGTTTATGCCCTCAGAGGGTGGAGAGAGTAAGTGGTAAATAACTTGATAAGGGAGCTGTGGAGATAACATCTTCCGTGGCTGGGATGTTCAGAATCAGGGCCCACTATCTCAACCAAACCTTTCTGAGAGTGTGTGGCCAAACTGGCAATAATCTTCTAAAAAAATTACCTTGGTGAGTCATTGTACTTTTGAGCAGAGATGATTATAACTGTTTACTCTCCAAATACACCAAGTCTGTGAGGATTTCGAAACATGTCATCCAACGTCATGTTCTCGCAAACGTCTAGCTGGCACCAATCCAGCATGAGATGTTTCCTGAGAAAACATCTCACTGCTGTTGATTGTAAAAAATTTATTCAATGCTTCATTTGGCAGTAATGATAATCATTACATATCTTTGTATTATGGTTGGGGTTTAAAGAATTGAAGAGTGGCACAATATGCTGCTTACCAATAAAATTTTTGCTTGTGCCATCTTGAGCATGCATGCCATAAGAGCAGAATTAGGCCAATCGGCCCCCTGAGTCTTCTCTGCCATTTCGTCATTTATTTGTCATTCCTTATTATCCTGTCTTCTTCTTGTAACCTTTGATGCCCTTACTAATCAACAACCCATCAACCTGCTTTAAAGGTACCCAATGATTTGGCCTCTATGGTTGCCTATGGCAATGAGTTCCACAGATTCATCACCTTCTGGCTAAAGAAATTCCTCATCACTATTCTAAAGGGATGTTCTGAGATTGTGGCCTCTGGTCCTGGATATCCCCACAATAGGAAACATCCTCTCCTTGTCCACTCTATCTAGACCTCACAATAATCGATCGGTTTCAATATGATCCCCCTCATTCCTCTAAACCAGCAACTGCAGGCCCAGAGCCATCAAAAGCCTACATTAACCCTTTCATTCCCAGGATCAGTCTGGACATTCTCCAATGTCAGTACATCCTCTCTTAGATAATGCTCAAAAATACTCCAAGTATTGTAAAGCTTTGTAAAGCCTCAACATTACATACTTGCTTTTAAATTCTAGTCCTCTAGAAATGAACACTAACGTTTAATTTGCCTTCTTTACTACTGACTCATCATACAAGTTAACCATTACAGAATCCTGCACAAGCACTTCCTAGCCCTTTCCTATCTGATTTTTGAATTTTCTCCCCGTTTCGGAAATAGTCTATGCCTTTATTCCTTCTAGCAAAGTGCACGACTATATACTTCCCTGCACTGTATTCCATCTGCCACTTCTTTGTCCATTCTCCTAATCTGTCCAAGTCCTTCTGCAGTACCCCTGCTCCGTCAACACTATCTGCCCCTCCACCTATCTTTGTATTGTCCACAAAGCCATTAATTCTGTCATCCAAATCAAGTTCAAAATAAATTTATTATCAAAGCATTTAGACTTTATAGAACCTTGAAATTTGTCTCCTTACAGGCAGCCACAACACAAACAAACTCAAAAGGACCCATTAAAAAAAGACCAACAAACGCCCAATGTGCAGAAAGGGGAAAAAAATGAATTGCGCAGACAATAAAGGTAATAAGCAAATAGCATTGAGAACGAAAGTGAGTCCTCAGACATGAAAGCCGGAGCAACCCCACAGCCTCAGCCTCGGTGCAGCACAGAGCAGAGTAAACATCATGGAGCACTGAGCAGAACCAGTTCGATTCTTGCCTTAGGTCCTGTCCCCCTGCCTTTTCACTCCATCTGGCCTGGCGTTTCAACCATCTGAACTCCTTGCCCAACGACCCAATGCTTAGTTTAACATAAAAAGCAGTCCTAACAGACCCATGCAGAACACCACTAGTCCCTGGCAACTAGCAGATAAGGCCCCCTGTATTCCCACTCTTTGCCTCCTGCCAGTCAGTCTATCGGTACCAGTATCTTTTCTGCAGTACTGCGGGCTCTTATACTGTTTAGTAGTCTCATGTGCAGCACCTTGTTAAAGGCCTGAAAATTCACTGACTCTTTGTTTATCCTGACTGTTATTTCCTCAGCGTTCCAACAGACTTCCACTCAAGAAAACCAAGCTGACCTATGGCCTATTTTATCATGTTCCTCCAAGTACCATGAAACCTCACCCTCAATAATTGACTCTAAAATCTTCCTAAGCACTAAAGTCAGGCTAACTGGCCTATAATTTTTGGTATTTTACCTCCTTAAAAGGTGGAGGACAACTGCCATAGTTCGCCACCTGTGGACTCTCAACATAAGGAGCTGGCCATTTAAGACTGAGGTGAGGAGTGATTCTTGCAGAGGGCGGTGGAACTTTGCAAGTCTCTGCCTTCTGAAAGATGCTTGGGCAGGTATGCAAACAGCAGATATTTAGAGGGATACGGGCCCATCACAGACAAATAGGACTAGGTTGGATGGGACACAAGAGATACCACAAATAATGGAAATCTGGAACGACACATACAAAATGCTGGAGGAACAATATGCAGTAGATCAGCCAGCGTCTACTGGAGCGGGTGGGGGAATAAAAAATCACTGCTTTGGGCCGAGATCTTTTACGAGGACAGATAAAGACATGTTTGCTGCCTGGTTGCCGAGTTCCTCCATCATTTTGTGTGTGCGTAGCTTAGATGTGAATCTTGGTTGGCACAGACTATGTGGACAAAAGGGTCTGTTTGTATGTTATATAGCTCTTGAAATGTACTATGTTTTAATGCTTCTGTACCCACGCGCCCCACCCTGTACCGCCCCCTCCTCCAGCCTCTTTCCGCACCCGCGCTGCGCCACCTTTACCTTGTCTCCCGAGGAGTAGAAGAAGTAAAGCAACTTGACAATGTTCACGTGGTCCAGCTTCCGCATAATCTGTAGTTCTCGGTTCTGCAGGGAGAAAGCCAAATCAGCTAGAGGGTGGCGAGGGTGCCGTTCTGAGAACACGACATGGGTCAGCTACACAAAGAGATTCTGCAACTCTGGACCAACATTCACAAAATGCTGGAAGAATTCACTAAGTGACACAGTATCCGTGGTGGGAGATAAAAAGACCCCGGGAGCGGTCTTGGCCCAAAACGTCAACTGTTCATTTCTCTCCATAGACGCTGCCTGACTTGCAGAATTGTTGCAGCACTTCGTAGTCCAGAAGATTTCCACTCCCAGAATGCCTGTAATAGCAATCAACCTGCCCCAGTACAGTCATAATCCTGGTGCCCTCACAGCAACATGGAAAACTGCCCAGGTAGATGATGTTCACAAAAAAAAAATTTTAAGAGATACAAGGCAGAGCAGGCCCTTCCAGCCTAATGACTTGCACTGCCCAGAAAACCACCTGTTTAAACCATTACAGGACAACTTATAGTGACCAATTAACCTACTAACGGGTACGTAGGGGAACTAAGGGTTATGGGGAAAGGTAGGTGGAGCCTAGTACATGACCAGTTCAGCCATGATCTTATTGAATGGCCTCCTCTGCTCCTATTGCTTATGTTCTTATGTCTTTGCGTTGTGGGAGGAAACAGGAGCACCCAAAGGAAATCCATGGGCTCATGGAAAGAACGTATAAACTTTCTTGCAGAGGGCCGAACTCCATCGCCAAAGCGGTAACAGCATTGTGCTAACTGCGTCGCTGCCATGGTGCCCCAGTCTGGTTAATTTGTACCCAGCCAGCCCAGTCTCAGCAGCACAGTGACAGTGGCATGTCCTCACCTGTAATGTGTATGGGTTTCACTAGTCCCAGAGCTGAGCTGTTGGGGTGAGGAGAGAGTGAGCTGTTGGGGTAAGGAGAGAGAGTGAGCTGTAGGGGTGAGGAGAAAGTGGCAGGTTTTGACTGAGCGGGGCATCGAGGTGCCCTGGTAAAACTGGTCAATGGGCATCAAAGGGAAAGCACAGGTGGCCGGCGCGATAGCTTGCACCGAGGGAAGTGACTGTGGTCACCAACCCTAGCACGCCACCGCAGTTCCTCAGCACAGTGACCTGGGCCCAAACAACTTCAGCTGCTTCATCCGTGGCCTTCCCAGGAGCAAAGGAGACTGATGAGAAGCTTACAAGATCATGAAAGTCTTAAGTAGTGTAAGATAGCTGGTAACTTTATCCCCAGGGTGAGCAAGGATATGCACTAAAGGTGATAGGATAAGTTCAAAGGAGATGTGTGAGACAAGTTTTTTTTAACAACACAGACTGGAATGCGTTGCCTGGGGTAATGGTGGCAGCTGATATGGTAGAAGTTCTTAAGGAGGCTCTTTGATAGGATATGAATGGGTAGTGAAAGGAGTGATATGGACATTTAGTAGGCAGAAGGATTTAGTAGTAATTAGTTTGGCACTGTATGTACTGTTGACCTGTCTGTCAAAAGTTGGGGAGTTCTCTGACCACGCAACCCCTCAATGAACTAGCTCACACCTGTAGCTGATAAAACCGTTCAGGCATGGGCTAGAGAAGTGACAAATAATACCCGAGCCTGGCAATTGATTATATCCGTTCTTCGGGTCACACTAACTCCCCTCGCCATTCAATTAACTCAGCCTACATCAATGACCTGGAGCAACAAGAACCCCAGCTACATAAAAACTATGGCTCAGAGGTCTGGCTTTCCCATAGTGAAAGAGCCACTTCTTGACACCTCAGAAACTTTCCACCAGCTACATGGCGCAGTCCAGTTGTACTGTGCAGGTCCCACGCTGCACAGACAGCAAGATACAAGGTATACGAAGCAGGACATGTACTGCATGGACAGCAACACAAGCAGGTCATGCACTAGGCAGACCATATGCCGGACAGGTCAGGGAGAGCCACCAACTCTCCCCTCTGCACCTTACCCCTGCTCCTTCTGCTCACCTTGAACCTCCTGTCCTGCAGAACCTTTTTGATGGCGACAAGCTCTCCAGACTCTACCAGCTTGGCCTGGTACACCACGCCGAAGGACCCGTTACCGATGATCTTAATATCTGTGTAGGATACGTCCTTGGGAATGTCGGGCCCATGACCTGGTGTGGCCACCACTGTTACCATCTTATTCCCATCTCCTGCAAATCAGAACAAAGTTGCCGGTTACCTCGATGCAACGCTCAGCGCCTCGCATCCCAGTACTCCATTGAAGTTGACAAACAATACAGCCCCCACCCCCACACCCTCCCGGTTCCACACTCGTCCTACCAACAGAAACATGCTCTTCCTCCCAGATCAGGTGCACAGCAACCATTTGCTTCCTCACCACAATTTATCGCCACAGTGATCTCAAACCACACCAGAGACAGTTAGCACCATCAACACATGCAGTCCCACTCGTCCCAGCCCATTCCCCTTACAGCAACAGCCCGACTGCCAAAAGCTTCATCCAGCCCCCATCCTCCATCAGTACTTTCCCCACCCTTCCATCTGCAGCCACGGCCAACAGTCTGCTGGGGGGGCTCAGTGACTCCAGCAGCACCGACGGGAGGCTGGTGGATGCATTGATGTTTCGGTTCAAAGTCATCTCGCTGCAGGACTTGAAAACAGCCAGTGACATGACCTATGATGCCCCAGGCTTCCTGTACATGGACAGGGTTGCATAGCCCTGCCGGAATCCGGTCCCAGCAGTACCACCATCATGGCGCCCTGCGTCCTGGGATATCCCATTACCAACTATCCACCTGAGTCTGGAATATTCCCTCACTACTACCCCACCACAGTCCCCAGTCCCATCATTACTACTCCAAAACACTCCGCGATATCACATCGTTGCCCCTAGACGTGCTCGGCCAACCCTGTGAAGTTCCAGCACTGACTCCAGACCCACTGTCACACTCTCCCGGCTGCGGGGGACGTATCACCTTCGCTTCCCCAGCCGCTAGTACATCCTATCACCACTCCCCCAGATGCACTGTCACCACACTCCCAGTCTCTGGGTCATCCCTCCATCACGATTCCCTACCTCTGGCAGTTGCATATGGTCAATCCACCCCCACCCAGTCCACCCTTGTGGCAAAGTATGCTAGGGCAATGCTGCCCACTTTCAGGACTGGAGGCGACTTTCAGGACTCATCCATTCCACCGCTTTGGGACAGAGAATGCCGTGCCACAGGAAGGACGGCAAGGGGGCAGCACAGATCCGCAGGAGGGGGCAAGGAGGGAGCACAGTGCTGTAGGAGGGGCGGCGAAGAGGTAGAACGGATCTGCAGGAGGGGCAGCAAGGAGGGAGCACGGATCTGCAGGAGGGGCAGCGAGGAGGGAGAACGGATCTGCAGGAGGGACAGCGAGGAGGTAGAACGGATCTGCAGGAGGGGCAGCGAAGAGGTAGAACGGATCTGCAGGAGGGACGGCGAGGAGGTAGAACTGCGCTGCAGGAGGGGGCAAGGAGGGAGCACAGTGCTGCAGGAGGGGCAGCGAGGAGGTAGAACGGATCTGCAGGAGGGGCAGCAAGGAGGTAGAATGGATCTGCAGGAGGGACGGCGAGGAGGTAGAACTGCGCTGCAGGAGGGGGCAAGGAGGGAGCACGGATCTGCAGCAGGGGGCAAGGAGGGAGCACAGTGCTGCAGCAGGGGTGGCGAGGAGGTAGAACGGATCTGCAAGAGGGGCGGCGAGGAGGGAGAACTGCGCTGCAGGAGGGGGCAAGGAGGGAACACAGCGCTGCAGGAGGGGTGGCGAGGAGGTAGAACTGCGCTGCAGGAGGGGGCAAGGAGGGAGCACAGTGCTGCAGGAGGGGCAGCGACGAGGTAGAACGGATCTGCAGGAGGGGCAGCGAGGAGGTAGAATGGATCTGCAGGAGGGACGGCGAGGAGGTAGAACTGCGCTGCAGGAGGGGGCAAGGAGGGAGCACGGATCTGCAGCAGGGGGCAAGGAGGGAGCACAGTGCTGCAGCAGGGGTGGCGAGGAGGTAGAACGGATCTGCAAGAGGGGCGGCGAGGAGGGAGAACTGCGCTGCAGGAGGGGGCAAGGAGGGAACACGGATCTGCAGGAGGGGTGGCAAGGAGGGAGCATGGATCTGCAGGAGGGGGCAAGGAGGGAGCATGGATCTGCAGGAGGGGGCAAGGAGGGAGCACAGTGCTGCAGGAGGGGCGGCGAGGAGGTAGAACTGCGCTGCAGGAGGGGGCAAGGAGGGAGCACGGATCTGCAGCAGGGGGCAAGGAGGGAGCACAGTGCTGCAGCAGGGGTGGCGAGGAGGTAGAACGGATCTGCAAGAGGGGCGGCGAGGAGAACTGCGCTGCAGGAGGGGGCAAGGAGGGAACACAGCGCTGCAGGAGGGACGGCGAGGAGGTAGAACTGCGCTGCAGGAGGGGGCACGGATCTGCAGCAGGGGTGGCGAGGAGGTAGAACTGCGCTGCAGGAGGGGTGGCAAGGAGGGAGCATGGATCTGCAGGAGGGGGCAAGGAGGGAGCACAGTGCTGCAGGAGGGGCGGCGAGGAGGTAGAACGGATCTGCAGGAGGGGCGGCAAGGAGGGAGCATGGATCTGCAGGAGGGGTGGCAAGGAGGGAGCATGGATCTGCAGGAGGGGGCAAGGAGGGAGACAAAGCGCTGCAGGAGGGGGGCAAGGAGGGAGCACAGTGCTGCAGGAGGGGCGATGAGGGGGAGAACAGATCTTCAGGAGGGGCAGCGAGAAGAAAGAACGGATCTGCAGGAGGGAGCTGTGAAAATGTGCCACATTGCTGGAGGGGCTGTGAGGTTGGCAGCAGAGCTGAAGTCCTGTCTGAGGAGCTAGCCTCCCAGCTGGGTCTCTGTAATTCAGAGACACTGAGGGGAGGGAGCTTCCTCACAGCAGGTCCCAGCACTGAGAAGCCAAAGTCAGATGGTCCATGTGACACCTGGAGTGGATTTTCCTTCCAAGAGAGGCATCCTATTCGAACAGACGAGCCATGCTGGGGTGTGAAGTTCTGAGAAAAATCAGCACCTCTCTGTGACATCACCTCCCTCTATTACCCACTGCCCAGGGAACAATGCAGGCTGCAGCCCACTAGGCACAGCGAAACATGGACCAGTATGTACAACACACAGTCTCTCTGTGATGGGCGGATTTGCTCCAGGGCTCTGGTTTCCACCAACGTTCAGGGTTAGTGGCTCCTTGTGTAGTAAGCTAGCAGGATTGAAGGGGATTTGGTGGAACAGGTTGTGGGCTATAATAGTGGGGGAATGGAATTATTCAGCCACAGAGACATTTGTGTCCACTACATCCAAGCGGGAAAACATCCCATCTTCCAGCGCGGGAGCCTGAAGAGCCACACTCAACGTTTTAGGAACAGCTTCTTCCCCTCCATCATCAGATTCAAATGGGCCAAGAAATCATGAACACTACCTCACTATTCATCTTTCTGTGTGCCATTTATAGCAACTTTTATGACAAATTTCCCATCATATGTCAGTGAATATTAATCCAAACTGGATTCTGTCCAGACTGTTAGTGACTGTTTCTACCACTCAAATCTGTTACTCTCCCCAAGCAGTGGGGCCGAACAACACTTCCACCCACTATGACCTACCCCCTCCACATTCCCCACCATTCCTGTCAGTGACCTTATGTCACCCTTGTGCCTTGCATCACTTTATGGATCTAAATATATTAGCTATTTTATGTAGAGTAATTTATTGTGCTATTTTTTATTATTCCATTCTGAATCTTATTTCGTTTTTTTTTGCGCTGTATCGGACCCGGAGCAACAATTATCTTGTCTCCTTTACACTTGCGTACTGGAAATGGCATTAAACAATCTTGAATCAAAAAACTCTCTGGCAATATGTTCCAGTTATTCACCACTCACCAAGTGAGAAAGAACTCCCTCAGATCCCTCCTACCCTAAATCTACACAGTACTGTGCAAAAGTCTTAGGCACATATACATATATAGCTAAGGTGCCTAAGACCTTTGCACAGTACTGTTGTAATTTTATGTATTGCATTGTACTGTTACTGCTGTAAAAAATAATACATTTCATGGCACACGTGAGTGATGATAAACCCGATTCTGATATGGGTCTCTTATTGTGGAGAGAGAGTGGAAAGGGGACAGGGAGAGGGGAGGGAGCGGGAAGCACCAGAGAAACGTTCTGTCACGATCGAATCAAATGATCTTGCCTGGTGTCTCAGGGTTGGGTGTGTCTGCACCTACACCACACCCTGCCCCTGGCACTCCTCAGGCACCTGTCCCACACCCCTCCCATGGTGCTCCACCCAGGCCATTCCCAACATCCTTTGTTCCCGCCAAATTTACAAACTCGCTCTCCACTCCACGTTGACAATTACAGTACTGGGCAAAAGTCTTGGGCACTCTAGCTATATATATGTGCCCAAGACATTTGCACAATATTGTATGTCTTCTAGTTTTTTGACAATGGAGAGAAGTTTCCTGGAGCTTACTCCATGCCTACCCCATCACAATCTCAAACAGCTGTACAACATGGACAGACTAACTCGTTCATGCCAACCCAGACGTCTACCTGAACTTATCCCATTTGCCTGTGTTGGAAGCAGAGTCACTGACAGCATATCCATCATATAGCTCAGAATCAGGTTTATTGTTATTGATATTAGTTGTGAAATCTTGTTTTATGGCAGCAGTACAGTGCAGGCATAACAAATTACAGTACTTTAAAAATAAAGACACAAAGAGGGCAAATGAGGAGTATTCAAGGTCATCATGTCGTTCAGAAATCTATCTTCATAAGGGAAGAAATTGCTCCTAAAATATTGAATGTGGGCCCTCAGGCTCCTATATCTCATCCCTAACGGTGGTAATGAGAAGAGGGCAAGTCCCAGATGGTAAGGGTCTTTAGTGATAAGTACCGCTTTCTTGATGTAGCACCTTTTGAAGGTTCCTCAGTCATGGGGAAGTATGTACCTATGATGGAGCCGGATGAGTTTGCAGCCTCCTGTGATCCTGTGTATTGGAGCCTCCTTACCAACTGGCGATGCGACCAGCAGGAATGCTCTCCATGGTGTATCTGTAGCAATTTGTCTTTGGAGTCACACTGAATCTCCTCAAACTCCTGAAGTAGAGCCACTGATATGACTGCACAAATGCACTGGGCCTACAACAGGTTTCTCTGAGATGTTCACGCCCAGGAAATTGAAACTGCACACTCTTTCCACTGTTGGCCACTCAATGAGGAGTGTGTTCTAACAATTACCCACTTCCTGAAGTTCACAATCAGTACCTTGGTCTTGCTGACAGAGTGCCAGGTTGTTTTGTGACACCACTTGACCTACTGGTCCTGTCCAAGTACCTCTCAATCAGTGTAACTGTACTCAGCTGTACCACTGCCATTGGCAATTAATGGATGTACTCACCACACTCTCTGAGAAGGTTTTCCATCGGGCTCCTCCCCTCATCTTCCTCCTCTAGGTTCTCAAGTTTTAGACTACCTCCCACTCTACGATAAAGAGGGCGACCAATTCCTTCGATTACGTCCCTACGTAACCTCCAACATGTTGATGTAATCAAGAAGGCACGTCAGTGGCTCTATCTCATTATGAGTTTGATGAGATTTGGCATGTCAACCAAAGACTCCAGCAAATTTCCATCGATGTAACATGGAGATCATTCTGACTGATTGCAATACCTTCCAACATGGAGGCTCAGGGTTACAACCAGCTGCATTGGGTTGCAGTCTCAGCCAGATCCATCACAGGCATAAGTCTCCCCAGCATCGATGATATCTTCAAAACGCCATGCGTCAAGAAGGCAGCATCCTTCATTAAGGACATCAGAGGGGTGGTAATGGAGCTCGAAGACCTACACTCAGCGTTTTCAGAACACTTTCTTTTCCTCTGGTATTAGACTTCTGTACGGTCCATGAACTAATGAACATTCTTCACTATTTCTCTTTGGCACAATTAATTTATTTTTATTGTAACTTCTCACTGCAATCTTCAGGGAGGAGGTCCAGGAGCCTGAAGAGATGCACTTAATGTTTTAGGAACAGCTTCATCCCTCTCGCCATCGGGTTTCTGAACAGTTTCTAAACCTATGAATCCGACCTCGCTATTCCTCTTTTGCACTATTTATTGTTTTGTTATAACTTATAGCCATTTTTAATGCTTTGCAGTATATTACTGCAGCAAAACAATGAATTTCCAAATACGGTAATGATAATAAACCAGATTCAGATTCTCTCCTTGTAACTGAAACACTAAATCCCATGCGACACCTTCTTCTGCATCCTCCTTCCAGGGCCTCCACGTTCTGAGTCAGCAGAGGCTTCGTGGGCCAAATGGCTTATTTGTAAGGAAACAGACACGGTTGGACACTACCTGACAGTTCCTATCAACCTCACCTCACGAAAAATGCGAAGGTCCCAAGGAGGGAGCAAAAGTAGTGCGAACTCACCAACGCCCTAGAGTCCGAACAAGACTGCTTTACGTTTGTACGCCACTCCTCTTCAATAAAGGCTGCTGTTTCACTGGCTCTCCAAATGAGTCACTGCAGCCGCATGTGAACTTTGTATTTTTGAAGGGGTGGGGGGGAACAGCAAAGGCATTGCTCATACACTTTTCACCATGCTGCAAGAAGGGCACATAAATCATTCCAAGTGGCAGGGACTGTCGTGACAGGCAAAGGACTTGGTAAACAGGCACAGTGTACAAAAGGCGTCCAATGCCAGTTTGGACAGTACCGAACAATTCTTAACAACCTCACCTCCTGAAAGACACGAAGGTCCCAAGGAGGGAATAGTGAGATTCAACAGAAAGGCCCCAGGAACGAGAAGATTTCAGCTTCCGTGGGGGAAGCTCTGGCACAGAGGGGCAGACTGAGGTTTGGTGATGTACAACTGGGCAAACTGGTGGAGGAGTCACGAAGGCATAAAACTTCAGGAGGAAGGGCATCTCTGCATGGAGAGGGAAGGAGGAACAATTTGCAGGGCTGCAGGGGGTAAGGTCATGGGGCAAATGGCCCCTCTTGTAAGCCAGACTGCTATTCATGATTCCTTTGGGCTATGAAACAGACCCTGAACAATGTTACAGTCCAAGATGGGAGAGGTGGCTTCCAACTTCACAAAACAATGGAGACCAAACCAGCTTCATCACAGGCACAACCCTCCTCACCATCAAGGTCTCTGTATGCCTCCTCACCGCCACCCGAGATTCTGTTGTTGGCAGAACCTCAGGTGGTGATGGGGAGGCATACAAGAGTTGACTGGTGTGGCAGAAGCAGCCTCTCACTTAATGTCAGCAAGACCGAGGAACAGATTGCAGACTTCAGAAAGAGGAAGCCGAGAGAATGTACATCAGTTCTCACTGAGGGGTCAGCGGTGGAAAGAGTGTAGCAGCTTCAAAGTCCTGGGCATCAACATCTCAGAGGATCTATCCTGGGACCAACTTATTGAAGCAATCACAACGGCGGCACACAGTGGCTCCACTTCATTAGGAGAATGCGGAGCTTTGGTGTATCACCATAGTCTGGTAAATTTCTACAGATGTACAGTGAAGAACATTCTGATTGGTTGCATCATGGCCTGGTACAGAGACCTCACCGCAAAGGATTCAAAAAGACTGTAGAGTAGTGTAGACTCAAACATCTCCATTACAGGCAAAGCATCCCCACCATTGACAAAACCTTCAAAAATAATTATGGGTACCTCAAAGAGATGGCATCCATCATTAAGGACCCTAACCGCTGACGTAATGCCCTCTTCTCATTACTACCATCGAGGAAGTGGTACAGGAGCCTTACAACCACACTCACTGTTCGGGCAGGAGGTACAGGAGACTGAAGACAAAACACTCAACGTTTAAAGGAACAGCTTCTTCCCCCTCTGCCACCAGATTTCTGAATGAATCCATGGATACGACTTCACTATTCTTCTTTTTGTTCCATTATAATAATTTTATTTCTTTTTTTGTACTGCTGCCATAAAACAACAAATTTCACTTAATGCAAGATTTTAATGCAAGGTCTTTTCACTGAATGTAAGAATAAACCTGACTCTAAACTGCAACATTGGGCTTACTTGCAAAGATCCTGGGATATGAACATCGAGACTTTGTGATGTACCAAACAGGGCATCTGGAGAGATGGCACACGCGGGTAAAACTGCTGCCTCTCAGCTCCAGAGTTTTGGATTTGATTCCGACCTCTGGCACCACTTGTGTGAAGTTAGTGCATTCTCGTTGTAAGTCTGTGGGTGAGGTTACCCAGGGTGATGCAGCATCCTGCCGTGCCCCAAAGGTGTTCAGGTCAGTGCATTAATGGGCTGCTGTAAATTGCCCAGAACCCCCCACCCCCCCACCGAAATTGCTAGGGGCAGAATCTAGTGCTGAGTGGGGAGTTAACAGAAATGAGGGCAAAATAAATTGGGATCAGCATAGGATGGTATGCACTTGGTGAGACCGCACTGTGATCTTATTGAGTGTTAGAGCAGGCTCCGGGGGTTCATTAACCATTCTTATATTTCCACTAAATCTTATACTGAAAATCTGCCGAGCTAACAGTGACAACTTGGTCAAATCTTTGGGTTCACTTTCAATGTACAAAGTTTAAATATACAAGGCATTCACATTAGAAAGGAAAGGTTGGGATGTTGGGATGGGGGAAGCTTCCTCCCTCCCTCCCGCTCTCTCTCTCTCTCTCTCACACACACACGCGCTTGCAGGGTTAGACCTAGAGTGAAGCGCATTCAACACCATTCCATCAAACTCTCTCAGGGTCAAACAAAGGATGAAGCTCTCTCAACACCGTCACAAATTCACAGGGGTAAGCAGGGAAATTATTGCAAAAGACTCTACGGTAAAGGATTTACACACTAGGACTTCACAGGAGTAGTCAGCATTGATTTGTGTAGTGGAGCTCACGTCTTAAGAATTTGATTGTGGTCTGTGAAGGGTGATATAAAGACGATAGAAGAGAGTAGGGCAAAGGATGATGGCTAAAAAGATTTCATTAAGCACGCAATAAAGTCTCTCGTGAGAGGCTAATCCCACAGTAACTTGGTAGGCAGGCTTTCAAAATTAGTTCAGCCATAGAAAACAGAGAGCAGTGGTGGAGGGTGTTATCCCGTCTGGAGGTCTGTGACCAGCGATGTTCCTCGGGGATCAGTGATGGGACCTCTAGTTGTGATGACTTTGGGTATGTGCAGGTGCAATGATCAGTTAACTTTGCAGACAACACACAACTTGATGGAGCTATGGATGGTGAATAAGAATACAGCAGGATATAGATCAGATGGAAATAAGAGTAGAGAAATGGCAAATGGGAGTTTAATCAGTGTGAGATGTTGCACTTTGGGAGGTCAAATGTAAGAGAAATATACACAGTAAAATGTTAGGATCATTGGTGTATACAGGGATCTCAGGGTGTAAGTAACAGAAACAGACAGGAAGGTGAAGAATGCGACAGCATTCTTACTTTCATTAGTCAGGGCACTGCAGATAAAAATAAGGAAGTAATTTTGTAGCTGTGTAAAACTCTGGTCAGGCCACATGTGAAGTATTGTGAGCAGTTGTTGTGTTTTCTCTGGAGTTGTCAGAGGATCTATCCTGGACATCACACTTTCATACAACCACGATAATTGGCATGCCAGCAGCTATACTTCAGTTAGAATTTGAGAACATTTGTTATGTCACCTGAGATTCCAGCAACTTTCTGCAGATGTATGGTGGAAAGCATTCGGACTGGTTGCATCACCTCCTGGTATGGAGGCTCCAATGCACAGGAGCAAGAGAGCATAACGAGAGATCAAGATAGAAGGAAGAGATTATTATAGGAGGCAGAAAGCTGAAAAGCAGGACCTCCAGGGTAGTAGTCTCTGGGATTGCTGCCTGTGCCACAAAACAGTGAGGGTAAAAATAGGATGATTTGCCAGATATATGTGTGTCTGAAGAATTGGTGCAGAGGGCAGGGTTTCAGATTTGTGGATCACTGGAATCTCTTCTGGGGAATGTATGACCTGTACACATGAACCTGAGGGGGACCAATATCCTCACCGGCAGGATCGCTAGAGCAGTAGGGGAGGGTTTAAACTGATTTGGCCAAGGTGATGGGAACTGGAGAGATAGGGCTGAGGATGGTTTACAAGCAGAGGTAGTGGGCAGTGAGACTGAACAGGCAGATGATAAGGCAAATTGCATTTGGAGGGATGAGTTAAGGAAGCAGAGAATCTGCAGAAGAACTCAAGACACAATAGGAGAAGTGGCAGGTGGAATATAGTGTGTTGTCATGCACTTTGATAGAAGGAATAAAGACGTAGACCATTTTCTAAATGGAGAGAATGGCCCAGGCTGAGCAGGCAGCTCAGAAACCCCATCACCAAGAACAAAGGAAAACAGGGGGTCTGTAGACAACCCTTCCCCTGAATTATCTTTGGAAATGTGTTGTCATTCTTAGATCACTGCCGGGTCTGAATTTAATGCAGACAACTGTGAGGTGGTTGGGTTGGGCATTGGGAGTACAAACTAAGGAAGGACTTACACTACTAAGAAGTGTGGTAGAACAGATGTATCTGGGAATACAGTCACTGGGCGGCATGGTCTAGGCCTGGAGCTTTTTGCAGCAACAGTGCCCGGCTACCATATGCTGCTTAGACATCTTAAACGCGGCCCAGTTCAGAGGCAAGAGCTGATTACGCTCTCTCTCTGCAATGTTTTCTCCTCTCTCTCCACGGTGCCGAGCCTTTCTCTGTTCCATCATTTGGTCAATTTAAACACTGGCTCAGATAGACCGAAAACAGCGTGTTGTAATCTGGGGAGAGAGCCATTTTGCTCATTCTCCGCAATGGACATCTCCATGGCACTGAGGGTATGAAGCCTGCCCCAGCTGCTGTGCTCCATGTCTGCTAATACGATGAACTGATAAGTGAGGCTTTGGGCCTACTCTGGGCTGCTCCAGGGTTTGGACCTGAGAATTCAATTTTGGTTCAGAATGCTGTAGTTTGTTTCAATTATTTACAATTTGTATTTTTTTTCTTTCTCTTGCGCATCGAGTGTCGGTTTTTAATTTTTATTCTTACTCTTTTTTTCCCTTAATTAGGTTCTTTTTGGTTTCATAGCTGCAGGGTGAAAGGTGAAATATTTAAGAATCTGAAAGGGCACCTCGTCATTCGGAGGGTAGTGTGAATGTGGAACAAGCTGCCAGTGGCAGTGGTGGACGTGGGTTCAGTTGTAACATCGAAGAAAAGTTTGGATAGGTACATCACTGAGAGGGGTTTGGAAGACTATGGTCCGGGTCCAGGTACATGGAACTGTAGAAGACCAGGCTAGCACAGACTGGATGGGCCTAAAGGCCTAGTTCTCTACTACGGGACTCTGACTCTATCTCTCCCCAAGAGCACTGTCAGTGGACCAAGGCATGGCTCACCAACACCTTCACGGTTCAAAGTAAAATTTATTATCAGAGCACATCTGTATCACCACATACAACCCTGAGATTCCCCTTCCTGTGGGAAAACTCAGCAAATCTATAGAACAGTAACTGCAAACAGGATCCGTAAACATCAGGAACTGTAAACTGTCAACAAACTGTGCACATGTAGATATAAATATATAATGAGCATGAAATCGTAATATAACAGAGTCCTTAAATGAGTATAGTTATCCCCTTTTGTTCTAGAGTCTGATAGTTAAGGGGTAGTAACTGTTCTTGAACTTGGTGGTGCGAGCCCTGAGGTTTTTGTAACTTCTGCCTGATGGCAACAGCGAGAAAAGAGCGTGGTCTGGGTGGTGAAGATCTTTGGTGATGGATGCTGCTTCTCTACAGCAACATTTCATGTAGATGTGCTCAATGGCTGGAAGGTTTTACCCATGAGGTACTGGGTTGAATCCACTATCTTTTGTAGGTTTTCTGCTTGAAGGCAGTGCTGTTCCCATACCAGGCCATAATGCAGCCAGTCAGTACACTTCCCACCACACACCTATAGAAGTTTGCCACAGTTTTTGATGATGTATCAAACCACCGCAGTCTCGAGTAAGTAGAGGGGCTTTCTTCGCAAAAATATTTCTATGATGTGTCCAGGAAAGTGAAAGAGATAGTGACACCTAAGAATTTAAAGTCATTGACCCTGTTTACCTCTGATCCTCCATTGATTATGGACCACTGGTTTCCCTCTCCTGAAGTCTACAATCAGTCCCTTGGTCTGGCTGACATTGAGTGAGAGTTTGTTGTTATTATACCACTCAGCAAAGTTTTCCATCTCCCTCCTGTATGCTGATTCCGCCCACAACAGTGGTGTTGTCAGCAAACCTGGTTCTGGTGCTGCACTTAGCCACACAGTCATAGGCATAACGCGAGTAGAGCAGGGGGCTGAGTACTCATCTCCGTGGTGCTCCTGTGCTGATGGACATCATGAAGGAGACGTTTTGCCAATCTGAACTGTCTCTAAGGGAAGAAATCCAGGATTCAATTGCACAAGGGGGTACTGATGCCCAGATCTTGGAGTTTACTGATTAGTTTTGAGGGGATGATGTTGTAAAGTACCGAGATGTAATTGATAAAGAGAATCCTGATGTGTGCATCTTTGCTGTCCAGATGGTCCAGTATTTTGCGAAGAAGCAACAAGTTAGCATCTGTTTTCCCATGGACAGCGAAAGACGGTAATAAAGGCAGGGCTTGTCAGCAATACCAATAATACCAAATGTGAATGAAGGCATCTAACTTAGTGTTTCCCTTCTGAACTACCTCCATTAACCCTCAGTGATTCCCATGCCCACGCACAGAAATAGCTTTTAATCTCTCACTATTATGCCATCGACATCTGTTCATACATCAGGCTGAGACTTGCCTTCTTGTTATTTTACTATTACATCTGATTACTGGATTGACCTGAAAGCAAGCTTCAGACACTCTACCTTTCCTCTTCAAGACCACGAGATTGATCAAACACTCTCTCTCTCCCCCTCCCCCAACCCGACTTCCCTTGGGTCAGCCTAGCTCATCTTACCTGAGAGTACCCACATCTTCCACACTCGAAGCTGGAACAGGATCCTCTCCTGTAATATATGCCAGTCACCCTTCATTTCCAACAAATGCCAACAACTTAACTCCACCGATTGAAGATGCAGGGATCTCAGACATTTAACCCCCACACACACATCTAAAAACACCACTCCTTCCCAGTCCAAGATAAGGCAATTAAGATATTAACCTGTTGCTGATATATCACTGAACCATACCCCCTTGAACTTTACACTAGCAGTTGGGTGTGAAAGGCCATTGGGACAGCCAGGGAAGAGATAAACCAATCAAGCATATGATCAGCTCAATCCGAGGCCAATCAGGAAGGTGATAAGTGTTGCCAAGGTGCCACACATATAGGTGGAAGAGGAAGAAATCAGAAACACATCCTCCCCGGTTTACAAACAGCCGATCTACCGGGGGTGGGTGGGGTGGGGGGGGGGGGGTGTTAGTAAATTTGCAAATGACACAAAAGTTGGAGGTGCTGTGAGTAGTGTAGACATTTGCAGGCTACATTAGAACATTGACAGGACGCACAGCTGGGCTGAGTAGTTGCAGATTGAGTTCAACCTGGAAAAGTGTGAAGTGATACATTTTGGAAAGTCAAATTTAAATGTTAATGGCAGGATTCTTAGCAGTGTGGAGGAACAGAGAGATCTTGGGGGTGCACACCCACAGATCCCTCATACCTACCATGCAAGTTGATAGGGTGGTAGTAGAGGCAGAAACATTAAGAACATTTAAGTGACTCTTAGAAAGGTGGAAAGGATGAAAGAAAAATGGAAGTCTATGTGGGAGGGAAGGGCTTGATGCATCTTGGAGTAGGTTTAAAAGGTTATTCAACACTGTGGGCCGAGGGCCTGTACAATGCTGTCCTGTTCGACGTATAGCGCTTTTAGGACTTGGGTCGGATGGTTTTGCCACGTGCTGTGCATTTCAATGTTTCTTCACTGCCCCTCTCCCTCCCAAACTGCAACAGTCAGGGACTGGGTGGGTGCCCAGCTAGGTGCGCTGGGCAGATCCATTCATTACGGGCTGCTAATGGCTACTCTCCCCATGACTGCATTCTCTATCACCCCTGCTTCTCACACATACACGCAAACGTATTCATAACACACCGGTACAAAACCTTCTAGACTGAGACTAGAACTGCGGGACATAGCCTCAAAAATTTAGGATGGAGATGAGAAGGAACTGCTTTTCCCAAAGAGTGGTGAATCTGTGGAATTCTTTGCCCAGTGAAACAGTGGAGGCTACCTCAATAAATATTATTAAGACAAGGTTGGATAGATTTTTGCTTGTATAATATATTCAAATGACCACAATATCACAGCAATACTATGACGTGAACAAAATCAGGCCATTCAGCCCATTGAATCTGCTGTGCCATTCAATTATGACTGGTTTATTTGTCCTCTCAACTCCATTCTCCTACCTTTGCCCCAAAAACCTTTTACCACTCTCCCCTTAAAATGTACTATAACTACTTTCAATATTCTATTGGGCAAAAAAAAACACAAAAGCCTGAAGTACGTACCACCAGGCTCACTGACAGCTTGTAGCATGTTGTTATAAAAGCTTTGACTGGTTCCCAGGTACACTAAGATGAACTCTTGGCCTCACAATCTACCTCGTTTCCCCTCTACTTTCTGGATCCAGAGTAAGAATTATTCTGTTTCCTTTACACATGTCTACTGGAAATGCCATTAAACAATCTTGAACCTTATGATCTTGCAACTTATCGTTTACCTTCACTGCACTTTCTCTGTAGCTGTTACACTTTATTCTGTTATTTAACTTATTCTATCTGAATGTACCGTGTAATAATCTGATCTGTATGCAAGAGACATGTTTCGTTGCATCTTGGTACATGACAGAAACCAATTCCGATCAAAAAGAGAGTACTCCAGTGGCAGGGGTCACATCTCACACAGTCATCCCAGACCCAGGATATCAATGTTCAGTTCCATTCATAGAAGTAGCAGCCTATGTCTGTACTCAGCAAGACCCAGACAGCATCCAGACACAGGCTGACAAGTGACACTGAGTGTCAGAGGGTCATCCCCAACAAAAGGAAGTCCTACCAACTACCCTTGAACTCCAAGGCTTTTCCATCACTGAGTTCCTCCATCACCAGAAACTCAGCTGGATCAGCCACTGACCTAGTCAAAGATTCATCTAAAGGCACAACTCCAACTCTCTCTATCCCCCTCCCATCGCCTACATCCCCCACCCTCTCCCAACACCCCTTAACTTCCTTCGCCCCTCCCTTCGTTCCCTCCATCTTTCTCCCTCCCTCTCACACTGCCCCTCGACCTCCTTCGCCACTCCCACCCCTCTGTATAACTCTCAACCCCTCTCAGCCGCCCCTCAAACTCCCTCCCTTCACTTCCCTTCCCTCTACCTCCCTCCCCCACCACTTCCCCGGGACCTCCCTCCCACCAACCCTCATCGCTCACTGCCTCCTATTGCACCTACGTCCCTCCCACCGCCTCACCCTCCCTCTTCCCACCCACCACCACCACCACCACCCCCCCCCCAGACTCACGAATTTTGCCGCCGGACCCCGAGGCCGCCTCGGCCCAGGCGCTCGTTCGGGGCCGGCTGCCGCTCATGTTGCGGGGGCCGCGGCCTCCCCCTCCGCGCTGTGGCTCTGCCGGGCACGGTGGGTCTCAGCGCCGGCCGTCTACCTCCAGGCTCCGCATCCCGCCGCAGGCCGCAGGCCTCCCTCAGCCCCGCCCCACCCGCGCGAAGCCTACCGGGAACAGGGAATCGGACTACAACTTCCGACGGGCGCCGCGTCCGCTGGAGAGCCTCGTGCGCATGCACGGGGGACGTTGTGAAGCATCTCGGGAAATGAATGCCACACTGAGGAGGGAGGTTGTGTCTGTGTTTGCAATGGGGGGCGGGGTGGTTTCGGTGAGTGAGGATATAGTGAAGGGAGGGAGTAGAGAGAGTGAGGGGTTAACTAGAAGAGGGATTAGTTAGGGATCTGAACAATGAGAGGTGATAGTGGGGTATTGGAGAGTTTTGTCAGGCATGTCTACCATGAAGGATGTATACATTTAGGGGTATGGTAAAAGTTCTGTACTGTGAGGATCCCTGCCACCCAGTACAGGAGAATCGGGACTAGGACTGCCAGAATGGACAACAGCTTCTTCCCTCAGGCTGTAAGACTAATGAGTACCCTGCCACAACCGACTGTTTACTGTTGAGTCTTTGCATTTTACTACGGTATTTACTTCTGTTGAGCAGTAAATGCGTTTTGAATTAATTTGGTAACTTACTCGTGGTAATGCTTTATTTTTTATGTGCTGTGTGTGATCTGTGTTTAGTGGGTGCACCAGAGGAGCATCGTGTCATTTGGTTGTAGGTATGTACAGATGATAATGAACTTGAACTTAACAGGAGAAAATCTACAGATGCTGGAAACCTGGAACAACACACACAAAATACTGGAGAAACTTAGACTCGGGAAAGAATAAACAGTTGACTTTACACTATACATGCACTCCTCATTTTACACAGCCTTTGTTCACTATGACCCCTTACTGTATACAGCCCTGCTGTATCACTTCATTGTACATGGCCCCTAATACACTGCCCCTAATTTACAGTCACTTACTGCAGACCTGACTATAACTCCATGGTACACAGACCCCACTATAAATCCTCATTGTCATTAGAAAACCTCACTGTAATAGGCCCTTCATTGTTCACAACCCCTTCAATATAACAACTGACTGTACCAGACCCCACTATAAACCTTCATAAACCTACAGTCCATACTATAACTCCTCACTGTACTCCTCAATCACTGTAAATAAAAATGCTCAGTGTATGCAGCTCTTACTATAACCTCTCATTGTACAGATCCCACATTAATCCTCACCGTACACAACCCCTCACTCAATCATCAGACCCCACTATAACCCCTCTCTATACACAGACCCTACTGTAACCCCTCATTGTATACAGACCCCACTATAACCCCACACTATACACAAGCCCCCACTATAACCCCTTCACTGTGCACAGACCCCACTATAACCCTTCAGAGTACACAGACCCCACTTTATCCCCTCACTGTACACAACCCCCTCACTATCACTGATCACTGTACACAGCCCTAACTGTAATCCTCTTTCACCCC
Organism: Hypanus sabinus; assembly: GCF_030144855.1. Lineage (NCBI taxonomy): Eukaryota > Metazoa > Chordata > Chondrichthyes > Myliobatiformes > Dasyatidae > Hypanus > Hypanus sabinus. Next base: position 39,152,796 of record NC_082706.1, on the reverse strand, counting down.
TCACTGTACGCAGCCCTCAGCTTAAACCCTCACTGGACACAGACACAATTATAACCTCTCACTGTATACAGACTCCACTGTAACCACCCATTGTACATAGTCCTTCACTATCACTTGACTGTACACTACCCCCTCAGCACAACACCTCACACCTTTGGTGTACACAGATCTCTTACCATAGTTAGTGGTGGATGTAGGTTCAGTTGTAACATCTAAGAGAAGTTTGGAAAGCTACATGGCTGAGAGGGGTTTGGAAGGCTATTGTACATGCAACTGGGCAGAAGACCAGGGTAGCATGGACTGGATGGGCCTAAAGGCCTAGTTCTCTACTATGGGACTCTGACTCTATCTCTCCCCAAGAGCACCGTCAGTGGACCAAGGCAGGCTCACCAACACCTTCAAAGGTCAAAGTAAAATTTATTTACATACATGTCACCACATATAATTTGCTGATTCAGTTAACCACATTATCATCCAGATCATTGATGTAAATGACAAACAACAAAGGACACAGCACCGATCCCTGCGGCACACCATCATTCACAGGTCTCCAGTCAGAGAGACAACCCTTTACTACCAATGTCTGGCTTCTCCCTCAAATGTCTCATCCAATTTAGTACCTCATCCAGAATGCCGAGTGACTGAACCTCCCTGACCAGCCTGTCATGGGATTTTGTCATATCATGTAGACAACATCTACATCCACTCTCCTGGTAACTTCCTTGAAAAGCTCCGTAAGATTGGTCAGACATGACCAAACATGCACAAAGCCATGCTGACTGTCCGAAATCAGTCCACGTCCATCCAAATTCTTATATACCCAGTCCTTTAGAATACCTTCCAACTACTTTCCCACAACTGATGTCACAGCCACAGCCTATGATTTCCTAGTTTATGTTTAGGGCCTTTTTTATACAACACAGCAACATTGGCTATCCTGAAAACCTGTCACTAAAGATGATTTAAATATCTCTGCTAAGACACCAGCAATTTCTGCACTTGCCTCCCGTATGGTCCGAGGAAACACCTTGTAGGGCCTTGGGGATTTATCCACCCTGATTTGCCTCAGGGTAGCAAACATCTCCTCCTCAGTAAATCTGTACAGGGTCCATGAAGTTGATGCTGCTTTGCCTCACTTCTATAGACTCTGTGTCCATCTCCTGAGAAAACACAGATGCAAAGGATTTATCTCTTCTGGATCCACACATGGATCACCATTCTGGTCTTGCAGAGGACCAATTTTGTCCTTTGCAATCACTTTGCTCATATCATATCTGTAGAATCCCTTGGGATTCTTCTTCACCTTGTCTGCTAGAGCAACTTTAAGCCTTCTTTTCACCCTCCTGATGTCTTTCGTAAGTGTTCTTTTGCATTTCTTATTCTCCATACACACCTCATTTGATCCTACTTGTCTATACTTGCTAAGCACTTCCATTTCTCTCTTCACCAGGGCCTCAATATCTCATGAAAACCAAGGTTACCCACACTGGAGGGACCCCTGCCTTCCCAAATACCACAAGAGGAGCATTCTACGATCCTGCCTGGCATCTCTACTGTTGGAACTGAGCAGAAGTAAAGAAGGGAAGAGAAAAACCTTCACCTGGGGTTTTAGTTTTTGCCTTCTCTGACTGAAGCCTCGAAGAGCTGAAGTCTCACCATTCTAACTCTGTCCACTCCAACGATGGCCAGTGTGGTTGCCCCTGCCTTCCTTGAATTTGCTCTTGCTAATCAATCCCAAATGCTGGTCGGGTGTTATTCAGAGCTCCAAATAAACTACTGCGAGCTGCCGCTGCCTTTCTCTACTCAGTCAGGGGACCCGAGTGAAATCCCCTCCTCTGAAACTTCTGATGTCCAGATTGCTCGCTAGTCAGAGCTGCCACATATTCCAGATAGCCGTGAGAGCCGGTGGGTTTATAAACAATATCAGTATTATCTGCTGATAATTGACATTAACTGCTGATGAGACATCAACCATCTCGAATTTAACACTCCTCTCTCTAATTCTAACCTCACTCTGTGAACACTCTCTCCATACTAAACCCAACCTCACCATCAAACCCGCAGATAAGGGGGGTGCTGTAGAAGTCTGGCAGACTGACCCCGTGGCAACTCTCAGACACATCCTCTTACTTCTGCCTTGAACAGGATCCCACTAAGGAGCACCAAGACATCGTCTCCCACACTATCACCTGGGGATCTCCCATCCATTGCCACCGACCTCATAATTCTCTTACCCTGCACCTCCCACTTCTACCTCGTACCCAAGATCCATAAGCCTGACTATCAGGTAGACCCATTGTTTCTGTGGGCTCCTGCCCCACTGAACTTGTGTCTGGTTACCTCAACTCTGTTTCATCCCCCCGGTTCAGTCCCTTCCTACCTACATCCTTGACACTTCACACACTCTAGATCTTTTCAGTAACCTTAGGTTCCCTGGCCCCCAATCCTCTCAGTTCCACCATGGATGTCCAGTCCCTATGCATCTCCATTCCCCATCAGGAGAGCGTTAAAGCTCCCCAGTTCTTTCTGGACAACAGGCCCAGCCAGTTCCTCTCCACCACCACTCTCCTCTGTCTGGCAAAACTGGTTCTCACTCTCAATAATTTCTCCTTCAGCTCCTCCCACTTCCTTCGAACCAAAGGTGTTGCCATGGGCACTCACATGGGCCCAACTCTGCCTGCCTTTTTGTTGGCAACATGGAAGTCCATGTTCCAAGCCTACACCAGCATCGCTCCCCAAATCTTCCTGCACTACATTGACAACTGCATTGGTGCTGCTTCCTGCATCTACACTGAGCTCATCGACTTCATCAACTTTGCCTCTAACTTCCACACTGCCCTCTAAATTTACCTGGTCCATTTCTGACCTCTCTCTCCCCCAAAATGTCTCCATCTCCAGCAGATAGTCTATCTGCTGACATCTTTTATAACCCCCTGACTCTTGCAGCTATCGGGACTATACCTCTTCCCATGCTGTCGCCTGTAAAAATGCCATCCCCTTCCCTCTATCTCCACTGCATCTGCTGTCAGGATGAGGCTTTTCATTCTGGAATAATGAAATGTCCTCCTTCTTCAAAGAAAGGACCTTCCTTTCCTCCACCATCAACGCTGCCCTCACCCACACCTCTTCCATTTCACACACATCTGCCCACACCCCATCCTCCTGCCGCCACACCTGGGATAGGGATCGTCTTGTCCTTTTGTACTTGGCCTTGCAAGTGGAGCAAGTGCTGCACCTGCTCCTATGCCTCCTCCCTCGCGACCATTCAGGGCCACAAACAGTCCTTCCAGCTGAGGCAGCACTTTACCTGCAAGTCTGTTGGGATCACCAACTGTAGCCGGTGCTCCCCGTATGGCCTCCTGTGCATCGGTGAGAGCCAACATAGAATGGTAGACCGATTCACCAAGCTCTGTCCACCACAAAAAGCAGGATCTCCCAGTGGCCAGTCATTTCAATTCTACTTCCCATTTCCATTCCAACGTGTCAGTCCTCTGGAAGCCATGGTTGGAAGGGCAACACTTTGTATTCTGTCTGGGTAACCTCCAAGCTGATGGCATGAGCACTGATTTCTTGAACTTCCAATGGTTACCTCCCCCACCGCCTTCACCATTCCCTGTTCCTGCATCCCTCTCTTAACTCTCTCACCGAGAGATGCGGAGCAGATGCGATAGTTCAAATAGCCTAATTTTGCTCCTCTATCTTATGGTCTTATCTCTTTACCTGGCAATCACCTCCCTCTGGTGCACCTCCCCCTTCCCTTTCTTCCACGGTCTTCTGTCCTCTCTTATCAGATTCCCCTTTCTCCAGCCCTTCATCTCTTTCACGGATGAACTTCCCAGCTCTTTCTCCCTCCCCGTCTCCCAGATTCACTTACCACCTCCCACCTTGTACTTCTTCCTCCCCTCCTCCAAGCTTCTTATTCTGAATTCTCCCCTTCCCTTCCAGTCCTCATGGGGATCTTGGCCCGAAAAGTCGACTGTATTCTTTTCCACAGACACTGCCTGGCCTGCTGAGTTCCTCCAGCATTTTGTGAGTGTTGCGTACAATGAGGGATCTGCATAGTGAGTGTTACCGTGAGGGGTTTCTGAAAAGTGAGGTTTTGTGAGGGGATATAGTGATGGAACTGCATACAAATGAGGGGTTGTAGCGATCGAAGTGTGCAGTCAGGGTTACGTAGAACAGAACAGAGAACAGTGCAGCACAGAACATGCCCTTCAGCCCACAATGTTGTGCTGACCCTTTAGCCTTCAGTATAACCCACTCCTGTGCATCCTTTCTTTACGCTGTCCACCCTGGAGGCAAGATGAGGCTGGTGGATGCTACACTTTTTGCACCTGTGTGGGAACAGATGATCACAGATTTTCTGACCCCCTTCTTCCCCACCCCCCACACACCCCTGCTCAAAGATGGCAGCCCCTGAACTTATGGTGAAGGGTATGTAGAGTGAGGGGTTATATTGAGGAATGGGTACAGTGTGGGATGGGTACAGTGAGAGGTTATAGTGAGGGATGTGGTAGACAAGGCAGATTTTAACATACAGATCGATTGGGAAATTCAGATTGGTAATGGATCTCAAGAAAGTGAGTTTGTTGAATGCCTAAGAGATGGCTTCTTAGAGAAGTTTGTCGTTGAGCCTAAAAGGGGATCAGCTATACTGGATTGGGTGTTAGGTAAAGAACCGGAGGCGATTAGAGAGCTTAAGACAAAAGAACCTTTAGGAACCAGTGATCACTGTATGATTGTGTTCAACTCGAAATTTGATAGGGAGAAAGTAAGGTCCGATGTAGCGGAATTTCAGTGGAGTAAGGGAAATTACAGAGGTATGAGAGAGGAGTTGGCCAAAGTAAGTTGGAAGGAGCTGCTGGCAGGGATGTCAGCAGAGCAGCAATGGTGTGAGTTTCTGGGAAAAATGAGGAAGGTGCAGGATATATGTATTCCAAAAATGAAGAAATACTCAAATGGTAAAATAGTACAACCATGGAGACAAGGGAAGTCAAAGCTATTGTGAAAGCAAAAGAGAGGGATACAACAATGCTAAAATTAGTGGGAAGATAGAGTATTGGGAAGATTTTACAAACCTACAGAGAGCAACTAAAAAAATCATTAGAAGAGAAAAGATGAAATAAGAAAGCAAGCTAGCAAATAATATCAAAGTGGATAGTAAAAGCTTTTTCAAGTTTGTTAAAAATAAAAGAGAAATGAGAGTGGATATAGGACGGCTAGAAAATAAGGCAGGAGAAATAATAACGGGACAAGGAGACGGCTGAAGAAATAAATGAGTATTTAGCATCAGTCTTCACTGTGGAAGACACTAGAAGTATGCCTGATGTTGTAGTGTGTGAAGGGTGACGAGTGAAGATGCTCAAAAAGCTGAAAGACCTAAAGCTATATAAGTCACCCAGACCAGAGGTACTACACCCTAGGGTTAGAGATTGTATCATAAGAAATGATCTTTCAAAAAATCATTGGACTCTGGCATGGTGCCAGAGGACTGGGAGATTGCAAATGTCACTCCTCTCTTTAAAAAAAGGAGGAAGGTAGCAAAAAGGAAATGATAGACCAGTTAGCCTGACCTCAGTGGTTGGGAAGATGTTTGAGTCAATTGTTAAGGATGAGGTGATAGAGTACTTGGTGACACAGGACAAGATAGTACAAAGTCAGCATGGTTTCCTTGAGGGAAAACCTTGCCTGATGAACCTGTTGGAATTCTTTGAGGAGATTACGAGCAGGATAGATAAAGGGGATGCAGTGGATGTTGTATATTTGGATTTTCAGAAGCCCTTTGACAAGGTGCCACACATGGGGCTACTTACCAAGTAAAGAGCCCATAGTATTACAGGAAAATTACTAACATGGTTAGAGCATAGTCTGGTATGAGGCAGGAGGCAGCGAGTAAAAGGATCCTTTTCTGGTTGGTGCCCATGACTAATGGTGTTCTACAGGGGTCAGTGTTGGGACCGCTTCTTTTTATGCTGTATATCAATGATTTAGATGATGAAATAGATGGCTTTGTTGCCAAGTTTGCAGATACGAAGATTGGTGGAGGGGCAGGTAGGATGCAGAAGGACTTAGACAGATTATGAGAATGGGCAAGAAAGTGGCAAATGAAATACAATGTTGGAAAATGCATGGTCATGCACTTTGGTAGAAGAAATAAATGTCCAGACTATTTTCAAAACAGGGAGAAAATCCAGGAATCTGAGATGCAGAGGGACTTGGGTGTCCTTGAGCAAAACACCCTGAAGGTTAACTTGCAGGTTGAGGAAGGCAAATGCCATGTTAGCATTCATTTCAAGAGGTCTAGAATACAAGAGCAAGGATGTAATGCTGAGGTTTTAAAAGGCACGTGAGGTCTCACCTTGAGTATTGTGAACAGTTTTGGGCCCCTCATCTTAGAAATGATGTGCTGACATCAGAGAGGGTCCAGTGGAGGTTCACAAGGATGATTCCAGGAATTAAAAGGTTATCATACGAGGAACATTTGATGGATTCTGTTCTCACTAGAATTCAGAAGGATGAGGGAGGATCTCATTGAAACCTTTTGCATATTAAAAGGCCTAGACAGAGTAGATATGGAAAGGATGTTTCCCATGGTGGGGGAGTCTAGGATAAGAGGGAACAGCTTTGGAATAGAGGGACACCCTTTCAAAAAAGATACACGGAGAAATTTCTTTAGCCAAAGGGTGGCGAATTTGTGGAATTTGTTACCACATGCAGCTGCGGAGGCCAGGTTGTTGGGTGTATTTAAGGCAGAGATTGATAGGTTCTTGATTGGACATGGCATCAAAGGCTACGGGCAGAAGACCAGGAACTGGGGTTGAGGAGGAGAGAAAAAAGGATCAGCCCTGATTGAATGGTGGAGCAGATTTGATGGGCCAAATGGCCGAATTCTGCTCCTATGTCTTATGGTCTTATGTGTAGAGTGAGGGGTTATATTGAGGAATGTGTACAGTGAGAGTTTATATTGAGGGATGTGTACAGCAATGAGTTATAGTGGGGTCTGTGTATTGTGAGGGGTTATCGTCAGAACTGTGTACAGCCAGGGGTCGGTGTACAGTGAGGAGTTATAATGGCATCCGTGACAGTCAGGGGCTACAATGGGGTCTGTGTAGAGAGAGGGATTACAGTGGGGTCTGTGTAGAGAGAGGGATTACAGTGGGGTCTGCGTACAGGGAGGGATTACAATGGGGTCTGTGTAGAGGGAGGGATTACAGTGGGGTCTGTGTAGAGGGAGGGATTACAGTGGGGTCTGTGTAGAGAGAGGGATTATAGTGGGGTCTGTGCAGAGGGAGGGATTACAGTGGGGTCTGTGTAGAGGGAAGGATTACAGTGAAGTCTCTATACAGGGAGGGATTACAGTGGGGTCTGTGTAGAGAGAGGGATTACAGTGGGGTCTGTGTAGAGGGAGGGATTACAGTGAAGTCTATACAGGGAGGGATTACAGTGGGGTCTGTGTAGAGGGAGGGATTACAGTGAAGTCTGTATACAGGCAGGGATTACAGTGGGGTCTGTGTACAGGGAGGGATTACAGTGGGGTCTGTGTACAGAGCAGTGTTTTTGAGAAGGCTGTGTAATTGAGGGGTTATAGTGAGTGACGTGTACAATGAGAGGTTACAGTGTGGACTGTGTACAATGAAGGTTTACAGTGGGGGTCTATATATAGCAATGGGTTCTACTGAAGGGGTGTGCACTGAAGACCATATGATATAGGAGCAGAATTAATTAGATTTGGCCCATCGAGTCTGCTCCGCCATTCCATCATGGCTGATCCAGTTTTCCTCTCAGACCCAGTCTCCTGCCTTCTCCGTATCCCTTCATCCCTTGACCAACTAAGAATCTATCAACCTCTGTCTTAAGCATACAAAAACACTGCCTCCACAGCTGCCATGGCAAGGAATTCTGCAGATCCACTACTCTCTGGATAAAGAAATCCCTCCTCATCTCCGTTCTAAAATGACGCCCCTCTATTCCAAGGCTGTGTCCTCTGGTTTTAGGCTCTCCCACCATAGGAAGCATCCACTCTATTAAGACCTTTCAGTGCTCAATTAGGTCACTCCTCATTCTTCTGAATTCTAGTGCATACAGGCCCAGAGCCATTAAACGCTCTTCATATGACAAGCCTTTCAATCCTGGAAACATTTTTGTGCACCTTCTAGAGTTTCAGTGCATCCTTTCTAAGCTAGGGGGTACAAAACTGTTGACAATTCTCCAGGTGAGGCTTCACCAGTGCTTTATAAGGTCTCAACATTACACCCTTGCTTTTATATTCTAGTTCTCTGGAAATGAATGCGAACATTGCCTTCCACCCCACCGACTCAACCTTCACATTAATCTTTAGGGAATCTCAAGTCCCTTTGCACCTCGTTTTTATTTTGTATTTAGAAAATAGCCTTCCAAGCAGATGGACGTACACTTGCCGACACCGTATTGCATCTGCACTTCTTTGTCTATTCTCCTAATCTCTCTCAGTCCTTCTGCAGCCTCTCTACTGTCTCAAAACTACCTGCACCTCCACCTATTTTCTGTGTCTGTGTATAGTGCAGAGTGATAGTGGGGTCTATGTATAGTGAGGGGGTATTGTACAGTCAAGTGATACAATGGCATCTGTGTAGAGTGAGGGGGGTTACATACATTGAGGGGTTATAGTGGGGTCTGTGTACAGTGACGAGTCATATTGAAAGCTGTGTACAGCAATGGATGTAGTGGGGACTGAGTTGTATGTGTATAGTGAGGGGTGAAAGAGGGCTCTGTGCATCGTGAGGGGCTATGTACAGTGAGGGATGTGGTGGGGACTGACTAGCGAGGAGTTGTAGTGGGGTCTATATACAGTCAGTCTGGGACTTGTGTACAGTGAGGGGTTATAGTAGGATCAGTGTACAGGGGCCTAGTGAGAAATTTGTGTATGGGGAAGTGTTTATAGTGAGGGGTTTGTGTAGAGTAAAGTGCTTGTAGTCAGAGATTTGTGTATGGTGAAGAGCTTGTAGCGAAGGGTTTTTGCATGATGAAGTGTTTGTCCTGAGGGGTTTGTGACAAGTGTGGGCTTTTAGTGAGGGGTTTATATTTGTAGAAGGGTTTGTAGTGGGGGTTTGTGTAGTGTGAAGGGTTTCTGGTGTGGGGTTTGTGTGTGGTGAAGGGTATGTAGCGAGGGGTTTGTGTCGAGGGCAGTGTTTGTAGGCACAGTTTGTGTACGGTGAAGATTTGTAGTGATGTGTTTATGTACGGTATAGTATTTGTAGTGAGAGGTTTTTGTTTGCTGAAGGGTTTGTGTACAGTGAAAGGTTTGTAGCGAGGTGTTTGTGTAAGGTGAAGTGTCTGTAGTGAGAGGTTTGTGGTGGTGGTGGTGAGGGGTTAGTGTTTGGTGAAAGATTTGTTGAGGGGTTTGTGTAAGGTGAAGGCTTTGTAGTGAAGGATTTGTGTCGCATGAAGGGTTTATAGTGTGTATGTAAAGGGTTTGTGGATGGTGAAGTGTTTGCAGTGAGGGGTTTGTGTATGGAGAAAGGTTTGTAGTGAGGGGATTGTGCACAGTGAAGAGTGTGTAATGAGTTGTTCATAGTGGAGTCTTGTACAGTGACTCCTCCTCTCCATTCTAAATGGACATCCCTCTGATCAAATGTTGTGTCCTCTGGTCTGAGACTCCTCAGCACAGGAAACATCCTCTCCCCATTCACTCTTTCAAAGCTTTTCAACATTTGTTAGGTTTCAAATAGATTTCCCCCCCCCCCATCTTTCTGATTTCCACTGAGTACAGGCCCAGAGCCATCAAATACTCCTCATACAATAAGCCTTTCAATCCCAGAATCATATTTGTGAACCTCCTTTGAATCCTCTCCAATGTCAGCACATCCTTTCTTTGATAAGGGACCAGAAACTTCTTACAATACTCCAACTGTGGTTTCACCAGTGCCGAATTAAGCTTCAACATTACATATTACATCCTTGCTTTTATATTCTAGTCCTCAAAATCATTGCTAACTTTTCTTCCTTACCACTGATTCAACTTGAAAATTAAGCTTTACAGAATTCTACACAAGGAGTCCCAAGTCCCCTTGCACCTTAATATTTGGAATTTTGTCTGCATTGAGAAAATAGTATACGTTTGTATTTCTTATATCAAATGCATGACCATACAGTTCCCAACACTGTATACCATCTACCACTTCTTTGCCCATTCTCTTCATCTGTCTTAGTCCTTCTGTAGCCTCTCTTCCATAACACACCTGCCCCTCCACTTCCTATTGTCCACACACTTGGCCACAAAGCCTTCTCAGGGAGCCAACCAGAAAAGGCTCTCTTTATTCCCACCCTTTATCTCCCTGCTCATCAGCCAATTCTCTATTCATGCTGGTATTTTTCCTGTAATACCATGCACTCTTAATTTATTGAGCAGCATCATGTGTGCGCGCCTTGTTAAAGGCCTTCTGAAAAATCCAAGTATAGAATATCCACCGATTCTTCTTTGTCTATCCTGCTTATTATTTCTTCAAGAAATTCCAACAGATTTATAAGGCAAGCTTTACCCTTAAGTAAACATTGCTGACTTTGGCCCATTTTATCATCTGCTTCCGAGTACCTCAAAACCACATCTGTTTCGCTGAACACCTAACCTCTGTCCGCCAAAGAAAGCAGAATCTTCCAGTGGCCACACATTTTAATTCCACGTCCCATTCCCATTCTGATATGTCTATCCATGGCCTCCTCTACTGTCAAGATGAAGCCACACTCAGGTTGGAGGAACAACACCTTATATTCCGTCTGGGTAGCCTTCAACCTGATGGCATGAACGTTGATTTCTCAAACTTCCATTAATGCCCCTCCTCCCCTTCTTATCCCATCCTTTATTTATTTATTTATCCCCCCCCCTTTTTTTTCTCTCTCTGTCCCTCTCACAATCACTCTTTACCTGCTCTCCATCTCCCTCTGGTGCTCCCCTCCCCCTTTCTTTCTCCCTAGGCCTCCCATCCCATCATCCTTCCCCTTCTCCAGCTCTGTATCCCTTTTGCCAATCACCTTTCCAGCTCTTGGCTTCATCCCTTCCCCTCCTGTCTTGTCCTATCATTTCGGATCTTCCCCTCCCACTCCCACTTTCAAATCTCTTACTATCTTTTCTTTCAGTTAGTCCTGACGAAGGGTCTCGGCCCAAAATGTCGACAGCGCTTCTTCCTTCAGATGCTGCCTGGCCTGTCGAGTTCCTCCAGCATTTTGTCTGTGTTCCTTAACAATCAACATCTTCCCAACCACTGAAGTTGGGCTAACTGCCCTATTAATTTCCTTTCTTCTGCCTCTCTCCCTTCTTGAAGAGTGGACTGACATTTGCAATTTTCAGTCCTTCAGAACCATACCAGAATCTAATGATTCTTGAAGGATCTTTACCATTGCCTCCACAAACTCTTCAGCCACCTCGTTCAAAGCCCTGAGGCATCAACCATCTGTCCCAGGTGATTGATCTACCTTCAGACCTTTCAGTTTCCAAAACACCTTCTCCCCAGTAAAGGCAACACGTACAATCACACATCTTTGACCACAGCATCTGCAGTGTACTTTGTTTACCCTAATAAGGGCAACCTCACTCACCTCTGCCCACTGAAATTCTAAAACTTCTGGCACACTGCTAGTGTCTTCCACTGTGGTGACCGTTGCAAAACCATGAGCTGCTTCAAACAGCCATCTTTTAGGCATTCTGCAAATTCCCTCACTTGTGATCCAGCACCAACCTACCTACATGTTCAATTCATCTGCTATTTCCTTATCACCCTTTACTAGCATCATTTTCCGGTCGTATGATATCTACCCTCAGCTCTCTTTTACTCTGTATATCTGAAGAAACTTTTGGTATCCTCTTTAACGTTATTGTCTAGCTTACCATCATATTCCATCTTTTCCTATTTTATGACTTCTTAGTTGCATTCTGTTGGTTTTTAAAAGCTTCCCAATCCTCTAACTTCCCACTAATTTTTGCTCTGTTTTGTGCCCTCTCTTTGGCTTTTATGATGGCATCCCTTGTCAGCCATGGATGTGTCATCCTGCCTTTAGAATACTACTTCCGTGGGATTTATCTATTCTGTGCTATCCCAATTGCTCCCAGAAACTCCAGTCATTGCTGTTCTGCTGTCATCCCTGCTAGTGTCCGATTTTGGTCAGCTCCTCTCTCATGCCTCTGAAATCCCCCTCCCTCCACTTTAAAAGTGACGCCTTAGACTTTAGCTTCTCCTTCTCAAATTACAGGGTAAATTCTATCATATTATGATCACTGGCCTCTAAGGGTTTCTTTACTTTAAGCTCTCTAATCAATTTCCAGTTCATTGCACAACACCTAATCCGGAATAGCTGATCTCCTTGTCAGATCAACCATGAGCTGTTCCAAAAAGCCATCTTGTAGGCATTCTATGAATTCCCCATTTGGCATCCAGACCAGCCTGATTTTCCCAACATTCCCGCATACTGAAATCCCCCATGACGTTGCTCTTTTGGCATGCATTTTCTATTTCCCATTGTAATGGTAGCCCACATCTTTGCTGCTGTTCAGAAGTCTGTCTATAACTCCTATCAGGCTCTTTTTGCCCATGCAGTTTCTTAGCTCTACCTGCAATGACTCTACACCTTTTGATCCCATGTTACCTCTTTCTAAGGATTTGATTTAATTTTTTACCAACAAGGTCATGCCACCCTCACTGCCTGTCCTTTCAATACAATGTGAATCCTTTGACGTTAAGCTCCCAGCTATAATCTTCTTTCAGCCACGATTCAGTGATGCTCATGTCATACGTGCCAATCTGTAACTGCTACAAGCTCATCTACCTTTTCCATATTCAGGTATAACACCTTCAGTCCTGTATTCATAACCTTTCTTTGATTTTGTCCCTCTTTTACATTGCAACTCATCCCATTGACTGCAGTTTTGCCCTATCATCAGCCTCTCCTTGCTAGTAGTCTCAGTACACAGTGCCTCTGGTTGTGCCCATCACTCCAGTCACTGTCAAATTAGTTTAAACCTGCCTGAAAGAATATTGGTTGCCCTCAGGTTGAGGCATAAACCATCCCTTTTGTACAGGTCATACCTTGGGTTCCCAATGATCCAGAAATCTGAACCCTTGATCCCTGATCCCTCAGCCACACATTTATCTACCAAATGCTACTATTCTTACCCTCACTGGTGCGTGGCACATGCAACAATCCAGAAATTACTACCCTGGATGTCCTGCTTTTCAACTTTTTCTACCTAGCTCCTTAAAATCTCTCTTCAGGACCTCCCCACTTTTCCTACCTATGTTATTGGTATTAATATACACCAAGACCCCCTCCCCCTTTAGAATGCCATGGACCCGAGCTGAGATATTCCTGACCCTGGCACCTGACGTGCCATCTGGGTGCCTCTATCACATCCACAGAATCTCTGCTCTATTCCTCTAACTGTGGAATCCCCTATCCCTACTGAAGTTCTTTTCACCTTTTCTAAGCTGCAGAACTAGACTCTGTGCCAGAGAGCCAGTTGCTGCACTCCCCCCGGTAAGTTATCCCTCACAATAGTATTTGAAACGGTATACTTATTGTTGAGGGGGGTTGACCATAAGGGTACTCTGTACTCATTGTCCATGTTGGTCTTACTTGAGGGAATTGTTCATGGGGGTCTTATAGTGAGAAATTTGCACATAGCAGTCTTACAGTGGGAGATTTGTATGTGGTAGCCTGACAGTGAGGAGATAGTACATGTTGGTTCTGTGGAGTGTGGCTTCACTGTGAGGTGACTAAACCGAGGAGTTCTGCAGTGAATGGACATTTACGTAGAGGTCTAACTGGCGGGGTGTAGACAATCTTACACATTGATTTTACACTGAATATATTTTAGAGTGAGGCCATACTGTGAGGGGGCTTTATATATGTATAAAGAAGTCTTACAATGGGGGTTGACAATGAGGGGCATTTTACATTGAGTGGTTTACCTGTGGTGTGTTCTACAGTGGGGGAGATTTTGCATAAAGTTCTTAGTGCAGAGTTTACAGAGAAGATTTACAAACAAGTGCAAATCCCCAGATGCTGGAAATCTGAGCAATACACACACAAAATGCTGATGGAACTCAGCAGGACAGGCAGCATCTGTGGAAAAAAAGTACAGTTGACGTTTTGGGCCGAAACCCTCCGGCAGGGAAGGTTTACAGTTAGATTTTACGTGGAAAGTTTTAGACTGGGGGGCATTAGAGGGAGAGGTTTTGCAATGGGGGATTTTACAGAGAGTTTACAGAGGCAGATCTTACGGTGAGGAGGGTTTCATACGTGAGGAGAGGGCTTTCTATGTTTGTACGCTTTAGTGATCTCTTGAAGAGCGAGGTTTTACAGTAATAGTGAATTTTATCGAGGGGTTTAAAGTGAAGGGTGTTATACTGGTGGTTGGTTACAGAGAGGGGAGTTTTTGATGAAGAGAGGTTTGTAGAGTTCTTTTACAGTTTGCACAAGAGGAGGATGTAGAGAGCAGTTATATAGGGGAGTTTACAGTGTCGATTTATACAGCCAGAGGACTTTCTAGGTGTGGAGCAAAACAACACAATTAAGGAGTTCAGTGACACTGACACCTGAATTATTTTGCAAGCGGGATCTCATGTTATTGTTAAAGGGCATTTACATTAACGGGGCACCACAATAACTTAGTGATTAGCGCAATGAAAATATAGCCTGAGGCATTGGAGTTCAAAGTTCAATTCCAGTGCCGTCTGTAAAGAATTTCTATACACCCTCCCTGTGGATTGTGTGGGTGTACCCCGGATGCTCCGCGATTTCCTCACACGATTCAAAGACCTGTCGGGTAGGTTCATTGGTCATTGCAGATTTGAAGCACTATCAATAACTCCAAAGACTGGAAGTAGAGTAAATACTGAACGCTTTTATTAGCAGAAAAATGGAGCACGTCCATGCCGGCTGACTGCCCTGGACTGTGGGAGACGCACTGACACAATCACCTTTATCCAGGGGTCTGTGGGAGGAGCCACAGGAGCAGTCGGCAGAGGTGCGTGTCCAGACAGATATACATGGTTTACCCACAAAATTGTCCTCTGATTAAGTTAGGAATAAATTGGGGTTGTCAAGAGCTGCTGGGGTGGCATAGCTTAAATGGATGGCAGGGCCGACACTGCACTGTAGCACAAAATAAATAAAGGTTTTAATGAGAGGGGATCTAAATTTAAGGTGTGTTCTACCGAGAGGGGATTCACACTGAAGGTGTGTTTTACAGAGGGGATTCACACTGAAGGTGTGTTTTACTGAGGGGCTTCACACTGAAGGTGTGTTTTACCAAGAGGTGATTCACACGGAAGGTGTGTTTTAACGAGAGGGGATTCACACTGAAGGTGTGTTTTACTGAGGGGCTTCACACTGAAGGTGTGTTTTACCAAGAGGTGATTCACACTGAAGGTGTGTTTTACCAAGAGGTGATTCACACTGAAGGTGTGTTTTACCGAGTGGGGATTCACACTGAAGGTGTGTTTTAACGAGAGGGGATTCACACTGAAGGTGTGTTTTACTGAGGGGCTTCACACTGAAGGTGTGTTTTACCAAGAGGTGATTCACACTGAAGGTGTGTTTTACCGAGTGGGGATTCACACTGAAGGTGTGTTTTACCGAGGGGGGATTCATGCAGAAGGTGTGTTTTACTGAGATAGATTTCACACTGAAGGTGTGTTTTAGAGGGGATTCACACTGAAGGTGTGTCTTAAGGAGATGATTCACACTGAAGATCCGTTTTTCGGAGAGGGAATTCACTCTGAAGGTGCGTTTTACTGAGAGGAGATTCACACTGAAGGTGTGTTTCACTGAGAGGGGATTCACACTGAAGGTGTGTTTTACCGACACGGGATTCACATAGAAGCTGTGATATAATGAGGGGATTCACACTGAAGGTGTGTTTTACCGAAAGGTGATTCACACTGAAGGTGTGTTTTACTGAGAGGGGATTCACATTGAAGATGTGTTTTACTGAGAGGGTATTCACATTGAAGATGTGTTTTAACGAGGGGCTTCACACTGAAGGTGTGTTTTAACGAGAGGATTCACAGTGAATGTGTGTTTTAACGAGATGTGATTCACACTGAAGGTGTGTTTTAATCAGGGGATTCACACAGATGGAATTTTTTACCGAGAGAGGAGTCACACAGAAGGTGCCTTTTCCCGAGAGGGGATTTACACTGAAGGTGCGTTCTGCGGAAAGGGAATATGCACTGAAGGTGTGTTTTAATGAGGGGATTCACACTGAAGGTGTGTTTTAATGAGGGGATTCACTCTGAAAGCGTGTTTTACTGAGAGGGGATTCACACTGAAGGTGTGTTTGACTAAGAGGGGATTCACTCTGAAAGCGTGTTTTACTGAGAGGGGATTCACACTGAAGGTGTGTTCCAATGAGGGGATTCACACTGAAGGTGTGTTTTACCGAAACGGGATTCACAGTGAAGGTCTGTTTTAACGAGGGGATTCACACTGAAACTGCGTTTTGCGGAAAGGGAATTCACACTGAAGTTGTGTTTTACCGAGAGCAGATTCACACTGAAGGTGTGTTTTTCGGAGAGGGAATTCACATTGAAGGTGTGTTTTACTGAGTGGAGTTTCACACGGAAGGTGTGTTTTAATCAGGGGTACACACTGAGGGGACTCACACAGATGGAATTTTTTACTGAGAGGGGATTCACACTGAAGCTGCGTTTTGTGGAGAGGGAATTCACACAAAAGGTGCCTTTTACCGAGAGGGGATTCACACTGAAGGTGTGTTTTACCGAGAGGGGATTCACACTGAAGGTGTGTTTTCGCGAGAGGGGATTCACACTGAAGGTGTGTTCTACTGAAAAGGAATTCCCACTGAAAGTGTGTTTTACCGAGTGGGGATTCACACTGAATGTGAGTTTTACCGAGAGGGGGTTCACACTGAAGGTGTGTTTCACTGAGAGAGGTTTGACACTGAAGATGTGTTTTAAAGAGAGGGGATTCAAACTGAAGGTGAATTTTACCGAGAGGGGATTCACACTGAAGGTGTGTTTTACCGAGAGTGGATTCAAACTGAAGGTAAATTTTACCCAGAGGGGATTCACACTGAAGGTTTGTTTTACCGAGAGGGGATTCACGCTGAAGGTGTGTTTTACCGAGAGGGGATTCACACTGAAGGTGTGTTTTACCGAGAGGATTCACCCCGAAGGGTGTTTTAATGAGGAGATTCACGCTGAAGGTGTGTTTTACCGAGAGGGGATTCACGCTGAAGGTGTGTTTACCGGGAGGGGATTCACACTGAAGGTGTGCTTTAATGAGGGGATTCACACTGAAGGTGTGTTTTACCGAGAGGGGATTCACTGTGAAGGTGCATCTTAATGAGGAGATTTACACTTAAGGTGTGTTGTACTGAGAGAGGTTTCATATTGAAGGTGTGTTTTACTGAAAAGGAATTCCCACTGAAAGTGTGTTTTACCGAGTGAGGATTCACACTGAATGTGAGTTTTACCGAGAGGGGGTTCACACTGAAGGTGTGTTTCACTGAGAGAGGTTTGACACTGAAGATGTGTTTTAAAGAGAGGGGATTCAAACTGAAGGTTAATTTTACCGAGAGGGGATTCACACTGAAGGTGTGTTTCACTGAGAGAGGTTTGACACTGAAGATGTGTTTTAAAGAGAGGGGATTCAAACTGAAGGTAAATTTTACCCAGAGGGGATTCACACTGAAGGTTTGCTTTAAAGAGAGGATTCACCCCGAAGGGTGTTTTAATGAGGAGATTCACACTGAAGGTTTGTTTTACCGAGAGGGGATTCACACTGAAGGTGAGTTTTACCGAGAGGGGATTCACACTGAAGGTGTGTTTTAATGAGGGGATTCACACTGAAGGTGTGTTTTACCGAGAGGGAATTCACACTGAAGGTGAGTTTTACAGAGACGGGATTCACACTGAAGGTATGTATTATTGAGGGGATTAACACTGAAGGTGTGTTTTACCGAGAGGGGATTCAAACTGAAGGTAAATTTTACCCAGAGGGGATTCACACTGAAGGTTTGCTTTAAAGAGAGGATTCACCCTGAAGGGTGTTTTAATGAGGAGATTCACACTGAAGGTTTGTTTTACCGAGAGGGGATTCACGCTGAAGGTGTGTTTTACCGAGAGGGGATTCACGCTGAAGGTCTGTTTTACGGAGAGGGGATTCACACTGAAGGTGTGTTTTACCGAGAGGGGATTCACACTGAAGGTGTGTTTTAATGAGGGGATTCACACTGAAGGTGTGTTTTACCGAGAGGGAATTCACACTGAAGGTGAGTTTTACAGAGACGGGATTCACACTGAAGGTATGTATTAATGAGGGGATTAACACTGAAGGTGTGTTTTGCTGAGAGAGGTTTCACACTGAAGGTTCGTTTTACTGAGAGGCGATTAACACTGAAGGTGCGTTTTGTGGCGAGGGGATTCATACTGAAGGAGTGCATTGCGGAGAGGGTATTCACACTGAAGGTGCATTTTGTGGAGAGGTAATTCACACTGAAGGTGTGATTTACCGATAGGGGATTCACACTGAAGGTGAGTTTTAATTACGGGATTCAAACGGAATGTGGGTTTGAAAGAGAGGGAATTCACTGTGAAGTGGCGTATTAATGAGGAGATTCACACTGAAGGTGTGTTTTACTGTCAGGGGATTCACACTGAAGGTGTGTTTTACTGAGAGTGGATTCACACTGAAGGTCTGTTTTAATGAGGGAATTCACAGTAATGGTGTGATTTCACGTGAGCAGATTCACACTGTAGGTGTGTTTTACTGAAAGGGGATTCACACTGAAGGTTTGTTTATCGAGGGGGATTCACGCTGAAGGTGTGTTTTACCGAGAGGGGATTCACGCTGCAGGTGTGTTTTACCGAGAGGGGATTCACGCTGAAGGTGTGTTTTACCGAGAGGGTATTCACACTGAAGGAGTGTTTTAATGAGGGGATTCACACTGAAGGTGTGTTTCAATGAGAAGATTCAAATTGAAGGTGTGTTTTACTGAGAGAGGTTTCGCACTGAAGTTTCGTTTTACCGAGAGCTGATTTACACTGAAGGTGTGTTTTACCGAGAGTGGATTCACACTGATGGTGTGTTTTCACGTGAGCGGATTCACACTCTAGGTGTGTCTTATTGAAAGGGGATTCACACTGAAGTTTTGTTTACCGAGGGGGATTCACAGTGAAGGTGTGTTTTACTGAGAGAGGGTTCACACTGAAGGTTAGATTTACCAAGAGCGGATTCACACTGAAGGTGTTTTTTAATGAGGAGATTCACACTGAAGGTGTGTTTTACCGAGAGAGATTTCACACTGAAGGTGTGTTTTCGCGAGAGGGGATTCACACTGAAGCTGTGTTTTAATCAGAGGATGCACACTAAAGGTATGTATTACTGAAAGGGAATTCATTGTGAAGGTGCTCTTTAATGAGGAGATTCACACTGA
Source organism: Hypanus sabinus (assembly GCF_030144855.1). Classification (NCBI taxonomy): domain Eukaryota; kingdom Metazoa; phylum Chordata; class Chondrichthyes; order Myliobatiformes; family Dasyatidae; genus Hypanus; species Hypanus sabinus. Next base: position 39,133,367 of record NC_082706.1, on the reverse strand, counting down.
AAATGGGTTTTACTGAGATGGGATTCACACTGAACGTGGGTTTTGCGGAGAGGCGATTCACACTCAAGTTGTGTTTTAATGAGGGGATTCACACTTTAGGTGAGTTTTAACGAGGAGATTCACACTGAAGGTGTGTTTTAATGAGGGGGTTCACACTGAAGGTGTGTTTTACCGAGAGGGGATTCACTGTGAAGGTGCATTTTAATGAGGAGATTTACACTTAAGGTGTGTTGTACTGAGAGAGGTTTCACATTGAAGGTGTGTTTTACTGAAAAGGAATTCCCACTGAAAGTTTGTTTTACCGAGTGGGGATTCACACTGAATGTGAGTTTTACCGAGAGGGGGTTCACACTGAAGGTGTGTTTCACTGAGAGAGGTTTGACACTGAAGATGTGTTTTAAAGAGTGGGGATTCAAACTGAAGGTGAATTTTACCGAGAGGAGATTCACACTGAAGGTGTGTTTTACCGAGAGTGGATTCAAACTGAAGGTAAATTTTACCCAGAGGGGATTCTCACTGAAGGTTTGCTTTACAGAGAGGATTCACCCCGAAGGGTGTTTTAATGAGGAGATTCACACTGAAGGTTTGTTTTACCGAGAGGGGATTCACGCTGAAGGTGTGTTTTACCGAGAGGGGATTCACGCTGAAGGTGTGTTTAACGGAGAGGGGATTCACACTGAAGGTGAATTTTACCGAGAGGGGATTCACACTGAAGGTGTGCTTTAATGAGGGGATTCACACTGAAGGTGTGTTTTACCGAGAGGGGATTCACTGTGAAGGTGCATTTTAATGAGTAGATTTACACTTAAGGTGTGTTGTACTGAGAGAGGTTTCACATTGAAGGTGTGTTTTACTGAAAAGGAATTCCCACTGAAAGTGTGTTTTACCGAGTGGGGATTCACACTGAATGTGAGTTTTACCGAGAGGGGGTTCACACTGAAGGTGTGTTTCACTGAGAGAGGTTTGACACTGAAGACGTGTTTTAAAGAGAGGGGATTCAAACTGAAGGTGAATTTTACCGAGAGGGGATTCACACTGAAGGTGTGTTTTACCGAGAGTGGATTCAAACTGAAGGTAAATTTT